>NW_027480497.1:1200000-1800000 GCF_051401765.1 Calliopsis andreniformis
CCTCACCACTCAGTCCTCAATGTTCAATCCTCAATCCTCAATTCTCTATCTTCAATCCTCAATACTGAACCTTCAATCCACAATCCTCAGTCCTCAATCCTCAATCCTCAACCTTCAATCCTCAATACTCAATCTTCAATCCTCAATCCACAATCCTCAATCCTCAATCCTCAATCCTCGTTCTTCAATCCCCAATCTTCAATACTCATTCTTCAATCCTCAATCCTCAATCCTCAATCATCAATCCTCAATCCTCAATCCTCAGTCCTCAAACCTCAATCCTGAATCCCCGATACTGAATCCTCAATCTTCAGCCCTCCGTCCTCTACAATCAGTAGTCAATCCTCAATCCTCAATAGAATATCATCAATTCACAGTTTTCATTACTCAATACTCGATCTGCAATCTTCAAACCACTATCCACAAACATCAATTCTCATCACTCAACCCTCAACACTCAGTCCTCAATGTTTAATCCTCAATCCTCAATTCTCTATCTTCAATCCTCAATACCGAACCTTCAATCCTCAATCCTCAATCCTCAATCCTCAATCCTCAACCTTCAATCCTCAATACTCAATCTTCAATCCTCAATCCACAATCCACAATCCTCAATCCTCAATCCTCAATCCTCGTTCTTCAATCCTCAATCTTCAATACTCAATCTTCAATCCTCAATCCTCAATCCTCAATCCTCAATCCTCAATCCTCAATCCTCAGTCCTCAAACCTCAATCCTGAATCCCCGATACTGAATCCTCAATCTTCAGCCCTCAGTCCTCTACAATCAGTTGTCAATCCTCAATCCTCAATAGAATATCATCAATTCACAGTTTTCATTACTCAATACTGAATCTGCAATCTTCAAATCTCTATCCACAAACATCAACTCTCATCACTCAACACTCAACACTCAGTCCCGTATCCTCAACATTCAATCCTCAATCCTCAATCCACAATCCACAACGTTCAATCCTCAACACTCAATCTTCAATGCTCATTCCTCAATCCTCAATCCTCAATTCTCAATCCTCAATCGTCAATCTTCAATCCTCGATACTCAATCTTCAATCCTCAATCCCCAATCCTCGGTCCTCAATCCTCAGTCGTCAATCTCCAATCCTGAATACTCAATCTTCAATCCTCAATCCTCAATCCTCAATCCTCAACCCTCAATCCTCATTCTTCAATCCTCAATACCCAATCCTCAATCTTCAATCCTCAATCCTCAATCCTCAATTCTCAATCCTCAATCCTCAGTCCTCAGTCCACAAACCTCAATCCTCAACCCTCAGCCCTCATCCTGAATCCTCAATCCTCAATCCTCAATCCTCAATCTTCAATCCTCAGTACTCAATCTTCAATCCTTAATCCTCAGTCCTCAAACTTCAATCCTCAATGCTCAATGCTCAATCCTCAATCCTCAGTCCTCAGTCCTCAATCCTCAATCCTCAAACCTCAATCCTCAACCGTCAGTCCTCGTCCTCAAACCTCAACCCTCAATCGTCAATCCTCAATCATCAATCATCAATACACAACCTTCAATCCTCAATCCCCAATCCTCAATCCTCAATCCTCAATCCTCAATATTCAACGCACAACCCTCAACCATCAATCCTCAACACTCAACCATCAATCCTCAATTCTCAATACTCAATAGAATATCCTGAATTCTCATGGTTCAATACTCAATCCAAAATATTCAATAATCAAATCTCAATCCTCAAACATCAATTCTCAACACTCAATCCTCAACACTCAGTCCTCTCTCTTCAATCCTCCATCATCAATCCTCAATCCTCAAGCGTCAATCCTCAATCCTCAATCCTCAATCCTCAACCCTCAACCCTCAATCCTCAACGTTCAATCCTCATTACCCAATCCTCAGTCTTCCACCCTCAATCCTCAATACTCAATCCTCAATCCTCAATACTCAGTCCTCAATCCTCAATCTTCAATCCTCAATCCTCAATCCCCAATCCTCAATCCTCAATCTTCAATCATCAATATTCAATCTTCAATCCTCAATCCTCAATCCCCAATACTCAATCCACAATCCTCAATTCTCAATCGTCAATCCTCAATACTCAATCGTCAATCCTCAATCCCCAATCCTCAATCTTCAATCCTCAATCCTCAATCCTCAGTCCTCACTCCTCAATCCTCATTCTTCAATCCTCAATACCGAGTCCTCAATCTTCAATCCTCAATCCTCAATCCTCAATTCTCAATCCTCAATCCTCAATCCTCAGACTTCAAACACCAATACTCAACCCTCAGACCTGGCCCTCAATCCACAACCCTCAATCCTCAATCCTCAATCTTCAATCATTAATATTCAATCTTCAATCTTCAATCCTCAATCCTCAATCCTCAACCCTCAATCCTCAACGTTCAATCCTCAATACCCAATCCTCAGTCTTCTATCCTCAATCCTCAATACTCAATCCTCAATCCTCAATACTCCGTCCTCAATCCTCATTCTTCAATCCTCAATACTCAATCTTCAATCCTGAATCCTCAATCCTTAATCCTCAATCTTCAATCCTCAATACTGAATCTTCAATACTCAATCCTCAATCCTCAATCCTCAATCCTCATTCTTCAATCCTCAACACCCAATCCTCAATCTTCAGTCCTCAATGTTCAATCCGCTATACCCAATCCTCAATCTTCAATCCTCAATCTTCAATCCTCAATCCTCAGTCCTCAATCTTCAATCCTCAATGCTCAATGCTCAATCCTCAATCCTCAGTCCTCAGTCCTCAATCCTCAATCCTCAAACCTCAATCTTCAACCGTCAGTCCTCGTCCTCAAACCTCAACCCTCAATCCTCAATCCTCAATATTCAATCATCAATACTCAAACTTCAATCCTCAATCCCCAATCCTCAATCCTCAATCCTCAATCCTCAATATTCAACGCACAACCCTCAACCATCAATCCTCAGACCTCAAACCTCCACCTCGAATCCTCAATCCTGAATCCTCAATCTTCAGCCATAAGTCCTCAGCAATGAATTGTCAATCATCAATCCTCAATAGAATATCCTCAATTCACAGTTTTCAATACTCAATCCCCATTCTTCAATCTTCAAATCTCAATCCACAAACATCAATTCTCATCACGCAACCATCAACACTCAGTCCTTAATCTTCAATCCTCAATCCTCAATCCTCAATCTTCAATCCTCAATACTCAATCTTCAATCCTCAATCCTCAATTCTCAATCCTCAGTGCTCAATACTCAATCGTCAATCCTCAATCCCCAATCCTCAATCTTCAATCCTCAATCCTCAATCCTCAATCCTCAATCCTCAATCTTCAATCATCAATACTCAAGCTTCAATACTCAATCCTTAATCCCCAATCCTCAATCCTCAATCTTCAATCCTCAATACTCAACCTTCAATCCTCAGTCCTCAATCCTCAGACTTCAAACACAAATACTCAACCCTCAGTCCTCGTCCTCAATCCACAAACCTCAATCCTCAATCCTCAATCTTCAATCATTAATGTTCAATCTTCAATCTTCAATCCTCAATCCTCAATCCTCAACCCTCAATCCTCAACGTTCAATCCTCAATACCCAATCCTCAGTCTTCCACCCTCAATCCTCAATACTCAATCCTCAATCCTCAATACTCAGTCCTCAATCCTCAATCTTCAATCCTCAGTCCTCAAACCTCAATCCTGAATCCTCAATCCTGAATCCTCAGTCTTCAGCCCACAGTCCTCTACAATCAGTTGTCATTCCTCAATCCTCAATAGAATATCATCAATTCACAGTTTTCATTACTCAATACTCAATCTGCAATCTTCAAATCTCTATCCACAAACATCAATTCTCATCACTCAACCCTCAACACACAGTCCCCAGTCCTCAATATTCAATCCTGAATCCTCAATCCTCAATCCACAATCCTCAACGTTCAATCCTCAATACTCAATCTTCAATGGTCATTCCTCAATCCTCAATCCTCAATTCTCAATCCTCAATCGTCAATCGTCAATCCTCAATACTCAACCTTCAATCCTCAATCCTCAATCCTCGGTCCTCAATCCTCAATCGTCAATCTCCAATCCTGAATACTCAATCTTCAATCCTCAATCCTCAATCCTCAATCCTCAATCCTCACTCCTCATTCTTCAATCCTCAATACCCAATCCTCAATCTTCAATCCTCAATCCTCAATCCTCAATTCTCAATCCTCAATCCTCACTCCTCAGTCCTCAAACCTCAATCCTCAACCCACAGCCCTCATCCTCAATCCTAAATCCTCAATCCTCAATCCTCAATCTTCAACCCTCAATACTCAATCTTCAATCCTCAATCCTCAGTCCACAATCTGCAATCCTCAATGCACAATCCTCAATCCTCAATCCTCAGTCCTCAATCCTCAATCCTCAATCCTCAAACCTCAATCCTCAACCGTCAGTCCTCGTCCTCAAACCTCAACCCCCAATCCTCAATCCTCAATCTTCAATCATCAATACTCTATCTTCAATCCTCAATCCGCAATCCTCAATCCTCAATCCTCAATCCTCAATCCTCAATACTCAGTCCTCAATCCTCAGGCTTCAATCCTCAATACTCAATCTTCAATCCTCAATCCTCAATCCTCAATCCTCAATCACCTATCCTCAACACCCAATCCTCGACCTTCAATCCTCTATGTTCAATCCGCAATACCCAATCCTCAATCTTCAACCCTCAACCCTCAATCCTCAATCCTCAATCCTCAGTCTTCAATCTTCAATCCTCAATACTCAATCTTCAATCCTCAATCCTCAATAATCAATCCTCAATCCACATTCTTCAATCCTCAACACCCAATCCTCAATCTTCAATCCTCAATCTTCAGTACTCAATTCTCAATCCTCAATCCTCAATCCTCAGACCTCAAACGTCAATACTCAACCCTCAGTCCTCGTTCACAATCCACAACCCTCAATCCTCGATCCTCAATCTTCAATCATCAATATTCAATCTTCAATCCTCAATCCTCAGTACTCAATACTCAATCCACAATCCTCAATGATCAATCCTCAATACACAAACCTCAATCTTCAATCCTCAATCCTCAATCCTCAATCCTCAATCCTCAATCCTCAATCCTCAATCCTCAGTCCTCAAACCTCAATCCTGAATCCTCAAACCTGAATCCTCAGTCTTCAGACCTCAGTCCTCAACAATCAGTTGTCAATCCTCAATCCTCAATAGAGTATCCTCAATTCACAGGTTTCAATATTCATTACTCAACCTGAAATCTTCAAATCTCTATCCACAATCATCAATTCTCATCACTAAACCCTCAACACTCAGTCCCCAATCCTCAATCTTCAATCCTCAATCCTCAATCCTCAATCCTCAATCCTCAATCTTCAATCCTCAATACTCAATCTTCAATCCTCAACCCTCAATACTCGGTCTTCAATCCTCAATCGCCAATCTCCAATCCTGAATACTCAATCTTCAATCCTCAATCCTCAATCCTCAATCCTCAATCCTCAGTCCTCAAACCTCAATCCTGAATCCTCAAACCTGAATCCTCAGTCTTCAGACCTCAGTCCTCAACAATCAGTTGTCAATCCTCAATCCTCAATAGAATATCCTCAATTCACAGGTTTCAATACTCAATACTCAACCTGAAATCTTCAAATCTCTATCCACAATCATCAATTCTCATCACTCAACCCTCAACACTCAGTCCCCAAACCTCAATCTTCAATCTTCAATCCTCAATCCTCAATCCTCAATTTTCAATCCTCAATACTCAATCTTCAATCCTCAATACTAAATCCTCAATCCTCAATCCTCAGTCCTCAATCCACAATCCTCAATCCTCAAACCTCAATCCTCAATCGTCAGCCCTCGTCCTCAATCGTCAACACTCAATCCTCAATCCTCAATCTTCAATCATCAATACTCAATCTTCAATCCTCAAACCTCAATCTTCAATCCTCAATCCTCAATTCTCAGTCCTCAATACTCAATCCTCAATCGTCAATCCTCAATACCCAATCCTCAATCTTCAATCCTCAATCCTCAATCCTCAATCCTCAGTCCTCAATCTTCATTCCTCAATACTCAATCTACAATCCTCAATCCTCAATCCTCAATCCTCAATGCTCAATCCTCAATCCTCAATCCTCAACCCTCAATCTTCAATCCTCGATACTCAATCTGCAATCCTCAATCTTCAATCCTCAATACTCAATCCTCATTCTTCAATCCTCAATGCCCAGGCCTCAATCTTCAATCCTCAATCCTTAATCCTCAATTCTCAATCCTCAATCCTCAATCATCAATCCTCAATCCTCAGTCCTCAATCCTCAATCCTCAATCCTCAATCCTCAATGTTCAATCGGCAATACCCAATTCTCAATCTTCAATCCTCAATCCTCAGTCCTCAAACCTCAATCCTGAATCCCCGATACTGAATCCTCAATCTTCAGCCCTCAGTCCTCTACAATCAGTTGTCAATCCTCAATCCTCAATAGAATATCATCAATTCACAGTTTTCATTACTCAATACTCAATCTGCAATCTTCAAATCTCTATCCACAAACATCAACTCTCATCACTCAACACTCAACACTCAGTCCCGAATCCTCAACATTCAATCCTCAATCCTCAATCCACAATCCACAACGTTCAATCCTCAACACTCAATCTTCAATGCTCATTCCTCAATCCTCAATCCTCAATTCTCAATCCTCAATCGTCAATCTTCAATCCTCAATACTCAATCTTCAATCCTCAATCCTCAATCCTCGGTCCTCAATCCTCAATCGTCAATCTCCAATCCTGAATACTCAATCTTCAATCCTCAATCCTCAATCCTCAATCCTCAACCCTCAATCCTCATTCTTCAATCCTCAATACCCAATCCTCAATCTTCAATCCTCAATCCTCAATCCTCAACTCTCAATCCTCAATCCTCATTCCTTAGTCCACAAACCTCAATCCTCAACCCTCAGCACTCATCCTCAATCCTCAATCCTCAATCTTCAATCCTCAATCCTCAGTCCTCAGTTCTCAACCCTCAATCCTCAGTCCTCAGTCCTCAAACCCCTACCCCCAACCCTCAGCCCTCATCCTCAATCCTCAATCCTCAATCCTCAATCCTCAATACTCAATCTTCAATCCTCAATACTCAATCTTCAATAATCAATCCTCAATTCTCAATCCTCAATACTCAATACTCAATCGTCAATCCTCAATCCCCAATCCTCAATCTTCAATCCTCAAACCTCAATCCTCAATCTTCAATCCGCAATACTCAACCTTCAATCCTCAATCCTCAAGCCTCAATCCTCAATCCTCAATGCTCAATCCTCAATCTTCAATCCTCAATACTCAATATTCAACCCGCAACCCTCAATCCTCAATCCTCATTCCTCATTCTTCAATCCTCAACATCCAATCCTCAATCCTCAATCTTCAATCATCAGTATTCAATCTTCAATCCTCAATCCTCAATCCTCAATACTCAATCCTCAATCCTCAATGTTCTATCCTCAATATTCAATCCTCAATCCTCAATCCTCAATCCACAATACTCAACCTTCAATCCCCAATACTCAATCTTCAATGCTCATTCCTCAATCCTCAATCCTCAATCCTCAATCCTCAATCGTCAGGCTTCAATCCTCAGTACTCAATCTTCAATCCTCAATCCTCAATCCTCATTCCTCAATCCTCATTCTTCCACCCTCAATACCCAATCCACAATCTTCAATCCTCAATCCTCAATCCTCAATCCTCAACTCTCAATCCTCAATCCCCAGTCCTCAGTCTTCAAACCTCAATCCTCAACCCTCAGCACTCATCCTCAACCCTCAATCCTCAATCTTCAATCCTCAATACCCAATCCTCAATCTTCAATCCTCAATCCTCAATCCTCAATCCTCAACCCTCAATCCTCAATCCTCAATCCTCAATCCTCAGTCCTCAAACCTCAAACCTGAATCCTCAATCCTGAATCCTTAATCTTCAGACCTCAATCCTGAATCCTCAATCCTGAATCCTCAATCTTCAGCCCTCAGTCCTCAACAATCTATTGTCAATCCTCAATCCTCAATAGAATATCCTCAATTCACAGTTTTCAATACGCAATCCCCATTCTTCAAACTTCAAATCTCAATCCACAAACATCAATTCTCATCACTCAACCCTCAACACTCAGTCCTCAATCTTCAATCCTCAATCCTCAATCCTCAAACTTCAATCATCAATATTCAAGCTTCAATCCTCAATACTCAATCCTCAGTCCTCAATTGTGGATCCTCAATCTTCAGTCCTCAATCCTCATTCCTCAATCCTCAATCCTCAATCCTCAATCTTCAATCCGCAATACTCAATCTTCAATCCTCAATCCTCAACCCTCAATCCTCAATCCTCAATGCTAAATCCTCGATCTTCAATCCTCAATCCTCAATCCTCAACACTCAATCCTCAATGTTCAATCCTCAATACCCAATCCTCAGTCTTCAATCCTCAATCCTCAATCCTCAATCCTGGATCCTCCATACTCAATCCTCATTCCTCAAGCGGCAATCCTCAATCCTCAACCCTCAACCCTCAATCCTCAGTCCTCAATCCTCAATCACGAATCCACAATCCTGAATCCTCAATCTTCAGCCCTCAGTCCTCAACAATCAATTGTCAATCCTCAATCCTCAATTGAATATCCTCAATTCACGGTTTTCAATACTCAATCCCCATTGTTCAATCTTCAAATCTCAATCCACAAACATCATTTCTCATCACTCAACACTCAACACTCAGTCCTCAATCTTCAATCCTCAATCCTCAATCCTCATTCTTCAATCCTCAATCCACAATCCTCAACCTTCAATCCTCAATACCCAATCTTCAATCCTCAATACTCAATCCTCAATCCTCAAACCTCAATCCTTAGTCCTCAGTTCTCAAACCTCAATCCTCAATCCTCAATCCTCAATCTTCATTCCTCAGTCCCCAATCCCCAATCTTCAATCCTCAATCCTCAATCCTCAATCCTCAATCCTCAATCCTCAGTTCTCAGGCCTCAAACCTCAGAACTCATCCTCAATCCTCAATCCTCATTCTTCAATCCTCAACACACAATCCTCAATCTTCAATCCTCAATTCTCAATCCTCAATTCTCAATCCTGAATCCTCAATCCTCAGACCTCAAACATAAATATTCAACCCTCAGTCCACGTCCTCAATCCACAACCCTCAATCCTCAATCCTCAACCTTCAATCATCAATATTCAAGCTTCAATCCTCAATACTCAATCCTCAGTCCTCAATTGTGAATCCTCAATCTTCAGTCCTCAATCCTCATTCCTCAATCGTCAATCCTCAATCCTCAATCTTCAATCCGCAATACTCAATCTTCAATCCTCAATCCTCAACCCCCAATCCTCAATCCTCAATGCTCAATCCTCAATCTTCAATCCTCAGTTCTCAATCTTCAACCCGCAACCCTCAATCCTCAATCCTCAATCCTCATTCTTCAATCCTCAACATCCAATCCTCAATCCTCAATCTTCAATCATCAGTATTCAATCTTCAATACTCAATCCTCAATCCTCAATACTCAATCCTCAATCCTCAATGCTCTATCCTCAATACCCAATCCTCAATCTTCAATCCTCAATGCTCAATCCTCAATCCTCAATGCTCAATCCTCAATCGTCAATCCTCAATCCCCAATCCACAATGTTCAATCCTCAATACCCAATCCTCAATCTTCAATCCTCAATCCTCAATCCTCAATCCTCAATCCTCAATCCTCAATCCTCAATCCTCAATCCTCAATCCTCAGTCCTCAAACCTCAAACCTGAATCCTCAATCCTGAATCCTCAATCTTCAGACCTCAATCCTGAATCCTCAATCCTGAATCCTCAATCTTCAGCCCTCAGTCCTCAACAATCTATTGTCAATCCTCAATCCTCAATAGAATATCCTAAATTCACAGTTTTCAATACGCAATTCCCATTCTTCAAACTTCAAATCTCAATCCACAAACATCAATTCTCATCACTCAACCCTCAACACTCAGTCGTCAATCTTCAATCCTCAATAGTCAATCCTCAAACTTCAATCCTCAATACTCAATCTTCAATCCTCAATCCTCAATTCTCAATCCTCAATGCTCAATCCTCAATCGTCAATCCTCAATCCCCAATCCACAATGTTCAATCCTCAGACTTCAAACATCAATACTCAACCCACAGTCCTCGTCCTCAATCCACAACCCTCAATCCCCAATCCTCAATCTTCAATCATTAATATTCAATCTTCAATCCTCAATCCTCAATCCTCAATCCTCAACACTCAATCCTCAATGTTCAATCCTCAGTACCCAATCCTCAGTCTTCAATCCTCAATCCTCAATCCTCAATCCTCAATCCTCAATCCTCAGTCCACAAACCTCAATCCTGAATCCTCAATCCTGAATCCTCAATCTTCAGCCCTCAGTCCTCAACAATCTATTGTCAATCCTCAATCCTCAATAGAATATCCTCAATTCACAGTTTTCAATACTCAATCCCCATTCTTCAAACTTCAAATCTCAATCCACAAACATCAATTCTCATCACTCAACCCTCAACACTCAGTCCTCAATCTTCAATCCTCAATCCTCAATCCTCAATCTTCAATCCTCAATACTCAACTTTCAATCCTCATTCCTCAATTCTCAATCCTCATTGCTCAATCTTCAATCGTCAATCCTCAATCCCCAATCCTCAATGTTCAATCCTCAATCCTCAATCCTCAATCCACAATCCTCAATCCTCAATCTTGAATCCTCAATAGTCAATCTACAATCCTCAATCCGCTATCGTCAATCCTCAATCCTCAATCCTCAATCCTCAATCTTCAATCCTCAATACTCAATCTGCAATCCTCAATCCTCAGTCTTCACTGCTGAATCCCCATTCTTCAATACTCAATACCGAATCCTCAATCTTCAGTCCTCAATCCTCAATCCTCAATTCTCAATCCACAATCCTCAATCCTCAGACTTCAAACATCAATACTCAACCCTCAGTTCTCGTGCTCAATCCACAACCCTCAATCCTCAACCCTCAATCTTCAATCATTAATATTCAATCTTCAATCCTCAATCCTCAACCCTCAATT
The DNA here is from genome assembly GCF_051401765.1 of Calliopsis andreniformis. NCBI lineage: Eukaryota > Metazoa > Arthropoda > Insecta > Hymenoptera > Andrenidae > Calliopsis > Calliopsis andreniformis. The sequence continues at coordinate 1,211,144 of NW_027480497.1, forward strand.
CTCAACACTCAATCCTCAATGTTCAATCCTCAATACCCAATCCTCAGTCTTCAATCCTCAATCCTCAATCCTCAATCCTCAATCCTCAATCCTCAATCCTCAGTCCTCAAACCTCAATCCTGAATCCTCAATCCTGTATCCTCAATCCTCAATCCTCAATCCTCATTCTGCAATCCTCAATAACCAATCCTCAATCTTCAATCCTCAACCCTCAATCCTCAAATCTCAATCCACAATCCTCAATCCTCAGACCTCAAACATCAATACTCAACCCTCAGTCCTCGTCCTCAATCCACAATCCTCAATCCTCAATCATCAATCTTTAATCCTCAATCCTCAATCCTCAATCCTCAATCCTCAGTCCTCAAACCGCAATCCTGAATCCTCAACCCTGAATCCTCAATCTTCAGCCCTCAATTCTCAACAATCAGTTGTCAATCCTCAATCCTCAATCCACAATCCTCAACCTTCAATCCTCAATACCCAATCTTCAATCCTCAAACCTCAAACCTCAATCCTCAATCCTCAATTCTCAATCCTCAATCTTCAACCTTCAATCCTCAATACACAATATTCAATCCTCAATCCTCAATCCTCAATCCTCAATCCTCAATCCTCAATCCTCATTCTCGAATCCTCAATACCAAATCCTCAATCTTCAATCCTCAATCCTCAATCCTCAATCCCCAATCCTCAGTCCTCAAACCTCAATCCTGAATCCTCAATCCTGAATCCTCAATCTTCAGCCCTCAGTCCTCAACAATCAGTTGTCAATCCTCAATCCTCAATAGAATATCATCAATTCGCAGTTTTCAATACTCAATACTCAATCTGCAATCTTCAAATCTCAATCCAGAAACATCAATTCTCATCACTCAACCCTCAACACTCAGTCCTCAACCTTGAATCCTCAATCCTCAATCCTCATTCTTCAATCCTCAATCCACAATCCTCAAGCTTCAATCCTCAATACCCAATCCTCAATCTTCAACACTCAATCCTCAATCCTCAATTCTCAATCCTCATTCCTCAGTCCTCAGTCCTCAAACCTCAATCCTCAACCCTCAGCCCTCATCCTCAATCCTCAATCGACAATCCGCAATCCTCAATCTTCAATCCTCAATACTCAACCTTCAATCCTCAATCCTCAGTCCTCAAACCTCAATTCTGAATCCTCAATCCTGTGTCCTCAATCTTCAGCAGTCAGTCCTCAACAATCAGTAGTCAATCCTCAATCCTCAATAGAATATCCTCAATTCACAGTTTTCAATACTCAAGACTCAATCTGCAAACTTCAAACCTCTATCCACAAACATCAATTCTCATCACTCAACCCTCAACACTCAGTCCTCAATGTTCAATCCTCAATCCTCAATTCTCAATCTTCAATCCTCAATACTTAATCTTCAATCCTCAATCCTCAATCCTCAACCCCCTATCATCAATCCTCAATCATCAATCGTCATACTCCAATCCTCAATACCCAATCCTCAATCTTCAATCCTCAATCCTCAATCCTCAATTCTCAATCCTCAATCCTCAGTCCTTAGTCCTCAAACCTCAATCCTCGACCCTCAGCCCTCATCCTCAATCCCCAATCCTCAATCCTCAATCCTGGATCCTCCATACTCAATCCTCATTCCTCAAGCGGCAATCCTCAATCCTCAACCCTCAACCCTCAATCCTCAGTCCTCAAACCTCAATCCCGAATCCACAATCCTGAATCCTCAATCTTCAGCCCTCAGTCCTCAACAATCAATTGTCAATCCTCAATCCTCAATAGAATATCCTCAATTCACGGTTTTCAATACTCAATCCCCATTGTTCAATCTTCAAATCTCAATCCACAAACATCAATTCTCATCACTCAACACTCAACACTCAGTCCTCAATCTTCAATCCTCAATCCTCAATCCTCATTCTTCAATCCTCAATCCACAATCCTCAACCTTCAATCCTCAATACCCAATCTTCAATCCTCAATCCTCAATCCTCAATCCTCAATCCTCAATCCTCAATCCTCAAACCTCAATCCTCAATCCTCAGTCCTCAATCCTCAAACCTGAATCCTCAATCCTGAATCCTCAATCTTCAGACCTCAATCCTGAATCCTCAATCCTGAATCCTCAATCTTCAGCCCTCAGTCCTCAACAATCTATTGTCAATCCTCAATCCTCAATAGAATATCCTCAATTCACAGTTTTCAATACCCAATCCCCATTTTTCATACTTCAAATCTCAATCCACAAACATCAATTCTCATCACTCAACCCTCAACACTCAGTCCTCAATCTTCAATCCTCAATCGTCAATCCTCAAACGTCAATCCTCAATACTCAATCTTCAATCCTCAATCCTCAATCCTCAATTCTCAATCCTCAATCCTCAGTTCTTAGTCCTCAAACCTCAATCCTCGACCCTCAGCCCTCATCCTCAATCCCCAATCCTCAATCCACAACCCTCAATCCTCAATCCTCAACCTTCAATCATCAATATTCAAGCTTCAATCCTCAATACTCAATCCTCAGTCCTCAATTGTGAATCCTCAATCTTCAGTCCTCAATCCTCATTCCTCAATCCTCAATCCTCAATCCTCAATCTTCTATCCGCAATACTCAATCTTCAATCCTCAATCCTCAACCCTCAATCCTCAATCCTCAATGCTCAATCCTCAATCTTCAATCCTCAATACTCAATCTTCAACCCGCAACCCTCAATCCTCAATCCTCAATCCTCATTCTTCAATCCTCAACATCCAATCCTCAATCCTCAATCTTCAATCATCAGTATTCAATCTTCAATCCTCAATCCTCAATCCTCAATACTCAATCCTCAATCCTCAATGTTCTATCCTCAATCCCCAATCCTCAATCTTCAATCCTCAATCCTCAATCCTCAATCCTCAATCCTCAATCCTCAATCCTCAATCCTCAGTCCTCAAACCTCAATCGTCAATCGCCAATCCTGAATACTCAATCTTCAATCCTCAAACCTCAATCCCCAATCCTCAATACTCATTCTTCAATCCTCAATAGCCAATCCTCAATCTTCAATCCTCAATACTCAATCCTCAATCCTCAAACCTCAATCCTCAGTCCTCAGTCCTCAAACCTCAACCCTCAATCCTCAATCCTCAATCTTCATTCCTCAGTCCCCAATCCCCAATCTTCAATCCTCAATCCTCAATCCTCAATCCTCAATCCTCAATCCTCAGTTCTCAGTCCTCAAACCTCAGAACTCATCCTCAATCCTCAATCCTCATTCTTCAATCCTCAACACACAATCCTCAATCTTCAATCCTCAATTCTCAATCCTCAATTCTCAATCCTGAATCCTCAATCCTCAGACCTCAAACATAAATATTCAACCCTCAGTCCACGTCCTCAATCCACAACCCTCAATCCTCAATCCTCAACCTTCAATCATCAATATTCAAGCTTCAATCCTCAATACTCAATCCTCAGTCCTCAGTTGTGAATCCTCAATCTTCAGTCCTCAATCCTCATTCCTCAATCCTCAATCCTCAATCCACAATCTTCAATCCGCAATACTCAATCTTCAATCCTCAATCCTCAACCCTCAATCCTCAATCCTCAATGCTCAATCCTCAATCTTCAATCCTCAATACTCAATCTTCAACCCGCAACCCTCAATCCTCAATCCTCAATCCTCATTCTTCAATCCTCAACATCCAATCCTCAATCCTCAATCTTCAATCATCAGTATTCAATCTTCAATCCTCAATCCTCAATCCTCAATACTCAATCCTCAATCCTCAATGCTCTATCCTCAATACCCAATCCTCAATCTTCAATCCTCAATCCTCAATCCTCAATCCTCAATCCTCAATCCTCAATCCTCAATCCTCAATCCTCAGTCCTCAAACCTCAATCGACAATCTCCAATACTGAATACTCAATCTTCAATCCTCAAACCTCAATCCCCAATCCTCAATCCTCATTCTTCAATCCTCAATAGCCAATCCTCAATCTTCAATCCTCAATACTCAATCCTCAATCCTCAAACCTCAATCCTCAGTCCTCAGTCCTCAAACCTCAATCCTCAATCCTCAATCATCATTCCTCAGTCCCCAATCCCCAATCTTCAATCCTCAATCCTCAATCCTCAATCCTAAATCCTCAATCCTCAGTTCTCAGTCCTCAAACCTCAACCCTCAAACCTCAGAACTCATCCTCAATCCTCAATCCTCAATCCGCAGTCCTCAAACCTCAATCGTCAATCTCCAATCCTGAATACTCAATCTTCAATCCTCAAACCTCAATCCCCAATCCTCAATCCTCATTCTTCAATCCTCAATAGCCAATCCTCAATCTTCAATCCTCAATACTCAATCCTCAATCCTCAATCCTCAATCCTCAATCGTCAATCCTCAATCCTCAATCCCCAATCTTCAATCCTCAGTACTCAATCTGCAATCCTCAAACCTCAATCCTCAATCCTCAATCCTCAATTCTCAATCCTCAATACTCAACCCTCAATCGTCAATCCTCAATACCCAATCCTCAATCTTCAATCCTCAATCCTCAATCCTCAATCCTCAATCCTCAATATTCAACACACAACCCTCAACCATCAATCCTCAATACTCAACCATCAATCCTCAATTCTCAATACTCAATAGAATATCCTGAATTCTCATGGTTCAATACTCAATCCGTAAAATTCAATAATCAAATCTCAATCCTCAAACATCAATTCTCAACACTCAATCCTCAATACTCAGTCCGCTCTCTTCAATCCTCCATCCTCAATCCTCAATCCTCAAGCGTCTAACCTCAATCCCCAATACTCAACCCTCAATCCTCAATCCTCAATCCTCAATACTCAATCCTCAATCCTCAATCTTCAATCCGCAATACCCAATCTTCAATCCTCAATCCTCAACCCTCAATCCTCAATCCTCAATGCTCAATCCTCAACCTTCAATCCTCAATCCTCAGTCCTCAACACTCAATCCTCAATGTTCAATCCTCAATACCCAATCCTCAGTCTTCAATCCTCAATCCTCAATCCTCAATCCTCAATCCTCAATCCTCAGTCCTCAAACCTTAATCCTGAATCCTCAATCCTGTATCCTCAATATTCAGCCCTCAGTCCTCAACAATCTATTGTCAATCCTCAATCCTCAATAGAATATCCTCAATTCACAGTTTTCAATACTCAATCCCCATTCCTCAATCTTCAAATCTCAATCCTCAAACATCAATTCTCATCACGCAACCCTCAACACTCAGTCCTCAATCTTCAATCCTCAATCCTCAATCCTCAAACGTCAATCCTCAATACTCAATCTTCAATCCTCAATCCTCAATCCTCAATTCTCAATCCTCAATCCTCAGTCCTTAGTCCTCAAACCTCAATCCTCGACCCTCAGCCCTCATCCTCAATCCCCAATCCTCAATCCTCAATCCTGGATCCTCCATACTCAATCCTCATTCCTCAAGCGGCAATCCTCAATCCTCAACCCTCAACCCTCAATCCTCAGTCCTCAAACCTCAATCCCGAATCCACAATCCTGAATCCTCAATCTTCAGCCCTCAGTCCTCAACAATCAATGGTCAATCCTCAATCCTCAATAGAATATCCTCAATTTACGGTTTTCAATACTCAATCCCCATTGTTCAATCTTCAAATCTCAATCCACAAACATGAATTCTCATCACTCAACACTCAACACTCAGTCCTCAATCTTCAATCCTCAGTCCTCAATCCTCATTCTTCAATCCTCAGTCCACAATCCTCAACCTTCAATCCTCAATACCCAATCTTCAATCCTCAATCCTCAATCCTGAATCCTCAATCCTCAATCCTCAATCCTCAATCTTCAATCCTCAATACTCAATCTTCAATCCTCAATCCTCAATCCTCAATCCTCATTCTTCAATCCTCAATACCCAATCCTCAATCTTCAATCCTCAATTCTCATTCCTCAATCCTCAATCCTCAATCCTCAATCTTCTATCCGCAATACTCAATCTTCAATCCTCAATCCTCAACCCTCAATCCTCAATCCTCAATGCTCAATCCTCAATCTTCAATCCTCAATACTCAATCTTCAACCCGCAACCCTCAATCCTCAATCCTCAATCCTCATTCTTCAATCCTCAACATCCAATCCTCAATCCTCAATCTTCAATCATCAGTATTCAATCTTCAATCCTCAATCCTCAATCCTCAATCCTCAATACTCAATCCTCAATCCTCAATGTTCTATCCTCAATACCCAATCCTCAACCTTCAATCCTCAATCCTCAATCCTCAATCCTCAATCCTCAATCCTCAATCCTCAATCCTCAGTCCTCAAACCTCAATCGTCAATCGCCAATCCTGAATACTCAATCTTCAATCCTCAAACCTCAATCCCCAATCCTCAATACTCATTCTTCAACCCTCAATAGCCAATCCTCAATCTTCAATCCTCAATACTCAATCCTCAATCCTCAAACCTCAATCCTCAGTCCTCAGTCCTCAAACCTCAATCCTCAATCCTCAATCCTCAATCTTCATTCCTCAGTCCCCAATCCCCAATCTTCAATCCTCAATCCTCAATCCTCAATCCTCAATCCTCAATCCTCAGTTCTCAGTCCTCAAACCTCAACCCTCAAACCTCAGAACTCATCCTCAATCCTCAATCCTCATTCTTCAATCCTCAATACACAATCCTCAATCTTCAATCCTCAACTCTCAATCCTCAATTCTCAATCCTGAATCCTCAATCCTCAGACCTCAAACATAAATATTCAACCCTCAGTCCACGTCCTCAATCCGCAACCCTCAATCCTCAATCCTCAACCTTCAATCATCAATATTCAAGCTTCAATCCTCAATACTCAATCCTCAGTCCTCAACTGTGAATCCTCAATCTTCAGTCCTCAACCCTCATTCCTCAATCCTCAATCCTCAATCCTCAATCTTCAATCCGCAATACTCAATATTCAATCCTCAATCCTCAACCCTCAATCCTCAATCCTCAATGCTCAATCCTCAATCTTCAATCCTCAATACTCAATCTTCAACCCGCAACCCTCAATCCTCAATCCTCAATCCTCATTCTTCAATCCTCAACATCCAATCCTCAATCCTCAATCTTCAATCCTCAATCGTCAATCCTCAATCCTCAATCCCCAATCTTCAATCCTCAGTACTCAATCTGCAATCCTCAAACCTCAATCCTCAATCTTCAGCCCTCAGTCCTCAACAATCAGTTGTCAATCCTCAATCCTGAATAGAATATCATCAATTCACAGTTTTCAATACTCAATACTCAATCTGCAATCTTCAAATCTCTATCCACAAACATCAATTCTCATCACTCTACCCTCAGCACTCCGTCCCCAATCATCAGTCTTCAATCCTCAATCCTCAACCCTCAATCCTCAATCCTCAACCCTCAATTCTCAATCCTCAATACTCAATCTTCAATCCTCAGTCCCCAATCCTCAATCTTCAATCCCCATTCCTCAATCCTCAATCCTGGATCCTCCATACTCTATCCTCAATCCTCAACAGGCAATCCTCAATCCTCAACACTCAACCCTCAACACTCAGTCCTCAATGTTCAATCCTCAATCCTCAATTCTCAATCTTCAATCCTCAATACTTAACCTTCAATCCTCAATAATCAATCCTCAATCCCCAATCATCAATCCTCAATCATCAATCCTCACACTCCAATCCTCAATACCCAATCCTCAATCTTCAATCCTCAATCCTCAATCCTCAATTCTCAATCCTCAATCCTCAGTCCTTAGTCCTCAAACCTCAATCCCCGACCCTCAGCCCTCATCCTCAATCCCCAATCCTCAATCCTCAATCCTGGATCCTCCATACTCAATCCTCATTCCTCAAGCGGCAATCCTCAATCCTCAACCCTCAACCCTCAATCCTCAGTCCTCAAACCTCAATCCCGAATCCACAATCCTGAATCCTCAATCTTCAGCCCTCAGTCCTCAACAATCAATGGTCAATCCTCAATCCTCAATAGAATATCCTCAATTTACGGTTTTCAATACTCAATCCCCATTGTTCAATCTTCAAATCTCAATCCACAAACATCAATTCTCATCACTCAACACTCAACACTCAGTCCTCAATCTTCAATCCTCAGTCCTCAATCCTCATTCGTCAATCCTCAGTCCACAATCCTCAACCTTCAATCCTCAATACCCAATCTTCAATCGCCAATCCTCAATCCTCAATCCTCAATCCTCAATCCTCAATCCTCAATCCTCATTCTTCAATCCTCAATAGCCAATCCTCAATCTTCAATCTTCAATCCTCAATACTCAATCCTCAATCCTCAATCCTCAATCCTCAATATTCAACACACAACCCTCAACCATCAATGCTCAATACTCAACCATCAATCCTCAATTCTCAATACTCAATAGAATATCCTGAATTCTCATGGTTCAGTACTCAATCCGTAAAATTCAATAATCAAATCTCAATCCTCAAACATCAATTCTCAACACTCAATCCTCAATACTCAGTCCGCTCTCTTCAATCCTCCATCCTCAATCCTCAATCCTCAAGCGTCTAACCTCAGTCCCCAATACTCAACCCTCAATCCTCAATCCTCAATCCTCAATACTCAATCCTCAATCCTCAATCTTCAATCCGCAATACTCAATCTTCAATCCTCAATCCTCAACCCTCAATCCTCAATCCTCAATGCTCAATCCTCAATCTTCAATCCTCAATCCTCAATCCTCAACACTCAATCCTCAATGTTCAATCCTCAATACCCAATCCTCAGTCTTCAATCCTCAATCCTCAATCCTCAATCCTCAATCCTCAATCCTCAGTCCTCAAACCTTAATCCTGAATCCTCAATCCTGTATCCTCAATATTCAGCCCTCAGTCCTCAACAATCTATTGTCAATCCTCAATCCTCAATAGAATATCCTCAATTCACAGTTTTCAATACTCAATCCCCATTCTTCAATCTTCAAATCTCAATCCTCAAACATCAATTCTCATCACGCAACCCTCAACACTCAGTCCTCAATCTTCAATCCTCAATCCTCAATCCTCAAACGTCAATCCTCAATACTCAATCTTCAATCCTCAATCCTCAATCCTCAATTCTCCATCCTCAATCCTCAGTCCTTAGTCCTCAAACCTCAATCCTCGACCCTCAGCCCTCATCCTCAATCCCCAATCCTCAATCCTCAATCCTGGATCCTCCATACTCAATCCTCATTCCTCAAGCGGCAATCCTCAATCCTCAACCCTCAACCCTCAATCCTCAGTCCTCAAACCTCAATCCCGAATCCACAATCCTGAATCCTCAATCTTCAGCCCTCAGTCCTCAACAATCAATGGTCAATCCTCAATCCTCAATAGAATATCCTCAATTTACGGTTTTCAATACTCAATCCCCATTGTTCAATCTTCAAATCTCAATCCACAAACATGAATTCTCATCACTCAACACTCAACACTCAGTCCTCAATCTTCAATCCTCAGTCCTCAATCCTCATTCTTCAATCCTCAGTCCACAATCCTCAACCTTCAATCCTCAATACCCAATCTTCAATCCTCAATCCTCAATCCTGAATCCTCAATCCTCAATCCTCAATCCTCAATCTTCAATCCTCAATACTCAATCTTCAATCCTCAATCCTCAATCCTCAATCCTCATTCTTCAATCCTCAATACCCAATCCTCAATCTTCAATCCTCAATTCTCATTCCTCAATCCTCAATCCTCAATCCTCAATCTTCTATCCGCAATACTCAATCTTCAATCCTCAATCCTCAACCCTCAATCCTCAATCCTCAATGCTCAATCCTCAATCTTCAATCCTCAATACTCAATCTTCAACCCGCAACCCTCAATCCTCAATCCTCAATCCTCATTCTTCAATCCTCAACATCCAATCCTCAATCCTCAATCTTCAATCATCAGTATTCAATCTTCAATCCTCAATCCTCAATCCTCAATCCTCAATACTCAATCCTCAATCCTCAATGTTCTATCCTCAATACCCAATCCTCAACCTTCAATCCTCAATCCTCAATCCTCAATCCTCAATCCTCAATCCTCAATCCTCAATCCTCAGTCCTCAAACCTCAATCGTCAATCGCCAATCCTGAATACTCAATCTTCAATCCTCAAACCTCAATCCCCAATCCTCAATACTCATTCTTCAACCCTCAATAGCCAATCCTCAATCTTCAATCCTCAATACTCAATCCTCAATCCTCAAACCTCAATCCTCAGTCCTCAGTCCTCAAACCTCAATCCTCAATCCTCAATCCTCAATCTTCATTCCTCAGTCCCCAATCCCCAATCTTCAATCCTCAATCCTCAATCCTCAATCCTCAATCCTCAATCCTCAGTTCTCAGTCCTCAAACCTCAACCCTCAAACCTCAGAACTCATCCTCAATCCTCAATCCTCATTCTTCAATCCTCAATACACAATCCTCAATCTTCAATCCTCAACTCTCAATCCTCAATTCTCAATCCTGAATCCTCAATCCTCAGACCTCAAACATAAATATTCAACCCTCAGTCCACGTCCTCAATCCGCAACCCTCAATCCTCAATCCTCAACCTTCAATCATCAATATTCAAGCTTCAATCCTCAATACTCAATCCTCAGTCCTCAACTGTGAATCCTCAATCTTCAGTCCTCAACCCTCATTCCTCAATCCTCAATCCTCAATCCTCAATCTTCAATCCGCAATACTCAATATTCAATCCTCAATCCTCAACCCTCAATCCTCAATCCTCAATGCTCAATCCTCAATCTTCAATCCTCAATACTCAATCTTCAACCCGCAACCCTCAATCCTCAATCCTCAATCCTCATTCTTCAATCCTCAACATCCAATCCTCAATCCTCAATCTTCAATCCTCAATCGTCAATCCTCAATCCTCAATCCCCAATCTTCAATCCTCAGTACTCAATCTGCAATCCTCAAACCTCAATCCTCAATCTTCAGCCCTCAGTCCTCAACAATCAGTTGTCAATCCTCAATCCTGAATAGAATATCATCAATTCACAGTTTTCAATACTCAATACTCAATCTGCAATCTTCAAATCTCTATCCACAAACATCAATTCTCATCACTCTACCCTCAGCACTCCGTCCCCAATCATCAGTCTTCAATCCTCAATCCTCAACCCTCAATCCTCAATCCTCAACCCTCAATTCTCAATCCTCAATACTCAATCTTCAATCCTCAGTCCCCAATCCTCAATCTTCAATCCCCATTCCTCAATCCTCAATCCTGGATCCTCCATACTCTATCCTCAATCCTCAACAGGCAATCCTCAATCCTCAACACTCAACCCTCAACACTCAGTCCTCAATGTTCAATCCTCAATCCTCAATTCTCAATCTTCAATCCTCAATACTTAACCTTCAATCCTCAATAATCAATCCTCAATCCCCAATCATCAATCCTCAATCATCAATCCTCACACTCCAATCCTCAATACCCAATCCTCAATCTTCAATCCTCAATCCTCAATCCTCAATTCTCAATCCTCAATCCTCAGTCCTTAGTCCTCAAACCTCAATCCCCGACCCTCAGCCCTCATCCTCAATCCCCAATCCTCAATCCTCAATCCTGGATCCTCCATACTCAATCCTCATTCCTCAAGCGGCAATCCTCAATCCTCAACCCTCAACCCTCAATCCTCAGTCCTCAAACCTCAATCCCGAATCCACAATCCTGAATCCTCAATCTTCAGCCCTCAGTCCTCAACAATCAATGGTCAATCCTCAATCCTCAATAGAATATCCTCAATTTACGGTTTTCAATACTCAATCCCCATTGTTCAATCTTCAAATCTCAATCCACAAACATCAATTCTCATCACTCAACACTCAACACTCAGTCCTCAATCTTCAATCCTCAGTCCTCAATCCTCATTCGTCAATCCTCAGTCCACAATCCTCAACCTTCAATCCTCAATACCCAATCTTCAATCGCCAATCCTCAATCCTCAATCCTCAATCCTCAATCCTCAATCCTCAATCCTCATTCTTCAATCCTCAATAGCCAATCCTCAATCTTCAATCTTCAATCCTCAATACTCAATCCTCAATCCTCAATCCTCAATCCTCAATATTCAACACACAACCCTCAACCATCAATGCTCAATACTCAACCATCAATCCTCAATTCTCAATACTCAATAGAATATCCTGAATTCTCATGGTTCAGTACTCAATCCGTAAAATTCAATAATCAAATCTCAATCCTCAAACATCAATTCTCAACACTCAATCCTCAATACTCAGTCCGCTCTCTTCAATCCTCCATCCTCAATCCTCAATCCTCAAGCGTCTAACCTCAGTCCCCAATACTCAACCCTCAATCCTCAATCCTCAATCCTCAATACTCAATCCTCAATCCTCAATCTTCAATCCGCAATACTCAATCTTCAATCCTCAATCCTCAACCCTCAATCCTCAATCCTCAATGCTCAATCCTCAATCTTCAATCCTCAATCCTCAATCCTCAACACTCAATCCTCAATGTTCAATCCTCAATACCCAATCCTCAGTCTTCAATCCTCAATCCTCAATCCTCAATCCTCAATCCTCAATCCTCAGTCCTCAAACCTTAATCCTGAATCCTCAATCCTGTATCCTCAATATTCAGCCCTCAGTCCTCAACAATCTATTGTCAATCCTCAATCCTCAATAGAATATCCTCAATTCACAGTTTTCAATACTCAATCCCCATTCTTCAATCTTCAAATCTCAATCCTCAAACATCAATTCTCATCACGCAACCCTCAACACTCAGTCCTCAATCTTCAATCCTCAATCCTCAATCCTCAAACGTCAATCCTCAATACTCAATCTTCAATCCTCAATCCTCAATCCTCAATTCTCCATCCTCAATCCTCAGTCCTTAGTCCTCAAACCTCAATCCTCGACCCTCAGCCCTCATCCTCAATCCCCAATCCTCAATCCTCAATCCTGGATCCTCCATACTCAATCCTCATTCCTCAAGCGGCAATCCTCAATCCTCAACCCTCAACCCTCAATCCTCAGTCCTCAAACCTCAATCACGAATCCACAATCCTGAATCCTCAATCTTCAGCCCTCAGTCCTCATCAATCAATTGTCAATCCTCAATCCTCAATTGAATATCCTCAATTCACGGTTTTCAATACTCAATCCCCATTGTTCAATCTTCAAATCTCAATCCACAAACATCAATTCTCATCACTCAACACTCAACACTCAGTCCTCAATCTTCAATCCTCAATCCTCAATCCTCATTCTTCAATCCTCAATCCACAATCCTCAACCTTCAATCCTCAATACCCAATCTTCAATCCTCAATCCTCAATCCTCAATCCTCAATCCTCAATCCTCAATCCTCAATCTTCAATCCTCAATACTCAATCTTCAATCCTCAATCCTCATTCTTCAATCCTCGATACCCAATCCTCAATCTTCAATCCTCAATTCTCAATCCTCAATTCTCAATCCTCAATCCTCAATCCTGAGACCTCAAACATAAATATTCAACCCTCAGTCCACGTCCTCAATCCACAACCCTCAATCCTCAATCCTCAACCTTCAATCATCAATATTCAAGCTTCAATCCTCAATACTCAATCCTCAATCCTCAATTGTGAATCCTCAATCTTCAGTCCTCAATCCTCATTCATCAATCCTCAATCCTCAATCCTCAACCTTCAATCCGCAATACTCAATCTTCAAGCCTCAATCCTCAAACCTCAATCCTCAATCGTCAATGCTCAATCCTCAATCTTCAATCCTCAATACTCAATCTTCAACCCGCAACCCTCAATCCTCACTCCTCAGTCCTCATTCTTCAATCCTCAACATCCAATCCTCAATCCTCAATCTTCAATCATCAGTATTCAATCTTCAATCCTCAATCCTCAATCCTCAATACTCAATCCTCAATCCTCAATGTTCTATCCTCAATACCCAATCCTCAATCTTCAATCCTCAATCCTCAATCCTCAATCCTCAATCCTCAATCCTCAAAATTCAATCCTCAATATTCAACACACAACCCTCAACCATCAATGCTCAATACTCAACCATCAATCCTCAATTCTCAATACTCAATAGAATATCCTGAATTCTCATGGTTCAATACTCAATCCGTAAAATTCAATAATCAAATCTCAATCCTCAAACATCAATTCTCAACACTCAATCCTCAATACTCAGTCCGCTCTCTTCAATCCTCCATCCTCAATCCTCAATCCTCAAGCGTCTAACCTCAGTCCCCAATACTCAACCCTCAATCCTCAATCCTCAATCCTCAATACTCAATCCTCAATCCTCAATCTTCAATCCGCAATACTCAATCTTCAATCCTCAATCCTCAACCCTCAATCCTCAATCCTCAATGCTCAATCCTCAATCTTCAATCCTCAATCCTCAATCCTCAACACTCAATCCTCAACACTCAATCCTCAATGTTCAATCCTCAATACCCAATCCTCAGTCTTCAATCCTCAATCCTCAATCCTCAATCCTCAATCCTCAATCCTCAGTCCTCAAACCTTAATCCTGAATCCTCAATCCTGTATCCTCAATATTCAGCCCTCAGTGCTCAACAATCTATTGTCAATCCTCAATCCTCAATAGAATATCCTCAATTCACAGTTTTCAATACTCAATCCCCATTCTTCAATCTTCAAATCTCAATCCTCAAACATCAATTCTCATCACGCAACCCTCAACACTCAGTCCTCAATCTTCAATCCTCAATCCTCAATCCTCAATACTCAATCTTCAATCCTCAATCCTCAATCCTCAATTCTCCATCCTCAATCCTCAGTCCTTAGTCCTCAAACCTCAATCCTCGACCCTCAGCCCTCATCCTCAATCCCCAATCCTCAATCCTCAATCCTGGATCCTCCATACTCAATCCTCATTCCTCAAGCGGCAATCCTCAATCCTCAACCCTCAACCCTCAATCCTCAGTCCTCAAACCTCAATCACGAATCCACAATCCTGAATCCTCAATCTTCAGCCCTCAGTCCTCAACAATCAATTGTCAATCCTCAATCCTCAATTGAATATCCTCAATTCACGGTTTTCAATACTCAATCCCCATTGTTCAATCTTCAAATCTCAATCCACAAACATCAATTCTCATCACTCAACACTCAACACTCAGTCCTGAATCTTCAATCCTCAATCCTCAATCCTCATTCTTCAATCCTCAATCCACAATCCTCAACCTTCAATCCTCAATACCCAATCTTCAATCCTCAATCCTCAATCCTCAATCCTCAATCCTCAATCCTCAATCCTCAATCCTCAATCTTCAATCCTCAATACTCAATCTTCAATCCTCAATCCTCATTCTTCAATCCTCGATACCCAATCCTCAATCTTCAATCATCAATTCTCAATCCTCAATTCTCAATCCTCAATCCTCAATCCTGAGACCTCAAACATAAATATTCAACCCTCAGTCCACGTCCTCAATCCACAACCCTCAATCCTCAATCCTCAACCTTCAATCATCAATATTCAAGCTTCAATCCTCAATACTCAATCCTCAATCCTCAATTGTGAATCCTCAATCTTCAGTCCTCAATCCTCATTCATCAATCCTCAATCCTCAATCCTCAATCTTCAATCCGCAATACTCAATCTTCAAGCCTCAATCCCCAAACCTCAATCCTCAATCGTCAATGCTCAATCCTCAATCTTCAATCCTCAATACTCAATCTTCAACCCGCAACCCTCAATCCTCACTCCTCAATCCTCATTCTTCAATCCTCAACATCCAATCCTCAATCCTCAATCTTGAATCATCAGTATTCAATCTTCAATCCTCAATCCTCAATCCTCAATACTCAATCCTCAATCCTCAATGTTCTATCCTCAATACCCAATCCTCAATCTTCAATCCTCAATCCTCAATCCTCAATCCTCAATCCTCAATCCTCAAAATTCAATCCTCAATACCCAATCTTCAATCCTCAATCCTCAATTCTCAATCCTCAATGCTCAATCCTCAATCGTCAATCCTCAATCCCCAATGCTCAATCTTCGATCCTCAATCCTCAATCCTCAAACCACAATCATCAACTTTCAATCCTCAATACCCAACCTTCAATACTCAATCCTCAAACCTCAATCCTCAATCCTCAATTCTCAATCCTCAACCTTCAACCTTCAATCCTCAATACTCAATATTCAATCCACAATCCTCAATCCTCAATCCTCAATCCTCATTCTTCAATCCTCAACACCAAATCCTCAATCTTCAATCCTCAATCCTCAATCCTCAATCCCCAATCCTCAGTCCTCAAACCTCAATCCTGAATCCTCAATCCTGAATCCTCAATCTTCAGCCCTCAGTCCTCAACAATCAGTTGTCAATCCTCAATCCTGAATAGAATATCATCTATTCACAGTTTTCAATACTCAATACTCAATCTGCAATCTTCAAATCTCTATCCACAAACATCAATTCTCATCACTCTATCCTCAGCACTCCGTCCCCTATCATCAGTTTTCAATCCTCAAACCTCAACCCTCAATCCTCAATCCTCAACCCTCAATTCTCAATCCTCAATACTCAATCTTCAATCCTCAGTCCCCAATCCTCAATCTTCAATCCCCATTCCTCAATCCTCAATCCTGGATCCTCCATACTCTATCCTCAATCCTCAACCGGCAATCCTCAATCCTCAACACTCAACCCTCAACACTCAGTCCTCAATGTTCAATCCTCAATCCTCAATTCTCAATCTTCAATCCTCAATACTTAATCTTCAATCCTCAATAATCAATCCTCAATCCCCAATCATCAATCCTCAATCATCAATCCTCACACTCCAATCCTCAATACCCAATCCTCAATCTTCAATCCTCAATTCTCAATCCTCAATTCTCAATCCTGAATCCTCAATCCTGAGACCACAAACATAAATATTCAACCCTCAGTCCACGTCCTCAATCCACAACCCTCAATCCTCAATCCTGAACCTTCAATCATCAATATTCAAGCTTCAATCCTCAATACTCAATCCTCAGTCCTCAATTGTGAATCCTCAATCTTCAGTCCTCAATCCTCGTTCCTCAATCCTCAATCCTCAATCCTCAATCTTCTATCCGCAATACTCAGTCTTCAATCCTCAATCGTCAACCCTCAATCCTCAATCCTCAATGCTCAATCCTCAATCTTCAATCCTCAATACTCAATCTTCAACCCGCAACCCTCAATCCTCAATCCTCAATCCTCAATCCTCAATCCTCAATCCTCAGTCCTCAAACCTCAATCGTCAATCGCCAATCCTGAATACTCAATCTTCAATCCTCAAACCTCAATCCCCAATCCTCAATACTCATTCTTCAATCCTCAATAGCCAATCCTCAATCTTCAATCCTCAATACTCAATCCTCAATCCTCAAACCTCAATCCTCAGTCCTCAGTCCTCAAACCACAATCCTCAATCCTCAATCCTCAATCTTCATTCCTCAGTCCCCAATCCCCAATCTTCAATCCTCAATCCTCAATCCTCAATCCTCAATCCTCAATCCTCAGTTCTCAGTCCTCAAACCTCAACCCTCAAACCTCAGAACTCATCCTCAATCCTCAATCCTCATTCTTCAATCCTCAATACACAATCCTCAACCTTCAATCCTCAATTCTCAATCCTCAATTCTCAATCCTGAATCCTCAATCCTCAGACCTCAAACATAAATATTCAACCCTCAGTCCACGTCCTCAATCCACAACCCTCAATCCTCAATCCTCAACCTTCAATCATCAATATTCAAGCTTCAATCCTCAATACTCAATCCTCAGTCCTCAACTGTGAATCCTCAATCTTCAGTCCTCAATCCTCATTCCTCAATCCTCAATCCTCAATCCTCAATCTTCAATCCGCAATACTCAATATTCAATCCTCAATCCTCAACCCTCAATCCTCAATCCTCAATGCTCAATCCTCAATCTTCAATCCTCAATACTCAATCTTCAACCCGCAACCCTCAATCCTCAATCCTCAATCCTCATTCTTCAATCCTCAACATCCAATCCTCAATCCTCATTCTTCAATCCTCAATCGTCAATCCTCAATCCTCAATCCCCAATCTTCAATCCTCAGTACTCAATCTGCAATCCTCAAACCTCAATCCTCAATCTTCAGCCCTCAGTCCTCAACAATCAGTTGTCAATCCTCAATCCTGAATAGAATATCATCAATTCACAGTTTTCCATACTCAATACTCAATCTGCAATCTTCAAATCTCTATCCACAAACATCAATTCTCATCACTCTACCATCAGCACTCCGTCCCCAATCATCAGTCTTCAATCCTCAATCCTCAACCCTCAATCCTCAATCCTCAACCCTCAATTCTCAATCCTCAATACTCAATCTTCAATCCTCAGTCCCCAATCCTCAATCTTCAATCCCCATTCCTCAATCCTCAATCCTGGATCCTCCATACTCTATCCTCAATCCTCAACCGGCAATCCTCAATCCTCAACACTCAACCCTCAACACTCAGTCCTCAATGTTCAATCCTCAATCCTCAATTCTCAATCTTCAATCCTCAATACTTAATCTTCAATCCTCAATAATCAATCCTCAATCCCCAATCATCAATCCTCAATCATCAATCCTCACACTCCAATCCTCAATACCCAATCCTCAATCTTCAATCCTCAGTCCTCAATCCTCAATTCTCAATCCTCAATCCTCAGTCCTTAGTCCTCAAACCTCAATCCCCGACCCTCAGCCCTCATCCTCAATCCCCAATCCTCAATCCTCAATCCTGGATCCTCCATACTCAATCCTCATTCCTCAAGCGGCAATCCTCAATCCTCAACCCTCAACCCTCAATCCTCAGTCCTCAAACCTCAATCCCGAATCCACAATCCTGAATCCTCAATCTTCAGCCCTCAGTCCTCAACAATCAATGGTCAATCCTCAATCCTCAATAGCATATCCTCAATTTACGGTTTTCAATACTCAATCCCCATTGTTCAATCTTCAAATCTCAATCCACAAACATCAATTCTCATCACTCAACACTCAACACTCAGTCCTCAATCTTCAATCCTCAGTCCTCAATCCTCATTCTTCAATCCTCAGTCCACAATCCTCAACCTTCAATCCTCAATACCCAATCTTCAATCCTCAATCCTCAATCCTCAATCCTCAATCCTCAATCCTCAATCCTCATTCTTCAATCCTCAATAGCCAATCCTCAATCTTCAATCCTCAATACTCAATCCTCAATCCTCAATCCTCAATCCTCAATCGTCAATCCTCAATCCTCAATCCCCAATCTTCAATCCTCAGTACTCAATCTGCAATCCTCAAACCTCAATCCTCAATCCTCAATCCTCAATTCTCAATCCTCAATACTCAACCGTCAATCGTCAATCCTCAATACCCAATCCTCAATCTTCAATCCTCAATCCTCAATCCTCAATCCTCAATCCTCAATACTTAATCTTCAATCCTCAATAATCAATCCTCGATCCCCAATCCTCAATACCCAATCCTCAATCTTCAATCCTCAGTCCTCAATCCTCAATTCTCAATCCTCAATCCTCAGTCCTTAGTCCTCAAACCTCAATCCCCGACCCTCAGCCCTCATCCTCAATCCCCAATCCTCAATCCTCAATCCTGGATCCTCCATACTCAATCCTCATTCCTCAAGCGGCAATCCTCAATCCTCAACCCTCAACCCTCAATCCTCAGTCCTCAAACCTCAATCCCGAATCCACAATCCTGAATCCTCAATCTTCAGCCCTCAGTCCTCAACAATCAATGGTCAATCCTCAATCCTCAATAGCATATCCTCAATTTACGGTTTTCAATACTCAATCCCCATTGTTCAATCTTCAAATCTCAATCCACAAACATCAATTCTCATCACTCAACACTCAACACTCAGTCCTCAATCTTCAATCCTCAGTCCTCAATCCTCATTCTTCAATCCTCAGTCCACAATCCTCAACCTTCAATCCTCAATACCCAATCTTCAATCCTCAATCCTCAATCCTCAATCCTCAATCCTCAATCCTCAATCCTCATTCTTCAATCCTCAATAGCCAATCCTCAATCTTCAATCCTCAATACTCAATCCTCAATCCTCAATCCTCAATCCTCAATCGTCAATCCTCAATCCTCAATCCCCAATCTTCAATCCTCAGTACTCAATCTGCAATCCTCAAACCTCAATCCTCAATCCTCAATCCTCAATTCTCAATCCTCAATACTCAACCGTCAATCGTCAATCCTCAATACCCAATCCTCAATCTTCAATCCTCAATCCTCAATCCTCAATCCTCAATCCTCAATACTTAATCTTCAATCCTCAATAATCAATCCTCGATCCCCAATCCTCAATACCCAATCCTCAATCTTCAATCCTCAGTCCTCAATCCTCAATTCTCAATCCTCAATCCTCAGTCCTTAGTCCTCAAACCTCAATCCCCGACCCTCAGCCCTCATCCTCAATCCCCAATCCTCAATCCTCAATCCTGGATCCTCCATACTCAATCCTCATTCCTCAAGCGGCAATCCTCAATCCTCAACCCTCAACCCTCAATCCTCAGTCCTCAAACCTCAATCCCGAATCCACAATCCTGAATCCTCAATCTTCAGCCCTCAGTCCTCAACAATCAATGGTCAATCCTCAATCCTCAATAGCATATCCTCAATTTACGGTTTTCAATACTCAATCCCCATTGTTCAATCTTCAAATCTCAATCCACAAACATCAATTCTCATCACTCAACACTCAACACTCAGTCCTCAATCTTCAATCCTCAGTCCTCAATCCTCATTCTTCAATCCTCAGTCCACAATCCTCAACCTTCAATCCTCAATACCCAATCTTCAATCCTCAATCCTCAATCCTCAATCCTCAATCCTCAATCCTCAATCCTCATTCTTCAATCCTCAATAGCCAATCCTCAATCTTCAATCCTCAATACTCAATCCTCAATCCTCAATCCTCAATCCTCAATCGTCAATCCTCAATCCTCAATCCCCAATCTTCAATCCTCAGTACTCAATCTGCAATCCTCAAACCTCAATCCTCAATCCTCAATCCTCAATTCTCAATCCTCAATACTCAACCGTCAATCGTCAATCCTCAATACCCAATCCTCAATCTTCAATCCTCAATCCTCAATCCTCAATCCTCAATCCTCAATCCTCAATATTCAACACACAACACTCAACCATCAATCCTCAATACTCAACCATCAATCCTCAATTCTCAATACTCAATAGAATATCCTGAATTCTCATGGTTCAATACTCAATCCGTAAAATTCAACAATCAAATCTCAATCCTCAAACATCAATTCTCAACACTCAATCCTCAATACTCAGTCCGCTCTCTTCAATCCTCCATCCTCAATCCTCAATCCTCAAGCGTCTAACCTCAATCCCCAATACTCAACCCTCAATCCTCAATCCTCAATCCTCAATACTCAATCCTCAATCCTCAATCTTCAATCCGCAATACTCAATCTTCAATCCTCAATCCTCAACCCTCAATCCTCAATCCTCAATGCTCAATCCTCAATCTTCAATCCTCAATCCTCAATCCTCAACACTCAATCCTCAATGTTCAATCCTCAATACCCAATCCTCAGTCTTCAATCCTCAATCCTTAATCCTCAATCCTCAATCCTCAATCCTCAGTCCTCAAACCTTAATCCTGAATCCTCAATCCTGTATCCTCAATATTCAGCCCTCAGTCCTCAACAATCTATTGTCAATCCTCAATCCTCAATAGAATATCCTCAATTCACAGTTTTCAATACTCAATCCCCATTCTTCAATCTTCAAATCTCAATCCTCAAACATCAATTCTCATCACGCAACCCTCAACACTCAGTCCTCAATCTTCAATCCTCAATCCTCAATCCTCAAACGTCAATCCTCAATACTCAATCTTCAATCCTCAATCCTCAATCCTCAATTCTCAATCCTCAATCCTCAGTCCTTAGTCCTCAAACCTCAATCCTCGACCCTCAGCCCTCATCCTCAATCCCCAATCCTCAATCCTCAATCCTGGATCCTCCATACTCAATCCTCATTCCTCAAGCGGCAATCCTCAGTCCTCAACCCTCAACCCTCAATCCTCAGTCCTCAAACCTCAATCCCGAATCCACAATCCTGAATCCTCAATCTTCAGCCCTCAGTCCTCAACAATCAATGGTCAATCCTCAATCCTCAATAGAATATCCTCAATTTACGGTTTTCAATACTCAATCCCCATTGTTCAATCTTCAAATCTCAATCCACAAACATCAATTCTCATCACTCAACACTCAACACTCAGTCCTCAATCTTCAATCCTCAGTCCTCAATCCTCATTCTTCAATCCTCAGTCCACAATCCTCAACCTTCAATCCTCAATACCCAATCTTCAATCCTCAATCCTCAATCCTCAATACTCAATCCTCAATCCTCAATCCTCAATCTTCAATCCTCAATACTCAATCTTCAATCCTCAATCCTCAACCCTCAATCCTCATTCTTCAATCCTCAATACCCAATCCTCAATCTTCAATCCTCAATTCTCAATCCTCAATCCTCAATCCTCAATCCTCAATCTTCAATCCTCAATACTCAATCTTCAATCCTCAATCCTCAATGCTCAATCCTCAATCTTCAATCCTCAATACTCAATCTTCAACCCGCAACCCTCAATCCTCAATCCTCATTCTTCAATCCTCAACATCCAATCCTCAATCCTCAATCTTCAATCATCAGTATTCAATCTTCAATCCTCAATCCTCAATCCTCAATACTCAATCCTCAATCCTCAATGCTCTATCCTCAATACCCAATCCTCAATCTTCAATCCTCAATCCTCAATCCTCAATCCTCAATCCTCAATCCTCAATCCTCAATCTGCATTCCTCAGTCCCCAATCCCCAATCTTCAATCCTCAATCCTCAATCCTCAATCCTCAATACTCAATCCTCAGTTCTCAGTCCTCAAACCTCAACCCTCAAACCTCAGAACTCATCCTGAAACCTCAATCCTCAATCCTCAGTCCTGAAACCTCAATCGTCAATCTCCAATCCTGAATACTCAATCTTCAATCCTCAAACCTCAATCCCCAATCCTCAGTACTCATTCTTCAATCCTCAATAGCCAATCCTCAATCTTCTATCCTCAATACTCAATCCTCAATCCTCAATCCTCAACCCTCAATCGTCAATCCTCAATCCTCAATCCCCAATCTTCAATCCACAGTACTCAATCTGCAATCCTCAAACCTCAATCCTCAATCCTCAATCCTCAATTCTCTATCCTCAATACTCAACACTCAATCGTCAATCCTCAATCCCCAATCCTCAATCTTCAATCCTCAATCCTCAATCCTCAATCCTCAATCCTCAATATTCAACACACAACCCTCAACCATCAATCCCCAATACTCAACCATCAATCCTCAATTCTCAATACTCAATAGAATATCCTGAATTCTCATGGTTCAATACTCAATCCGTAAAATTCAATAATCAAATCTCAATCCTCAAACATCAATTCTCAACACTCAATCCTCAATACTCAGTCCGCTCTCTTCAATCCTCCATCCTCAATCCTCAATCCTCAAGCGTCAAACCTAAATCCCCAATACTCAACCCTCAATCCTCAGTCAACGAACCTCAATCCGGAATCCTCAATCCTGAATCCTCAATCTGCAGCCGCCGGTCCTCAACAATCAATCGTCAATCCTCAATCCTCAGTAGAATATCCTCAATTCAAAGTTTTCAATACTCAATCCCCATTCTTCAATCTTCAAATCTCAATCCACAAACATCAATTCTCATCACTTAAAGCTCAACACTCAGTCCTCAATCTTCAATCCTCAATCCTCAATCCTCAAACTTCAATCCTCAATACTCAACCTTCAATCCTCAATCCTCAATTCTCAATCCTCAATGCTCAATCCTCAATCCTCAATCCTCAATCCTCAATACTCAATCCTCAATCCTCAATCCTCAGTCCTCAAACCTCAATCCTGAATGCCCAATCCTGAATCCTCAATCTTCAGCACTCAGTCCTCTACAATCACTTGACAATCCTCAATCCTCAATAGAATATCATCAATTCACAGTTTTCATTACTCAATACTCAATCTGCAATCTTCAACTCTCTATCCACACACATCAATTCCCATCACTCAACCCTCAACACTCACTCCCCAATCCTCAATATTTAATCCTCAATCCTCAAACCTCAATCCACAATACTCAACCTTCAATCCCCAATACTCAATCTTCAATGCTCATTCCTCAATCCTCAATCCTCAATGCTCAATACTCAATCGTCAATCCTCAGTTCTCAGTCCTCAAACCTCAACCCTCAAACCTCAGAACTCATCCTCAATCCTCAATCCTCAATCCTCAGTCCTCAAACCTCAATCGTCAATCTCCAATCCTGAATACTCAATCTTCAATCCTCAAACCTCAATCCCCAATCCTCAATCCTCAATCGTCAATCCTCAATCCCCAATCCTCAATCTTCAATCCTCAATCCTCAATCCCCAATCCTCAATCCTCAATATTCAACACACAACCCTCAACCATCAATCCTCAATACTCAACCATCAATACTCAATTCTCAATACTCAATAGAATATCCTGAATTCTCATGGTTCAATACTCAACCCGTAAAATTCAATAATCAAATCTCAATCCTCAAACATCAATTCTCAACACTCAATCCTCAATACTCAGTCCGCTCTCTTCAATCCTCCATCCTCAATGCTCAATCCTCTAGCGTCAAACCTCAATCCCCAATACTCAACCCTCAATCCTCAATCCTCAATCCTCAATCCTCAATCCTCAGTCCTCAAACCTCAAACCTGAATCCTCAAACCTGAATCCCCAATCTTCAGACCTCAATCGTGAATCCTCAATCCTGAATCCTCAATCTTCAGCCCTCAGTCCTCAACAATCTATTGTCAATCCTCAATCCTCAATAGAATATCCTAAATTCACAGTTTTCAATACGCAATCCCAATTCTTCAAACTTCAAATCTCAATCCACAAACATCAATTCTCATCATTCAACCCCCAACACTCAGTCGTCAATCTTCAATCCTCAATAGTCAATCCTCAAACTTCAATCCTCAATACTCAATCTTCAATCCTCAATCCTCAATTCTCAATCCTCAATGCTCAATCCTCAATCGTCAATCCTCAATCCCCAATCCACAATGTTCAATCCTCAGGCTTCAAACATCAATGCTCAACCCACAGTCCTCGTCCTCAATCCACAACCCTCAATCCCCAATCCTCAATCTTCAATCATTAATATTCAATCTTCAATCCTCAATCCTCAATCCTCAATCCTCAACACTCAATCCTGAATGTTCAATCCTCAGTACCCAATCCTCAGTCTTCAACCCTCAATCCTCAATCCTCAATCCTCAATCCTCAATCCTCAGTCCACAAACCTCAATCCTGAATCCTCAACCCTGAATCCTCAATCTTCAGCCCTCAGTCCTCAACAATCTATTGTCAATCCTCAATCCTCAATAGAATATCCTCAATTCACAGTTTTCAATACTCAATCCCCATTCTTCAAACTTCAAATCTCAATCCACAAACATCAATTCTCATCACTCAACCCTCAACACACAGTCCTCAATCTTCAATCCTGAATACTCAATCCTCAATCTTCAATCCTCAATACTCAATCTTCAATCCTCAATCCTCAATGCTCAATCCTCAATCTTCAATCCTCAATACTCAATCTTCAACCCGCAACCCTCAATCCTCAATCCTCATTCTTCAATCCTCAACATCCAATCCTCAATCCTCAATCTTCAATCATCAGTATTCAATCTTCAATCCTCAATCCTCAATCCTCAATACTCAATCCTCAATCCTCAATGCTCTATCCTCAATACCCAATCCTCAATCTTCAATCCTCAATCCTCAATCCTCAATCCTCAATCCTCAATCCTCAATGCTCAATCTGCATTCCTCAGTCCCCAATCCCCAATCTTCAATCCTCAATCCTCAATCCTCAATCCTCAATACTCAATCCTCAGTTCTCAGTCCTCAAACCTCAACCCTCAAACCTCAGAACTCATCCTCAATCCTCAATCCTCAATCCTCAGTCCTGAAACCTCAATCGTCAATCTCCAATCCTGAATACTCAATCTTCAATCCTCAAACCTCAATCCCCAATCCTCAGTACTCATTCTTCAATCCTCAATAGCCAATCCTCAATCTTCTATCCTCAATACTCAATCCTCAATCCTCAATCCTCAACCCTCAATCGTCAATCCTCAATCCTCAATCCCCAATCTTCAATCCACAGTACTCAATCTGCAATCCTCAAACCTCAATCCTCAATCCTCAATCCTCAATTCTCTATCCTCAATACTCAACACTCAATCGTCAATCCTCAATCCCCAATCCTCAATCTTCAATCCTCAATCCTCAATCCTCAATCCTCAATCCTCAATATTCAACACACAACCCTCAACCATCAATCCTCAATACTCAACCATCAATCCTCAATTCTCAATACTCAATAGAATATCCTGAATTCTCATGGTTCAATACTCAATCCGTAAAATTCAATAATCAAATCTCAATCCTCAAACATCAATTCTCAACACTCAATCCTCAATACTCAGTCCGCTCTCTTCAATCCTCCATCCTCAATCCTCAATCCTCAAGCGTCAAACCTAAATCCCCAATACTCAACCCTCAATCCTCAGTCCTCGAACCTCAATCCGGAATCCTCAATCCTGAATCCTCAATCTGCAGCCGCCGGTCCTCAACAATCAATCGTCAATCCTCAATCCTCAGTAGAATATCCTCAATTCAAAGTTTTCAATACTCAATCCCCATTCTTCAATCTTCAAATCTCAATCCACAAACATCAATTCTCATCACTTAAAGCTCAACACTCAGTCCTCAATCTTCAATCCTCAATCCTCAATCCTCAAACTTCAATCCTCAATACTCAACCTTCAATCCTCAATCCTCAATTCTCAATCCTCAATGCTCAATCCTCAATCCTCAATCCTCAATCCTCAATACTCAATCCTCAATCCTCAATCCTCAGTCCTCAAACCTCAATCCTGAATGCCCAATCCTGAATCCTCAATCTTCAGCACTCAGTCCTCTACAATCACTTGACAATCCTCAATCCTCAATAGAATATCATCAATTCACAGTTTTCATTACTCAATACTCAATCTGCAATCTTCAACTCTCTATCCACACACATCAATTCCCATCACTCAACCCTCAACACTCACTCCCCAATCCTCAATATTTAATCCTCAATCCTCAAACCTCAATCCACAATACTCAACCTTCAATCCCCAATACTCAATCTTCAATGCTCATTCCTCAATCCTCAATCCTCAATGCTCAATACTCAATCGTCAATCCTCAGTTCTCAGTCCTCAAACCTCAACCCTCAAACCTCAGAACTCATCCTCAATCCTCAATCCTCAATCCTCAGTCCTCAAACCTCAATCGTCAATCTCCAATCCTGAATACTCAATCTTCAATCCTCAAACCTCAATCCCCAATCCTCAATCCTCAATCGTCAATCCTCAATCCCCAATCCTCAATCTTCAATCCTCAATCCTCAATCCCCAATCCTCAATCCTCAATATTCAACACACAACCCTCAACCATCAATCCTCAATACTCAACCATCAATACTCAATTCTCAATACTCAATAGAATATCCTGAATTCTCATGGTTCAATACTCAACCCGTAAAATTCAATAATCAAATCTCAATCCTCAAACATCAATTCTCAACACTCAATCCTCAATACTCAGTCCGCTCTCTTCAATCCTCCATCCTCAATGCTCAATCCTCTAGCGTCAAACCTCAATCCCCAATACTCAACCCTCAATCCTCAATCCTCAATCCTCAATCCTCAATCCTCAGTCCTCAAACCTCAAACCTGAATCCTCAAACCTGAATCCCCAATCTTCAGACCTCAATCGTGAATCCTCAATCCTGAATCCTCAATCTTCAGCCCTCAGTCCTCAACAATCTATTGTCAATCCTCAATCCTCAATAGAATATCCTAAATTCACAGTTTTCAATACGCAATCCCAATTCTTCAAACTTCAAATCTCAATCCACAAACATCAATTCTCATCATTCAACCCCCAACACTCAGTCGTCAATCTTCAATCCTCAATAGTCAATCCTCAAACTTCAATCCTCAATACTCAATCTTCAATCCTCAATCCTCAATTCTCAATCCTCAATGCTCAATCCTCAATCGTCAATCCTCAATCCCCAATCCACAATGTTCAATCCTCAGGCTTCAAACATCAATGCTCAACCCACAGTCCTCGTCCTCAATCCACAACCCTCAATCCCCAATCCTCAATCTTCAATCATTAATATTCAATCTTCAATCCTCAATCCTCAATCCTCAATCCTCAACACTCAATCCTGAATGTTCAATCCTCAGTACCCAATCCTCAGTCTTCAACCCTCAATCCTCAATCCTCAATCCTCAATCCTCAATCCTCAATCCTCAATCCTCAGTCCACAAACCTCAATCCTGAATCCTCAACCCTGAATCCTCAATCTTCAGCCCTCAGTCCTCAACAATCTATTGTCAATCCTCAATCCTCAATAGAATATCCTCAATTCACAGTTTTCAATACTCAATCCCCATTCTTCAAACTTCAAATCTCAATCCACAAACATCAATTCTCATCACTCAACCCTCAACACACAGTCCTCAATCTTCAATCCTGAATACTCAATCCTCAATCTTCAATCCTCAATACTCAACTTTCAATCCTCAGTCCTCAATTCTCAATCCTCATTGCTCAATCTTCAATCGTCAATCCTCAATCCCCAATCCTCAATGTTCAATCCTCAATCCTCAATCCTCAATCCACAATCCTCAATCCTCAATCTTGAACCCTCAATAGTCAATCTACAATCCTCAATCCTCTATCGTCAATCCTCAATCCTCCATCCTCAATCCTCAATCCTCAATTCTCAATCCTCAATCTTCAACCTTCAATCCTCAATACTCAATATTCAATCCTCAATCCTCAATCCTCAATCCTCAATCCTCATTCTCGAATCCTCAATACCAAATCCTCAATCTTCAATCCTCAATCCTCAATCCTCAATCCCCAATCCTCAGTCCTCAAACCTCAATCCTGAATCCTCAATCCTGTATCCTCAATCTTCAGCCCTCAGTCCTCAACAATCAGTTGTCAATCCTCAATCCTCAATAGAATATCATCAATTCACAGTTCTCAATACTCAATACTCAATCTGCAATCTTCAAATCTCAATCCAGAAACATCAATTCTCATCAATCAACCCTCAACACTCAGTCCTCAATCTTGAATCCTCAATCCTCAATCCTCATTCTTCAATCCTCAATCCACAATCCTCAACCTTCAATCCTCAATCCTCAATCCTCAATCCTCAATCCTCAATCCTCAGTCTTCAATCCTCAATACTTAATCCTCAATCCTCAATCCTCAATACTCAATCTTCAATCCTCAATCCTCAATCCTCAATCCTCAATCCTCAATCCTCAATCCTCAATCCTCAATCTTCAATCCTCAATACTCAATCTGCAATCCTCCATCCTCAATCCTCAATCCTCAATCCTCATTCTTCAATCCTCAATACCCAATCCTCAATCTTCAATCCTCAATCCTCAATCCTCAATTCTCAATCCTCAATCCTCAATCCTGAGACCTCAAACATAAATATTCAACCCTCAGTCCACGTCCTCAATCCACAACCCTCAATCCTCAATCCTCAATCTTCAATCGTCAATATTCAACCATCAATTCTCAATACTCAATACTCAATCCTCAATCCTGAATCCTCAATCTTCAATCCTCAATCCTCAATCCTCAATCCTCAATCCTCAATCCCCAATCCTCAATCCTCAATCCTGGATCCTCCATACTCAATCCTCATTCCTCAAGCGGCAATCCTCAATCCTCAACCCTCAACCCTCAATCCTCAGTCCTCAAACCTCAATCACGAATCCACAATCCTGAATCCTCAATCTTCAGCCCTCAGTCCTCAACAATCAATTGTCAATCATCAATCCTCAATTGAATATCCTCAATTCACGGTTTTCAATACTCAATCCCCATTGTTCAATCTTCAAATCTCAATCCACAAACATCAATTCTCATCACTCAACACTCAACACTCAGTCCTCAATCTTCAATCCTCAATCCTCAACCCTCATTCTTCAATCCTCGATCCACAATCCTCAACCTTCAATCCTCAATACCCAATCTTCAATCCTCAATCCTCAATCCTCAATCCTCAATCCTCAATCCTCAATCCTCAATCTTCAATCCTCAATACTCAATCTTCAATCCTCAATCCTCATTCTTCAATCCTCGATACCCAATCCTCAATCTTCAATCCTCAATTCTCAATCCTCAATTCTCAATCCTCAATCCTCAATCCTGAGCCCTCAAACATAAATATTCAACCCTCAGTCCACGTCCTCAATCCACAACCCTCAATCCTCAATCCTCAACCTTCAATCATCAATATTCAAGCTTCAATCCTCAATACTCAATCCTCAATCCTCAATTGTGAATCCTCAATCTTCAGTCCTCAATCCTCATTCATCAATCCTCAATCCTCAATCCTCAATCTTCAATCCGCAATGCTCAATCTTCAAGCCTCAATCCTCAAACCTCAATCCTCAATCGTCAATGCTCAATCCTCAATCATCAATCCTCAATACTCAATCTTCAACCCGCAACCCTCAATCCTCACTCCTCAATCCTCATTCTTCAATCCTCAACATCCAATCCTCAATCCCCAATCGTCAATCATCAGTATTCAATCTTCAATCCTCAATCCTCAATCCTCAATACTCAATCCTCAATCCTCAATGTTCTATCCTCAATACCCAATCCTCAATCTTCAATCCTCAATCCTCAATCCTCAATCCTCAATCCTCAATCCTCAAAATTCAATCCTCTATACCCAATCTTCAATCCTCAATCCTCAATTCTCAATCCTCAATGCTCAATCCTCAATCGTCAATCCTCAATCCCCAATGCTCAATCTTCAATCCTCAATCCTCAATCCTCAATCCACAATCCTCAACCTTCAATCCTCAATACCCAACATTCAATCCTCAATCCTCAAACCTCAATCCTCAATCCTCAATTCTCAATCCTCAATCTTCAACCTTCAATCCTCAATACTC
Source organism: Calliopsis andreniformis (assembly GCF_051401765.1). NCBI lineage: Eukaryota > Metazoa > Arthropoda > Insecta > Hymenoptera > Andrenidae > Calliopsis > Calliopsis andreniformis. The sequence continues at coordinate 1,242,368 of NW_027480497.1, forward strand.
AATATTCAATCCACAATCCTCAATCCTCAATCCTCAATCCTCATTCTTCAATCCTCAACACCAAATCCTCAATCTTCAATCCTCAATCCTCAATCCTCAATCCCCAATCCTCAGTCCTCAACCCTCAATCCTGAATCCTCAATCCTGAGTCCTCAATCTTCAGCCCTCAGTCCTCAACAATCAGTTGTCAATCCTCAATCCTGAATAGAATATCATGAATTCACAGCTTTCAATACTCAATACTCAATCTGCAATCTTCAAATCTCTATCCACAAACATCAATTCTCATCCCTCAACCCTCAACACTCAGTCACCAATCCTCAATATTCAATCCTCAATCCTCAATCCTCAATCCACAATCCTCAACCTTCAATCCTCAATACCCAATCTTCAATCCTCAAACCTCAAACCTCAATCCTCATTCCTCAATTCTCAATCCTCAATCTTCAACCTTCAATCCTCAATACACAATATTCAATCCTCAATCCTCAATCCTCAATCCTCAATCTTCAATCCTCAATACTCAATCTTCAATCCTCAATCCTCAATCCTCAATCCTCATTCTTCAATCCTCAATACCCAATCCTCAATCTTCAATCCTCAATTCGCAATCCTCAATTCTCAATCCTGAATCCTCAATCCTGAGACCTCAAACATAAATATTCAACCCTCAGTCCACGTCCTCAATCCACAACCCTCAATCCTCAATCCTCAACCTTCAATCATCAATATTCAAGCTTCAATCCTCAATACTCAATCCTCAGTCCTCAATTGTGAATCCTCAATCTTCAGTCCTCAATCCTCATTCCTCAATCCTCAATCCTCAATCCTCAATCTTCTATCCGCAATACTCAATCTTCAATCCTCAATCCTCAACCCTCAATCCTCAATCCTCAATGCTCAATCCTCAATCTTCAATCCTCAATACTCAATCTTCAACCCGCAACCCTCAATCCTCAATCCTCAATCCTCATTCTTCAATCCTCAACATCCAATCCTCAATCCTCAATCTTCAATCATCAGTATTCAATCTTCAATCCTCAATCCTCAATCCTCAATACTCAATCCTCAATCCTCAATGTTCTATCCTCAATCCCCAATCCTCAATCTTCAATCCTCAATCCTCAATCCTCAATCCTCAATCCTCAATCCTCAATCCTCAATCCTCAGTCCTCAAACCTCAATCGTCAATCGCCAATCCTGAATACTCAATCTTCAATCCTCAAACCTCAATCCCCAATCCTCAATACTCATTCTTCAATCCTCAATAGCCAATCCTCAATCTTCAATCCTCAATACTCAATCCTCAATCCTCAAACCTCAATCCTCAGTCCTCAGACCTCAAACCTCATTCCTCAATCCTCAATCCTCAATCCTCAATCTTCAATCCGCAATACTCAATCTTCAATCCTCAATCCTCGACCCTCAATCCTCAATCCTCAATCCTCAATCCTCAATCCTCATTCTTCAATCCTCAACACCAAATCCTCAATCTTCAATCCTCAATCCTCAATCCTCAATCCCCAATCCTCAGTCCTCAAACCTCAATCCTGAATCCTCAATCCTGAATCCTCAATCTTCAGCCCTCAGTCCTCAACAATCAGTTGTCAATCCTCAATCCTGAATAGAATATCATCAATTCACAGTTTTCAATACTCAATGCTCAATCTGCAATCTTCAAATCTCTATCCACAAACATCAATTCTCATCACTCTACCCTCAGCACTCCGTCCCCAATCATCAGTCTTCAATCCTCAATCCTCAACCCTCAATCCTCAATCCTCAACCCTCAATTCTCAATCCTCAATACTCAATCTTCAATCCTCAGTCCCCAATCCTCAATCTTCAATCCCCATTCCTCAATCCTCAATCCTGGATCCTCCATACTCTATCCTCAATCCTCAACCGGCTATCCTCAATCCTCAACACTCAACCCTCAACACTCAGTCCTCAATGTTCAATCCTCAATCCTCAATTCTCAATCTTCAATCCTCAATACTTAATCTTCAATCCTCAATAATCAATCCTCAATCCCCAATCATCAATCCTCAATCATCAATCCTCACACTCCAATCCTCAATACCCAATCCTCAATCTTCAATCCTCAATCCTCAATCCTCAATTCTCAATCCTCAATCCTCAGTCCTTAGTCCTCAAACCTCAATCCTCGACCCTCAGCCCTCATCCTCAATCCCCAATCCTCAATCCTCAATCCTGGATCCTCCATACTCAATCCTCATTCCTCAAGCGGCAATCGTCAATCCTCAACCCTCAACCCTCAATCCTCAGTCCTCAAACCTCAATCCCGAATCCACAATCCTGAATCCTCAATCTTCAGCCCTCAGTCCTCAACAATCAATGGTCAATCCTCAATCCTCAATAGAATATCCTCAATTTACGGTTTTCAATACTCAATCCCCATTGTTCAATCTTCAAATCTCAATCCACAAACGTCAATTCTCATCACTCAACACTCAACACTCAGTCCTCAATCTTCAATCCTCAGTCCTCAATCCTCATTCTTCAATCCTCAGTCCACAATCCTCAACCTTCAATCCTCAATACCCAATCTTCAATCCTCAATCCTCAATCCTGAATCCTCAATCCTCAATCCTCAATCCTCAATCTTCAATCCTCAATACTCAATCTTCAATCCTCAATCCTCAATCCTCAATCCTCATTCTTCAATCCTCAATACCCAATCCTCAATCTTCAATCCTCAATTCTCATTCCTCAATCCTCAATCCTCAATCCTCAATCTTCTATCCGCAATACTCAATCTTCAATCCTCAATCCTCAACCCTCAATCCTCAATCCTCAATGCTCAATCCTCAATCTTCAATCCTCAATACTCAATCTTCAACCCGCAACCCTCAATCCTCAATCCTCAATCCTCATTCTTCAATCCTCAACATCCAATCCTCAATCCTCAATCTTCAATCATCAGTATTCAATCTTCAATCCTCAATCCTCAATCCTCAATCCTCAATACTCAATCCTCAATCCTCAATGTTCTATCCTCAATACCCAATCCTCAACCTTCAATCCTCAATCCTCAATCCTCAATCCTCAATCCTCAATCCTCAATCCTCAATCCTCAGTCCTCAAACCTCAATCGTCAATCGCCAATCCTGAATACTCAATCTTCAATCCTCAAACCTCAATCCCCAATCCTCAATACTCATTCTTCAACCCTCAATAGCCAATCCTCAATCTTCAATCCTCAATACTCAATCCTCAATCCTCAAACCTCAATCCTCAGTCCTCAGTCCTCAAACCTCAATCCTCAATCCTCAATCCTCAATCTTCATTCCTCAGTCCCCAATCCCCAATCTTCAATCCTCAATCCTCAATCCTCAATCCTCAATCCTCAATCCTCAGTTCTCAGTCCTCAAACCTCAACCCTCAAACCTCAGAACTCATCCTCAATCCTCAATCCTCATTCTTCAATCCTCAATACACAATCCTCAATCTTCAATCCTCAATTCTCAATCCTCAATTCTCAATCCTGAATCCTCAATCCTCAGACCTCAAACATAAATATTCAACCCTCAGTCCACGTCCTCAATCCGCAACCCTCAATCCTCAATCCTCAACCTTCAATCATCAATATTCAAGCTTCAATCCTCAATACTCAATCCTCAGTCCTCAACTGTGAATCCTCAACCTTCAGTCCTCAATCCTCATTCCTCAATCCTCAATCCTCAATCCTCAATCTTCAATCCGCAATACTCAATATTCAATCCTCAATCCTCAACCCTCAATCCTCAATCCTCAATGCTCAATCCTCAATCTTCAATCCTCAATACTCAATCTTCAACCCGCAACCCTAAATCCTCACTCCTCAATCCTCATTCTTCAATCCTCAACATCCAATCCTCAATCCTCAATCTTCAATCATCAGTATTCAATCTTCAATCCTCAATCCTCAATCCTCAATACTCAATCCTCAATCCTCAATGTTCTATCCTCAATACCCAATCCTCAATCTTCAATCCTCAATCCTCAATCCTCAATCCTCAATCCTCAATCCTCAAAATTCAATCCTCAATACCCAATCTTCAATCCTCAATCCTCAATTCTCAATCCTCAATGCTCAATCCTCAATCGTCAATCCTCAATCCCCAATGCTCAATCTTCGATCCTCAATCCTCAATCCTCAAACCACAATCATCAACTTTCAATCCTCAATACCCAACCTTCAATACTCAATCCTCAAACCTCAATCCTCAATCCTCAATTCTCAATCCTCAATCTTCAACCTTCAATCCTCAATACTCAATATTCAATCCACAATCCTCAATCCTCAATCCTCAATCCTCATTCTTCAATCCTCAACACCAAATCCTCAATCTTCAATCCTCAATCCTCAATCCTCAATCCCCAATCCTCAGTCCTCAAACCTCAATCCTGAATCCTCAATCCTGAATCCTCAATCTTCAGCCCTCAGTCCTCAACAATCAGTTGTCAATCCTCAATCCTGAATAGAATATCATCTATTCACAGTTTTCAATACTCAATACTCAATCTGCAGTCTTCAAATCTCTATCCACAAACATCAATTCTCATCACTCTATCCTCAGCACTCCGTCCCCAATCCTCATTCTTCAATCCCCATTCCTCAATCCTCAATCCTGGATCCTCCATACTCTATCCTCAATCCTCAACCGGCAATCCTCAATCCTCAACACTCAACCCTCAACACTCAGTCCTCAATGTTCAATCCTCAATCCTCAATTCTCAATCTTCAATCCTCAATACTTAATCTTCAATCCTCAATAATCAATCCTCAATCCCCAATCATCAATCCTCAATCATCAATCCTCACACTCCAATCCTCAATACCCAATCCTCAATCTTCAATCCTCAATTCTCAATCCTCAATTCTCAATCCTGAATCCTCAATCCTGAGACCACAAACATAAATATTCAACCCTCAGTCCACGTCCTCAATCCACAACCCTCAATCCTCAATCCTCAACCTTCAATCATCAATATTCAAGCTTCAATCCTCAATACTCAATCCTCAGTCCTCAACTGTGAATCCTCAATCTTCAGTCCTCAATCCTCATTCCTCAATCCTCAATCCTCAATCCTCAATCTTCAATCCGCAATACTCAATATTCAATCCTCAATCCTCAACCCTCAATCCTCAATCCTCAATGCTCAATCCTCAATCTTCAATCCTCAATACTCAATCTTCAACCCGCAACCCTCAATCCTCAATCCTCAATCCTCATTCTTCAATCCTCAATCGTCAATCCTCAATCCTCAATCCCCAATCTTCAATCCTCAGTACTCAATCTGCAATCCTCAAACCTCAATCCTCAATCTTCAGCCCTCAGTCCTCAACAATCAGTTGTCAATCCTCAATCCTGAATAGAATATCATCAATTCACAGTTTTCAATACTCAATACTCAATCTGCAATCTTCAAATCTCTATCCACAAACATCAATTCTCATCACTCTACCATCAGCACTCCGTCCCCAATCATCAGTCTTCAATCCTCAATCCTCAACCCTCAATCCTCAATCCTCAACCCTCAATTCTCAATCCTCAATACTCAATCTTCAATCCTCAGTCCCCAATCCTCAATCTTCAATCCCCATTCCTCAATCCTCAATCCTGGATCCTCCATACTCTATCCTCAATCCTCAACCGGCAATCCTCAATCCTCAACACTCAACCCTCAACACTCAGTCCTCAATGTTCAATCCTCAATCCTCAATTCTCAATCTTCAATCCTCAATACTTAATCTTCAATCCTCAATAATCAATCCTCAATCCCCAATCATCAATCCTCAATCATCAATCCTCACACTCCAATCCTCAATACCCAATCCTCAATCTTCAATCCTCAGTCCTCAATCCTCAATTCTCAATCCTCAATCCTCAGTCCTTAGTCCTCAAACCTCAATCCCGACCCTCAGCCCTCATCCTCAATCCCCAATCCTCAATCCTCAATCCTGGATCCTCCATACTCAATCCTCATTCCTCAAGCGGCAATACCCAATCCTCAACCCTCAACCCTCAATCCTCAGTCCTCAAACCTCAATCCCGAATCCACAATCCTGAATCCTCAATCTTCAGCCCTCAGTCCTCAACAATCAATGGTCAATCCTCAATCCTCAATAGAATATCCTCAATTTACGGTTTTCAATACTCAATCCCCATTGTTCAATCTTCAAATCTCAATCCACAAACATCAATTCTCATCACTCAACACTCAACACTCAGTCCTCAATCTTCAATCCTCAGTCCTCAATCCTCATTCTTCAATCCTCAGTCCACAATCCTCAACCTTCAATCCTCAATACCCAATCTTCAATCCTCAATCCTCAATCCTCAATCCTCAATCCTCAATCCTCAATCCTCATTCTTCAATCCTCAATAGCCAATCCTCAATCTTCAATCCTCAATACTCAATCCTCAATCCTCAATCCTCAATCCTCAATCGTCAATCCTCAATCCTCAATCCCCAATCTTCAATCCTCAGTACTCAATCTGCAATCCTCAAACCTCAATCCTCAATCCTCAATCCTCAATTCTCAATCCTCAATACTCAACCGTCAATCGTCAATCCTCAATACCCAATCCTCAATCTTCAATCCTCAATCCTCAATCCTCAATCCTCAATCCTCAATATTCAACACACAACCCTCAACCATCAATCCTCAATACTCAACCATCAATCCTCAATTCTCAATACTCAATAGAATATCCTGAATTCTCATGGTTCAATACTCAATCCGTAAAATTCAATAATCAAATCTCAATCCTCAAACATCAATTCTCAACACTCAATCCTCAATACTCAGTCCGCTCTCTTCAATCCTCCATCCTCAATCCTCAATCCTCAAGCGTCTAACCTCAATCCCCAATACTCAACCCTCAATCCTCAATCCTCAATCCTCAATCCCCAATCCTCAATCCTCAATCCTGGATCCTCCATACTCAATCCTCATTCCTCAAGCGGCAATCCTCAGTCCTCAACCCTCAACCCTCAATCCTCAGTCCTCAAACCTCAATCCCGAATCCACAATCCTGAATCCTCAATCTTCAGCCCTCAGTCCTCAACAATCAATGGTCAATCCTCAATCCTCAATAGAATATCCTCAATTTACGGTTTTCAATACTCAATCCCCATTGTTCAATCTTCAAATCTCAATCCACAAACATCAATTCTCATCACTCAACACTCAACACTCAGTCCTCAATCTTCAATCCTCAGTCCTCAATCCTCATTCTTCAATCCTCAGTCCACAATCCTCAACCTTCAATCCTCAATACCCAATCTTCAATCCTCAATCCTCAATCCTCAATACTCAATCCTCAATCCTCAATCCTCAATCTTCAATCCTCAATACTCAATCTTCAATCCTCAATCCTCAACCCTCAATCCTCATTCTTCAATCCTCAATACCCAATCCTCAATCTTCAATCCTCAATTCTCAATCCTCAATCCTCAATCCTCAATCCTCAATCTTCAATCCTCAATACTCAATCTTCAATCCTCAATCCTCAATGCTCAATCCTCAATCTTCAATCCTCAATACTCAATCTTCAACCCGCAACCCTCAATCCTCAATCCTCATTCTTCAATCCTCAACATCCAATCCTCAATCCTCAATCTTCAATCATCAGTATTCAATCCTCAATCCTCAATACTCAATCCTCAATCCTCAATGCTCTATCCTCAATACCCAATCCTCAATCTTCAATCCTCAATCCTCAATCCTCAATCCTCAATCCTCAATCCTCAATCCTCAATCTGCATTCCTCAGTCCCCAATCCCCAATCTTCAATCCTCAATCCTCAATCCTCAATCCTCAATACTCAATCCTCAGTTCTCAGTCCTCAAACCTCAACCCTCAAACCTCAGAACTCATCCTCAATCCTCAATCCTCAATCCTCAGTCCTGAAACCTCAATCGTCAATCTCCAATCCTGAATCCTCAATCTTCAATCCTCAAACCTCAATCCCCAATCCTCAGTACTCATTCTTCAATCCTCAATAGCCAATCCTCAATCTTCTATCCTCAATACTCAATCCTCAATCCTCAATCCTCAACCCTCAATCGTCAATCCTCAATCCTCAATCCCCAATCTTCAATCCACAGTACTCAATCTGCAATCCTCAAACCTCAATCCTCAATCCTCAATCCTCAATTCTCTATCCTCAATACTCAACACTCAATCGTCAATCCTCAATCCCCAATCCTCAATCTTCAATCCTCAATCCTCAATCCTCAATCCTCAATCCTCAATATTCAACACACAACCCTCAACCATCAATCCTCAATACTCAACCATCAATCCTCAATTCTCAATACTCAATAGAATATCCTGAATTCTCATGGTTCAATACTCAATCCGTAAAATTCAATAATCAAATCTCAATCCTCAAACATCAATTCTCAACACTCAATCCTCAATACTCAGTCCGCTCTCTTCAATCCTCCATCCTCAATCCTCAATCCTCAAGCGTCAAACCTAAATCCCCAATACTCAACCCTCAATCCTCAGTCCTCGAACCTCAATCCGGAATCCTCAATCCTGAATCCTCAATCTGCAGCCGCCGGTCCTCAACAATCAATCGTCAATCCTCAATCCTCAGTAGAATATCCTCAATTCAAAGTTTTCAATACTCAATCCCCATTCTTCAATCTTCAAATCTCAATCCACAAACATCAATTCTCATCACTTAAAGCTCAACACTCAGTCCTCAATCTTCAATCCTCAATCCTCAATCCTCAAACTTCAATCCTCAATACTCAACCTTCAATCCTCAATCCTCAATTCTCAATCCTCAATGCTCAATCCTCAATCCTCAATCCTCAATCCTCAATACTCAATCCTCAATCCTCAATCCTCAGTCCTCAAACCTCAATCCTGAATGCCCAATCCTGAATCCTCAATCTTCAGCACTCAGTCCTCTACAATCACTTGACAATCCTCAATCCTCAATAGAATATCATCAATTCACAGTTTTCATTACTCAATACTCAATCTGCAATCTTCAACTCTCTATCCACACACATCAATTCCCATCACTCAACCCTCAACACTCACTCCCCAATCCTCAATATTTAATCCTCAATCCTCAAACCTCAATCCACAATACTCAACCTTCAATCCCCAATACTCAATCTTCAATGCTCATTCCTCAATCCTCAATCCTCAATGCTCAATCCTCAATCGTCAATCCTCAATCCCCAATCCACAATGTTCAATCCTCAATACCCAATCCTCAATCTTCAATCCTCAATCCTCAATCTTCATTCCTCAGTCCCCAATCCCCAATCTTGAATCCTCAATCCTCAATCCCCAATCCTCAATCCTCAATCCTCAATCCTCAGTTCTCAGTCCTCAAACCTCAACCCTCAAACCTCAGAACTCATCCTCAATCCTCAATCCTCAATCCTCAGTCCTCAAACCTCAATCGTCAATCTCCAATCCTGAATACTCAATCTTCAATCCTCAAACCTCAATCCCCAATCCTCAATCCTCAATCGTCAATCCTCAATCCCCAATCCTCAATCTTCAATCCTCAATCCTCAATCCCCAATCCTCAATCCTCAATATTCAACACACAACCCTCAACCATCAATCCTCAATACTCAACCATCAATACTCAATTCTCAATACTCAATAGAATATCCTGAATTCTCATGGTTCAATACTCAACCCGTAAAATTCAATAATCAAATCTCAATCCTCAAACATCAATTCTCAACACTCAATCCTCAATACTCAGTCCGCTCTCTTCAATCCTCCATCCTCAATGCTCAATCCTCTAGCGTCAAACCTCAATCCCCAATACTCAACCCTCAATCCTCAATCCTCAATCCTCAATCCTCAATCCTCAGTCCTCAAACCTCAAACCTGAATCCTCAAACCTGAATCCCCAATCTTCAGACCTCAATCGTGAATCCTCAATCCTGAATCCTCAATCTTCAGCCCTCAGTCCTCAACAATCTATTGTCAATCCTCAATCCTCAATAGAATATCCTAAATTCACAGTTTTCAATACGCAATCCCAATTCTTCAAACTTCAAATCTCAATCCACAAACATCAATTCTCATCATTCAACCCCCAACACTCAGTCGTCAATCTTCAATCCTCAATAGTCAATCCTCAAACTTCAATCCTCAATACTCAATCTTCAATCCTCAATCCTCAATTCTCAATCCTCAATGCTCAATCCTCAATCGTCAATCCTCAATCCCCAATCCACAATGTTCAATCCTCAGGCTTCAAACATCAATGCTCAACCCACAGTCCTCGTCCTCAATCCACAACCCTCAATCCCCAATCCTCAATCTTCAATCATTAATATTCAATCTTCAATCCTCAATCCTCAATCCTCAATCCTCAACACTCAATCCTGAATGTTCAATCCTCAGTACCCAATCCTCAGTCTTCAACCCTCAATCCTCAATCCTCAATCCTCAATCCTCAATCCTCAGTCCACAAACCTCAATCCTGAATCCTCAACCCTGAATCCTCAATCTTCAGCCCTCAGTCCTCAACAATCTATTGTCAATCCTCAATCCTCAATAGAATATCCTCAATTCACAGTTTTCAATACTCAATCCCCATTCTTCAAACTTCAAATCTCAATCCACAAACATCAATTCTCATCACTCAACCCTCAACACACAGTCCTCAATCTTCAATCCTGAATACTCAATCCTCAATCTTCAATCCTCAATACTCAACTTTCAATCCTCAGTCCTCAATTCTCAATCCTCATTGCTCAATCTTCAATCGACAATCCTCAATCCCCAATCCTCAATGTTCAATCCTCAATCCTCAATCCTCAATCCACAATCCTCAATCCTCAATCTTGAACCCTCAATAGTCAATCTACAATCCTCAATCCTCTATCGTCAATCCTCAATCCTCCATCCTCAATCCTCAATCCTCAATTCTCAATCCTCAATCTTCAACCTTCAATCCTCAATACTCAATATTCAATCCTCAATCCTCAATCCTCAATCCTCAATCCTCATTCTCGAATCCTCAATACCAAATCCTCAATCTTCAATCCTCAATCCTCAATCCTCAATCCCCAATCCTCAGTCCTCAAACCTCAATCCTGAATCCTCAATCCTGTATCCTCAATCTTCAGCCCTCAGTCCTCAACAATCAGTTGTCAATCCTCAATCCTCAATAGAATATCATCAATTCACAGTTCTCAATACTCAATACTCAATCTGCAATCTTCAAATCTCAATCCAGAAACATCAATTCTCATCAATCAACCCTCAACACTCAGTCCTCAATCTTGAATCCTCAATCCTCAATCCTCATTCTTCAATCCTCAATCCACAATCCTCAACCTTCAATCCTCAATCCTCAATCCTCAATCCTCAATCCTCAATCCTCAGTCTTCAATCCTCAATACTTAATCCTCAATCCTCAATCCTCAATACTCAATCTTCAATCCTCAATCCTCAATCCTCAATCCTCAATCCTCAATCCTCAATCCTCAATCCTCAATCTTCAATCCTCAATACTCAATCTGCAATCCTCCATCCTCAATCCTCAATCCTCAATCCTCATTCTTCAATCCTCAATACCCAATCCTCAATCTTCAATCCTCAATCCTCAATCCTCAATTCTCAATCCTCAATCCTCAATCCTGAGACCTCAAACATAAATATTCAACCCTCAGTCCACGTCCTCAATCCACAACCCTCAATCCTCAATCCTCAATCTTCAATCGTCAATATTCAACCATCAATCCTCAATACTCAATACTCAATCCTCAATCCTGAATCCTCAATCTTCAATCCTCAATCCTCAATCCTCAATCCTCAATCCTCAATCCCCAATCCTCAATCCTCAATCCTGGATCCTCCAAGCTCAATCCTCATTCCTCAAGCGGCAATCCTCAATCCTCAACCCTCAACCCTCAATCCTCAGTCCTCAAACCTCAATCACGAATCCACAATCCTGAATCCTCAATCTTCAGCCCTCAGTCCTCAACAATCAATTGTCAATCCTCAATCCTCAATTGAATATCCTCAATTCACGGTTTTCAATACTCAATCCCCATTGTTCAATCTTCAAATCTCAATCCACAAACATCAATTCTCATCACTCAACACTCAACACTCAGTCCTCAATCTTCAATCCTCAATCCTCAACCCTCATTCTTCAATCCTCAATCCACAATCCTCAACCTTCAATCCTCAATACCCAATCTTCAATCCTCAATCCTCAATCCTCAATCCTCAATCCTCAATCCTCAATCCTCAATCCTCAATCCTCAATCTTCAATCCTCAATACTCAATCTTCAATCCTCAATCCTCATTCTTCAATCCTCGATACCCAATCCTCAATCTTCAATCCTCAATTCTCAATCCTCAATTCTCAATCCTCAATCCTCAATCCTGAGACCTCAAACATAAATATTCAACCCTCAGTCCACGTCCTCAATCCACAACCATCAATCCTCAATCCTCAACCTTCAATCATCAATATTCAAGCTTCAATCCTCAATACTCAATCCTCAATCCTCAATTGTGAATCCTCAATCTTCAGTCCTCAATCCTCATTCATCAATCCTCAATCCTCAATCCTTAATCTTCAATCCGCAATGCTCAATCTTCAAGCCTCAATCCTCAAACCTCAATCCTCAATCGTCAATGCTCAATCCTCAATCATCAATCCTCAATACTCAATCTTCAACCCGCAACCCTCAATCCTCACTCCTCAATCCTCATTCTTCAATCCTCAACATCCAATCCTCAATCCCCAATCGTCAATCATCAGTATTCAATCTTCAATCCTCAATCCTCAATCCTCAATACTCAATCCTCAATCCTCAATGTTCTATCCTCAATACCCAATCCTCAATCTTCAATCCTCAATCCTCAATCCTCAATCCTCAATCCTCAATCCTCAAAATTCAATCCTCTATACCCAATCTTCAATCCTCAATCCTCAATTCTCAATCCTCAATGCTCAATCCTCAATCGTCAATCCTCAATCCCCAATGCTCAATCTTCAATCCTCAATCCTCAATCCTCAATCCACAATCCTCAACCTTCAATCCTCAATACCCAACATTCAATCCTCAATCCTCAAACCTCAATCCTCAATCCTCAATTCTCAATCCTCAATCTTCAACCTTCAATCCTCAATACTCAATATTCAATCCACAATCCTCAATCCTCAATCCTCAATCCTCATTCTTCAATCCTCAACACCAAATCCTCAATCTTCAATCCTCAATCCTCAATCCTCAATCCCCAATCCTCAGTCCTCAAACCTCAATCCTGAATCCTCAATCCTGAGTCCTCAATCTTCAGCCCTCAGTCCTCAACAATCAGTTGTCAATCCTCAATCCTGAATAGAATATCATGAATTCACAGCTTTCAATACTCAATACTCAATCTGCAATCTTCAAATCTCTATCCACAAACATCAATTCTCATCCCTCAACCCTCAACACTCAGTCACCAATCCTCAATATTCAATCCTCAATCCTCAATCCTCAATCCACAATCCTCAACCTTCAATCCTCAATACCCAATCTTCAATCCTCAAACCTCAAACCTCAATCCTCAATCCTCAATTCTCAATCCTCAATCTTCAACCTTCAATCCTCAATACACAATATTCAATCCTCAATCCTCAATCCTCAATCCTCAATCTTCAATCCTCAATACTCAATCTTCAACCCGCAACCCTCAATCCTCAATCCTCAATCCTCATTCTTCAATCCTCAACATCCAATCCTCAATCCTCAATCTTCAATCATCAGTATTCAATCTTCAATCCTCAATCCTCAATCCTCAATACTCAATCCTCAATCCTCAATGTTCTATCCTCAATACCCAATCCTCAATCTTCAATCCTCAATCCTCAATCCTCAATCCTCAATCCTCAATCCTCAATCCTCAATCCTCAGTCCTCAAACCTCAATCGTCAATCGCCAATCCTGAATACTCAATCTTCAATCCTCAAACCTCAATCCCCAATCCTCAATACTCATTCTTCAATCCTCAATAGCCAATCCTCAATCTTCAATCCTCAATACTCAATCCTCAATCCTCAAACCTCAATCCTCAGTCCTCAGTCCTCAAACCACAATCCTCAATCCTCAATCCTCAATCTTCATTCCTCAGTCCCCAATCCCCAATCTTCAATCCTCAATCCTCAATCCTCAATCCTCAATCCTCAATCCTCAGTTCTCAGTCCTCAAACCTCAACCCTCAAACCTCAGAACTCATCCTCAATCCTCAATCCTCATTCTTCAATCCTCAATACACAATCCTCAACCTTCAATCCTCAATTCTCAATCCTCAATTCTCAATCCTGAATCCTCAATCCTCAGACCTCAAACATAAATATTCAACCCTCAGTCCACGTCCTCAATCCACAACCCTCAATCCTCAATCCTCAACCTTCAATCATCAATATTCAAGCTTCAATCCTCAATACTCAATCCTCAGTCCTCAACTGTGAATCCTCAATCTTCAGTCCTCAATCCTCATTCCTCAATCCTCAATCCTCAATCCTCAATCTTCAATCCGCAATACTCAATATTCAATCCTCAATCCTCAACCCTCAATCCTCAATCCTCAATGCTCAATCCTCAATCTTCAATCCTCAATACTCAATCTTCAACCCGCAACCCTCAATCCTCAATCCTCAATCCTCATTCTTCAATCCTCAATCGTCAATCCTCAATCCTCAATCCCCAATCTTCAATCCTCAGTACTCAATCTGCAATCCTCAAACCTCAATCCTCAATCTTCAGCCCTCAGTCCTCAACAATCAGTTGTCAATCCTCAATCCTGAATAGAATATCATCAATTCACAGTTTTCAATACTCAATACTCAATCTGCAATCTTCAAATCTCTATCCACAAACATCAATTCTCATCACTCTACCATCAGCACTCCGTCCCCAATCATCAGTCTTCAATCCTCAATCCTCAACCCTCAATCCTCAATCCTCAACCCTCAATTCTCAATCCTCAATACTCAATCTTCAATCCTCAGTCCCCAATCCTCAATCTTCAATCCCCATTCCTCAATCCTCAATCCTGGATCCTCCATACTCTATCCTCAATCCTCAACCGGCAATCCTCAATCCTCAACACTCAACCCTCAACACTCAGTCCTCAATGTTCAATCCTCAATCCTCAATTCTCAATCTTCAATCCTCAATACTTAATCTTCAATCCTCAATAATCAATCCTCAATCCCCAATCATCAATCCTCAATCATCAATCCTCACACTCCAATCCTCAATACCCAATCCTCAATCTTCAATCCTCAGTCCTCAATCCTCAATTCTCAATCCTCAATCCTCAGTCCTTAGTCCTCAAACCTCAATCCCGACCCTCAGCCCTCATCCTCAATCCCCAATCCTCAATCCTCAATCCTGGATCCTCCATACTCAATCCTCATTCCTCAAGCGGCAATCCTCAATCCTCAACCCTCAACCCTCAATCCTCAGTCCTCAAACCTCAATCCCGAATCCACAATCCTGAATCCTCAATCTTCAGCCCTCAGTCCTCAACAATCAATGGTCAATCCTCAATCCTCAATAGAATATCCTCAATTTACGGTTTTCAATACTCAATCCCCATTGTTCAATCTTCAAATCTCAATCCACAAACATCAATTCTCATCACTCAACACTCAACACTCAGTCCTCAATCTTCAATCCTCAGTCCTCAATCCTCATTCTTCAATCCTCAGTCCACAATCCTCAACCTTCAATCCTCAATACCCAATCTTCAATCCTCAATCCTCAATCCTCAATCCTCAATCCTCAATCCTCAATCCTCATTCTTCAATCCTCAATAGCCAATCCTCAATCTTCAATCCTCAATACTCAATCCTCAATCCTCAATCCTCAATCCTCAATCGTCAATCCTCAATCCTCAATCCTCAATCCTCAATCCTCAGTTCTCAGTCCTCAAACCTCAACCCTCAAACCTCAGAACTCATCCTCAATCCTCAATCCTCAATCCTCAGTCCTCAAACCTCAATCGTCAATCTCCAATCCTGAATACTCAATCTTCAATCCTCAAACCTCAATCCCCAATCCTCAATCCTCAATCGTCAATCCTCAATCCCCAATCCTCAATCTTCAATCCTCAATCCTCAATCCCCAATCCTCAATCCTCAATATTCAACACACAACCCTCAACCATCAATCCTCAATACTCAACCATCAATACTCAATTCTCAATACTCAATAGAATATCCTGAATTCTCATGGTTCAATACTCAACCCGTAAAATTCAATAATCAAATCTCAATCCTCAAACATCAATTCTCAACACTCAATCCTCAATACTCAGTCCGCTCTCTTCAATCCTCCATCCTCAATGCTCAATCCTCTAGCGTCAAACCTCAATCCCCAATACTCAACCCTCAATCCTCAATCCTCAATCCTCAATCCTCAATCCTCAGTCCTCAAACCTCAAACCTGAATCCTCAAACCTGAATCCCCAATCTTCAGACCTCAATCGTGAATCCTCAATCCTGAATCCTCAATCTTCAGCCCTCAGTCCTCAACAATCTATTGTCAATCCTCAATCCTCAATAGAATATCCTAAATTCACAGTTTTCAATACGCAATCCCAATTCTTCAAACTTCAAATCTCAATCCACAAACATCAATTCTCATCATTCAACCCCCAACACTCAGTCGTCAATCTTCAATCCTCAATAGTCAATCCTCAAACTTCAATCCTCAATACTCAATCTTCAATCCTCAATCCTCAATTCTCAATCCTCAATGCTCAATCCTCAATCGTCAATCCTCAATCCCCAATCCACAATGTTCAATCCTCAGGCTTCAAACATCAATGCTCAACCCACAGTCCTCGTCCTCAATCCACAACCCTCAATCCCCAATCCTCAATCTTCAATCATTAATATTCAATCTTCAATCCTCAATCCTCAATCCTCAATCCTCAACACTCAATCCTGAATGTTCAATCCTCAGTACCCAATCCTCAGTCTTCAACCCTCAATCCTCAATCCTCAATCCTCAATCCTCAATCCTCAGTCCACAAACCTCAATCCTGAATCCTCAACCCTGAATCCTCAATCTTCAGCCCTCAGTCCTCAACAATCTATTGTCAATCCTCAATCCTCAATAGAATATCCTCAATTCACAGTTTTCAATACTCAATCCCCATTCTTCAAACTTCAAATCTCAATCCACAAACATCAATTCTCATCACTCAACCCTCAACACACAGTCCTCAATCTTCAATCCTGAATACTCAATCCTCAATCTTCAATCCTCAATACTCAACTTTCAATCCTCAGTCCTCAATTCTCAATCCTCATTGCTCAATCTTCAATCGACAATCCTCAATCCCCAATCCTCAATGTTCAATCCTCAATCCTCAATCCTCAATCCACAATCCTCAATCCTCAATCTTGAACCCTCAATAGTCAATCTACAATCCTCAATCCTCTATCGTCAATCCTCAATCCTCCATCCTCAATCCTCAATCCTCAATTCTCAATCCTCAATCTTCAACCTTCAATCCTCAATACTCAATATTCAATCCTCAATCCTCAATCCTCAATCCTCAATCCTCATTCTCGAATCCTCAATACCAAATCCTCAATCTTCAATCCTCAATCCTCAATCCTCAATCCCCAATCCTCAGTCCTCAAACCTCAATCCTGAATCCTCAATCCTGTATCCTCAATCTTCAGCCCTCAGTCCTCAACAATCAGTTGTCAATCCTCAATCCTCAATGGAATATCATGAATTCACAGCTTTCAATACTCAATACTCAATCTGCAATCTTCAAATCTCTATCCACAAACATCAATTCTCATCCCTCAACCCTCAACACTCAGTCACCAATCCTCAATATTCAATCCTCAATCCTCAATCCTCAATCCACAATCCTCAACCTTCAATCCTCAATACCCAATCTTCAATCCTCAAACCTCAAACCTCAATCCTCAATCCTCAATTATCAATCCTCAATCTTCAACCTTCAATCCTCAATACACAATATTCAATCCTCAATCCTCAATCCTCAATCCTCAATCTTCAATCCTCAATACTCAATCTTCAATCCTCAATCCTCAATCCTCAATCCTCATTCTTCAATCCTCAATACCCAATCCTCAATCTTCAATCCTCAATTCGCAATCCTCAATTTTCAATCCTGAATCCTCAATCCTGAGACCTCAAACATAAATATTCAACCCTCAGTCCACGTCCTCAATCCACAACCCTCAATCCTCAATCCTCAACCTTCAATCATCAATATTCAAGCTTCAATCCTCAATACTCAATCCTCAGTCCTCAATTGTGAATCCTCAATCTTCAGTCCTCAATCCTCATTCCTCAATCCTCAATCCTCAATCCTCAATCTTCTATCCGCAATACTCAATCTTCAATCCTCAATCCTCAACCCTCAATCCTCAATCCTCAATGCTCAATCCTCAATCTTCAATCCTCAATACTCAATCTTCAACCCGCAACCCTCAATCCTCAATCCTCAATCCTCATTCTTCAATCCTCAACATCCAATCCTCAATCCTCAATCTTCAATCATCAGTATTCAATCTTCAATCCTCAATCCTCAATCCTCAATACTCAATCCTCAATCCTCAATGTTCTATCCTCAATCCCCAATCCTCAATCTTCAATCCTCAATCCTCAATCCTCAATCCTCAATCCTCAATCCTCAATCCTCAATCCTCAGTCCTCAAACCTCAATCGTCAATCGCCAATCCTGAATACTCAATCTTCAATCCTCAAACCTCAATCCCCAATCCTCAATACTCATTCTTCAATCCTCAATAGCCAATCCTCAATCTTCAATCCTCAATACTCAATCCTCAATCCTCAAACCTCAATCCTCAGTCCTCAGACCTCAAACCTCAATCATCAATCCTCAATCCTCAATCTTCATTCCTCAGTCCCCAATCCCCAATCTTCAATCCTCAATCCTCAATCCTCAATCCTCAACCCTCAATCCTCAATCCTCAGTTCTCAGTCCTCAAACCTCAGAACTCATCCTCAATCCTCAATCCTCATTCTTCAATCCTCAACACACAATCCTCAATCTTCAATCCTCAATACCCAATCCTCAATTCTCAATCCTGAATCCTCAATCCTCAGACCTCAAACATAAATATTCAACCCTCAGTCCACGTCCTCAATCCACAACCCTCAATCCTCAATCCTCAACCTTCAATCATCAATATTCAAGCTTCAATCCTCAATACTCAATCCTCAGTCCTCAGTTGTGAATCCTCAATCTTCAGTCCTCAATCCTCATTCCTCAATCCTCAATCCTCAATCCTCAATCTTCAATCCGCAATACTCAATCTTCAATCCTCAATCCTCAACCCTCAATCCTCAATCCTCAATGCTCAATCCTCAATCTTCAATCCTCAATACTCAATCTTCAACCCGCAACCCTCAATCCTCAATCCTCAATCCTCATTCTTCAATCCTCAACATCCAAACCTCAATCCTCAATCTTCAATCATCAGTATTCAATCTTCAATCCTCAATCCTCAATCCTCAATACTCAATCCTCAATCCTCAATGCTCTATCCTCAATACCCAATCCTCAATCTTCAATCCTCAATCCTCAATCCTCAATCCTCAATCCTCAATCCTCAATCCTCAATCCTCAATCCTCAGTCCTCAAACCTCAATCGTCAATCTCCAATCCTGAATACTCAATCTTCAATCCTCAAACCTCAATCCCCAATCCTCAATCCTCATTCTTCAATCCTCAATAGCCAATCCTCAATCTTCAATCCTCAATACTCAATCCTCAATCCTCAAACCTCAATCCTCAGTCCTCAGTCCTCAAACCTCAATCGTCAATCTCCAATCCTGAATACTCAATCTTCAATCCTCAAACCTCAATCCCCAATCCTCAATCCTCATTCTTCAATCCTCAATAGCCAATCCTCAATCTTCAATCCTCAATACTCAATCCTCAATCCTCAATCCTCAATCCTCAATCGTCAATCCTCAATCCTCAATCCCCAATCTTCAATCCTCAGTACTCAATCTGCAATCCTCAAACCTCAATCCTCAATCCTCAATCCTCAATTCTCAATCCTCAATACTCAACCCTCAATCGTCAATCCTCAATACCCAATCCTCAATCTTCAATCCTCAATCCTCAATCCTCAATCCTCAATCCTCAATATTCAACACACAACCCTCAACCATCAATCCTCAATACTCAACCATCAATCCTCAATTCTCAATACTCAATAGAATATCCTGAATTCTCATGGTTCAATACTCAATCCGTAAAATTCAATAATCAAATCTCAATCCTCAAACATCAATTCTCAACACTCAATCCTCAACACTCAGTCCGCTCTCTTCAATCCTCCATCCTCAATCCTCAATCCTCAAGCGTCTAACCTCAATCCCCAATACTCAACCCTCAATCCTCAATCCTCAATCCTCAATACTCAATCCTCAATCCTCAATCTTCAATCCTCAGTCCTCAAACCTTAATCCTGAATCCTCAATCCTGTATCCTCAATATTCAGCCCTCAGTCCTCAACAATCTATTGTCAATCCTCAATCCTCAATAGAATATCCTCAATTCACAGTTTTCAATACTCAATCCCCATTCTTCAATCTTCAAATCTCAATCCTCAAACATCAATTCTCATCACGCAACACTCAACACTCAGTCCTCAATCTTCAATCCTCAATCCTCAATCCTCAAACGTCAATCCTCAATACTCAATCTTCAATCCTCAATCCTCAATCCTCAATTCTCAATCCTCAATCCTCAGTCCTTAGTACTCAAACCTCAATCCTCGACCCTCAGCCCTCATCCTCAATCCCCAATCCTCAATCCTCAATCCTGGATCCTCCATACTCAATCCTCATTCCTCAAGCGGCAATCCTCAATCCTCAACCCTCAACCCTCAATCCTCAGTCCTCAAACCTCAATCACGAATCCACAATCCTGAATCCTCAATCTTCAGCCCTCAGTCCTCAACAATCAATTGTCAATCCTCAATCCTCAATTGAATATCC
This sequence comes from Calliopsis andreniformis, assembly GCF_051401765.1. Taxonomy (NCBI): domain Eukaryota; kingdom Metazoa; phylum Arthropoda; class Insecta; order Hymenoptera; family Andrenidae; genus Calliopsis; species Calliopsis andreniformis. The sequence continues at coordinate 1,263,414 of NW_027480497.1, forward strand.
TCAATTCACGGTTTTCAATACTCAATCCCCATTGTTCAATCTTCAAATCTCAATCCACAAACATCAATTCTCATCACTCAACACTCAACACTCAGTCATCAATCTTCAATCCTCAATCCTCAATCCTCATTCTTCAATCCTCAATCCACAATCCTCAAACTTCAATCCTCAATACCCAATCTTCAATCCTCAATCCTCAATCCTCAATCCTCAATCCTCAATCCTCAATCCTCAATCTTCAATCCTCAATACTCAATCTTCAATCCTCAATCCTCATTCTTCAATCCTCGATACCCAATCCTCAATCTTCAATCCTCAATTCTCAATCCTCAATTCTCAATCCTCAATCCTCAATCCTGAGACCTCAAACATAAATATTCAACCCTCAGTCCACGTCCTCAATCCACAACCCTCAATCCTCAATCCTCAACCTTCAATCATCAATATTCAAGCTTCAATCCTCAATACTCAATCCTCAGTCCTCAATTGTGAATCCTCAATCTTCAGTCCTCAATCCTCATTCCTCAATCCTCAATCCTCAATCCTCAATCTTCTATCCGCAATACTCAATCTTCAATCCTCAATCCTCAACCCTCAATCCTCAATCCTCAATGCTCAATCCTCAATCTTCAATCCTCAATACTCAATCTTCAACCCGCAACCCTCAATCCTCAATCCTCAATCCTCATTCTTCAATCCTCAACATCCAATCCTCAATCCTCAATCTTCAATCATCAGTATTCAATCTTCAATCCTCAATCCTCAATCCTCAATACTCAATCCTCAATCCTCAATGTTCTATCCTCAATACCCAATCCTCAATCTTCAATCCTCAATCCTCAATCCTCAATCCTCAATCCTCAATCCTCAATCCTCAATCCTCAGTCCTCAAACCTCAATTGTCAATCGCCAATCCTGAATACTCAATCTTCAATCCTCAAACCTCAACCCTCAAACCTCAGAACTCATCCTCAATCCTCAATCCTCATTCTTCAATCCACAATACACAATCCTCAATCTTCAATCCTCAATTCTCAATCCTCAATTCTCAATCCTGAATCCTCAATCCTCAGACCTCAAACATAAATATTCAACCCTCAGTCCACGTCCTCAATCCACAACCCTCAATCCTCAATCCTCAACCTTCAATCATCAATATTCAAGCTTCAATCCTCAATACTCAATCCTCAGTCCTCAACTGTGAATCCTCAATCTTCAGTCCTCAATCCTCATTCCTCAATCCTCAATCCTCAATCCTCAATCTTCAATCCGCAATACTCAATATTCAATCCTCAATCCTCAACCCTCAATCCTCAATCCTCAATGCTCAATCCTCAATCTTCAATCCTCAATACTCAATCTTCAACCCGCAACCCTCAATCCTCAATCCTCAATCCTCATTCTTCAATCCTCAACATCCAATCCTCAATCCTCAATCTTCAATCCTCAATCGTCAATCCTCAATCCTCAATCCCCAATCTTCAATCCTCAGTACTCAATCTGCAATCCTCAAACCTCAATCCTCAATCTTCAGCCCTCAGTCCCCAACAATCAGTTGTCAATCCTCAATCCTGAATAGAATATCATCAATTCACTGTTTTCAATACTCAATACTCAATCTGCAATCTTCAAATCTCTATCCACAAACATCAATTCTCATCACTCCACCCTCAGCACTCCGTCCCCAATCATCAGTCTTCAATCCTCAATCCTCAACCCTCAATCCTCAATCCTCAACCCTCAATTCTCAATCCTCAATACTCAATCTTCAATCCTCAGTCCCCAATCCTCAATCTTCAATCCCCATTCCTCAATCCTCAATCCTGGATCCTCCATACTCTATCCTCAATCCTCAACCGGCAATCCTCAATCCTCAACACTCAACCCTCAACACTCAGTCCTCAATGTTCAATCCTCAATCCTCAATTCTCAATCTTCAATCCTCAATACTTAACCTTCAATCCTCAATAATCAATCCTCAATCCCCAATCATCAATCCTCAATCATCAATCCTCACACTCCTATCCTCAATACCCAATCCTCAATCTTCAATCCTCAATCCTCAATCCTCAATTCTCAATCCTCAATCCTCAGTCCTTAGTCCTCAAACCTCAATCCTCGACCCTCAGCCCTCATCCTCAATCCCCAATCCTCAATCCTCAATCCTGGATCCTCCATACTCAATCCTCATTCCTCAAGCGGCAATCCTCAATCCTCAACCCTCAACCCTCAATCCTCAGTCCTCAAACCTCAATCCCGAATCCACAATCCTGAATCCTCAATCGTCAGCCCTCAGTCCTCAACAATCAATGGTCAATCCTCAATCCTCAATAGAATATCCTCAATTTACGGTTTTCAATACTCAATCCCCACTGTTCAATCTTCAAATCTCAATCCACAAACATCAATTCTCATCACTCAACACTCAACACTCAGTCCTCAATCTTCAATCCTCAGTCCTCAATCCTCATTCTTCAATCCTCAGTCCACAATCCTCAACCTTCAATCCTCAATACCCAATCTTCAATCCTCAATCCTCAATCCTCAATCCTCAATCCTCAATCCTCAATCCTCATTCTTCAATCCTCAATAGCCAATCCTCAATCTTCAATCCTCAATACTCAATCCTCAATCCTCAATCCTCAATCCTCAATCGTCAATCCTCAATCCTCAATCCCCAATCTTCAATCCTCAGTACTCAATCTGCAATCCTCAAACCTCAATCCTCAATCCTCAATCCTCAATTCTCAATCCTCAATACTCAACCCTCAATCGTCAATCCTCAATACCCAATCCTCAATCTTCAATCCTCAATCCTCAATCCTCAATCCTCAATCCTCAATCCTCAATATTCAACACACAACCCTCAACCATCAATCCTCAATACTCAACCATCAATCCTCAATTCTCAATACTCAATAGAATATCCTGAATTCTCATGGTTCAATACTCAATCCGTAAAATTCAATAATCAAATCTCAATCCTCAAACATCAATTCTCAACACTCAATCCTCAATACTCAGTCCGCTCTCTTCAATCCTCCATCCTCAATCCTCAATCCTCAAGCGTCTAACCTCAGTCCCCAATACTCAACCCTCAATCCTCAATCCTCAATACTCAATCCTCAATCCTCAATCTTCAATCCGCAATACTCAATCTTCAATCCTCAATCCTCAACCCTCAATCCTCAATCCTCAATGCTCAATCCTCAATCTTCAATCCTCAATCCTCAATCCTCAACACTCAATCCTCAATGTTCAATCCTCAATACCCAATCCTCAGTCTTCAATCCTCAATCCTCAATCCTCAATCCTCAATCCTCAATCCTCAGTCCTCAAACCTTAATCCTGAATCCTCAATCCTGTATCCTCAATATTCAGCCCTCAGTCCTCAACAATCTATTGTCAATCCTCAATCCTCAATAGAATATCCTCAATTCACAGTTTTCAATACTCAATCCCCATTCTTCAATCTTCAAATCTCAATCCTCAAACATCAATTCTCATCACGCAACCCTCAACACTCAGTCCTCAATCTTCAATCCTCAATCCTCAATCCTCAAACGTCAATCCTCAATACTCAATCTTCAATCCTCAATCCTCAATCCTCAATTCTCCATCCTCAATCCTCAGTCCTTAGTCCTCAAACCTCAATCCTCGACCCTCAGCCCTCATCCTCAATCCCCAATCCTCAATCCTCAATCCTGGATCCTCCATACTCAATCCTCATTCCTCAAGCGGCAATCCTCAATCCTCAACCCTCAACCCTCAATCCTCAGTCCTCAAACCTCAATCACGAATCCACAATCCTGAATCCTCAATCTTCAGCCCTCAGTCCTCAACAATCAATTGTCAATCCTCAATCCTCAATTGAATATCCTCAATTCACGGTTTTCAATACTCAATCCCCATTGTTCAATCTTCAAATCTCAATCCACAAACATCAATTCTCATCACTCAACACTCAACACTCAGTCCTCAATCTTCAATCCTCAATCCTCAATCCTCATTCTTCAATCCTCAATCCACAATCCTCAACCTTCAAACCTCAATACCCAATCTTCAATCCTCAATCCTCAATCCTCAATCCTCAATCCTCAATCCTCAATCCTCAATCTTCAATCCTCAATACTCAATCTTCAATCCTCAATCCTCATTCTTCAATCCTCGATACCCAATCCTCAATCTTCAATCCTCAATTCTCAATCCTCAATTCTCAATCCTCAATCCTCAATCCTGAGACCTCAAACATAAATATTCAACCCTCAGTCCACGTCCTCAATCCACAACCCTCAATCCTCAATCCTCAACCTTCAATCATCAATATTCAAGCTTCAATCCTCAATACTCAATCCTCAATCCTCAATTGTGAATCCTCAATCTTCAGTCCTCAATCCTCATTCATCAATCCTCAATCCTCAATCCTCAATCCTCAATCCTCAATCCTCAATTCTCAATCCTCAATCTTCAACCTTCAATCCTCAATACACAATATTCAATCCTCAATCCTCAATCCTCAATCCTCAATCTTCAATCCTCAATACTCAATCTTCAATCCTCAATCCTCAATCCTCAATCCTCATTCTTCAATCCTCAATACCCAATCCTCAATCTTCAATCCTCAATTCTCAATCCTCAATTCTCAATCCTGAATCCTCAATCCTGAGACCTCAAACATAAATATTCAACCCTCAGTCCACGTCCTCAATCCACAACCCTCAATCCTCAATCCTCAACCTTCAATCATCAATATTCAAGCTTCAATCCTCAATACTCAATCCTCAGTCCTCAATTGTGAATTCTCAATCTTCAGTCCTCAATCCTCATTCCTCAATCCTCAATCCTCAATCCTCAATCTTCTATCCGCAATACTCAATCTTCAATCCTCAATCCTCAACCCTCAATCCTCAATCCTCAATGCTCAATCCTCAATCTTCAATCCTCAATACTCAATCTTCAACCCGCAACCCTCAATCCTCAATCCTCAATCCTCATTCTTCAATCCTCAACATCCAATCCTCAATCCTCAATCTTCAATCATCAGTATTCAATCTTCAATCCTCAATCCTCAATCCTCAATACTCAATCCTCAATCCTCAATGTTCTATCCTCAATACCCAATCCTCAATCTTCAATCCTCAATCCTCAATCCTCAATCTTCAATCCTCAATCCTCAATCCTCAATCCTCAGTCCTCAAACCTCAATCGTCAATCGCCAATCCTGAATACTCAATCTTCAATCCTCAAACCTCAATCCCCAATCCTCAATACTCATTCTTCAATCCTCAATAGCCAATCCTCAATCTTCAATCCTCAATACTCAATCCTCAATGCTCAAACCTCAATCCTCAGTCCTCAGTACTCAAACCTCAATCCTCAATCCTCAATCCTCAATCTTCATTCCTCAGTCCCCAATCCCCAATCTTCAATCCTCAATCCTCAATCCTCAATCCTCAATCCTCAATCCTCAGTTCTCAGTCCTCAAACCTCAACCCTCAAACCTCAGAACTCATCCTCAATCCTCAATCCTCAATCTTCAATCCTCAATACTCAATCTTCAATCCTCAATCCTCATTCTTCAATCCTCGATACCCAATCCTCAATCTTCAATCCTCAATTCTCAATCCTCAATTCTCAATCCTCAATCCTCAATCCTGAGACCTCAAACATAAATATTCAACCCTCAGTCCACGTCCTCAATCCACAACCCTCAATCCTCAATCCTCAACCTTCAATCATCAATATTCAAGCTTCAATCTTCAATACTCAATCCTCAATCCTCAATTGTGAATCCTCAATCTTCAGTCCTCAATCCTCATTCATCAATCCTCAATCCTCAATCCTCAATCTTCAATCCGCAATACTCAATCTACAAGCCTCAATCCTCAAACCTCAATCCTCAATCGTCAATGCTCAATCCTCATTCTTCAATCCTCAATACTCAATCTTCAACCCGCAACCCTCAATCCTCACTCCTCAATCCTCATTCTTCAATCCTCAACAACCAATCCTCAATCCTCAATCTTCAATCATCAGTATTCAATCTTCAATCCTCAATCCTCAATCCTCAATACTCAATCCTCAATCCTCAATGTTCTATCCTCAATACCCAATCCTCAATCTTCAATCCTCAATCCTCAATCCTCAATCCTCAATCCTCAATCCTCAAAATTCAATCCTCAATACCCAATCTTCAATCCTCAATCCTCAATTCTCAATCCTCAATGCTCAATCCTCAATCGTCAATCCTCAATCCCCAATGCTCAATCTTCAATACTCAATCCTCAATCCTCAATCCACAATCCTCAACCTTCAATCCTCAATACCCAACCTTCAATCCTCAATCCTCAACCCTCAACCCTCAATTCTCAATCCTCAATACTCAATCTTCAATCCTCAGTCCCCAATCCTCAATCTTCAATCCCCATTCCTCAATCCTCAATCCTGGATCCTCCATACTCTATCCTCAATCCTCAACCGGCAATCCTCAATCCTCAACACTCAACCCTCAACACTCAGTCCTCAATGTTCAATCCTCAATCCTCAATTCTCAATCTTCAATCCTCAATACTTAATCTTCAATCCTCAATAATCAATCCTCCATCCCCAATCATCAATCCTCAATCATCAATCCTCACACTCCAATCCTCAATACCCAATCCTCAATCTTCAATCCTCAATCCTCAATCCTCAATTCTCAATCCTCAATCCTCAGTCCTTAGTCCTCAAACCTCAATCCTCGACCCTCAGCCCTCATCCTCATTCCCCAATCCTCAATCCTCAATCCTGGATCCTCCATACTCAATCCTCATTCCTCAAGCGGCAATCCTCAATCCTCAACCCTCAACCCTCAATCCTCAGTCCTCAAACCTCAATCCCGAATCCACAATCCTGAATCCTCAATCTGCAGCCGCCGGTCCTCAACAATCAATCGTCAATCCTCAATCCTCAGTAGAATATCCTCAATTCACGGTTTTCAATACTCGATCCCCATTCTTCAATCTTCAAACCTCAATCCACAAACATCAATTCTCATCACTCAAAGCTAAACACTCAGTCCTCAATCTTCAATCCTCAATCCTCAATCCACATTCTTCAATCCTCAATACCCAATCTTCAATCTTCAATAATCAATCCTCAATCCTCAATTCTCAATCCTCAATCCTCAATCCTCAATCCTCAATACTCAATCCTCAATCCTCAATCCTCAGTCCTCAAACCTCAATCCTGAATGCCCAATCCTGAATCCTCAATCTTCAGCACTCAGTCCTCTACAATCACTTGACAATCCTCAATCCTCAATAGAATATCATCAATTCACAGTTTTCATTACTCAATACTCAATCTGCAATCTTCAAATCTCTATCCACAAACATCAATTCCCATCACTCAACGCTCAACACTCACTCCCCAATCCTCAATATTCAATCCTCAATCCTCAATACTCAATCCACAATACTCAACCTTCAATCCCCAATACTCAATCTTCAATGCTCATTCCTCAATCCTCAATCCTCAATCCTCAATCCTCAACCGTCAGGCTTCAATCCTCAATACTCAATCTTCAATCCTCAATCCTCAATCCTCATTCCTCAATCCTCATTCTTCCACCCTCAATACCCAATCCACAATCTTCAATCCTCAATACTCAATCCTCAATCCTCAACTCTCAATCCTCAATCCCCAGTCCTCAGTCTTCAAACCTCAATCCTCAACCCTCAGCCCTCATCCTCAATCCTCAATCCTCAATCTTCGATCCTCAATACCCAATCCTCAGTCTTCAATCCTCAATCCTCAATCCTCAATTCTCAATCCCCAATCCTCAATCCTCAATCCTCAATCCTCAGTCCTCAAACCTCAAACCTTATTCCTCAATCCTGAATCCTCAATCTTCAGACCTCAATCCTGAATCCTCAATCCAGAATCCTCAAACTTCAGCCCTCAGTCCTCAACAATCTATTGTCAATCCTCAATCCTCAATAGAATATCCTCAATTCACAGTTTTCAACACGCAATCCCCATCCTTCAAACTTCAAATCTCAATCCACAAACATCATTTCTCATCACTCAACCCTCAACACTCAGTCCTCAATCTTCAATCCTCAATCCTCAATCCTCAAACTTCAATCCTCAATACTCAATCTTCAATCCTCAATCCTCAATTCTCAATCCTCAGTGCTCTATCCTCAATCGTCAATCCTCAATCCCCAATCCACAATGTTCAATCCTCAGACTTCAAACATCAATACTCAACCCTCAGTCCTCGTCCTCAGTCCACAACCCTCAATTCCCAATCCTCAATCTTCAATCATTAATATTCAATCTTCAATCCTCAATCCTCAATCCTCAATCCTCAACACTCAATCCTCAATGTTCAGTCCTCAATACCCAATCCTCAGTCTTCAATCCTCAATCCTCAATCCTCAATCCTCAATCCTCAATCCTCAGTCCTCAAACCTCAATCCTGAATCCTCAATCCTGAATCCTCAATCGTCAGCACTCAGTCCTCAACAATCTATTGTCAATCCTCAATCCTCAATAGAATATCATCAATTTACAGTTTTCAATACTCAATCCCCATTCTTCAAACTTCAAATCTCAATCCACAAACATCAATTCTCATCACTCAACCCTCAACACTCAGTCCTCAATCTTCAATCCTCAATCCTCAATCCTCAATCTTCAATCCTCAATACTCAACCTTCAATCCTCAGTCCTCAATTCTCAATCCTCATTGCTCAATCTTCAATCGCCAATCCTCAATCCCCAATCCTCAATGTTCAATCCTCAATCCTCAATCCTCAATCCACAATCCACAATCCTCAATCCTCAATCTTCAATCCTCAATAGTCAATCTACAATCCTCTATCCTCTATCCTCAATCCTCAAACCTCAATCCTCAATCCTCAATCTTCAATCCTCACTACTCAATCTGCAATCCTCAATCCTCAGTCCTCACTCCTGAATCCTCATTCTTCAATACTCAATACCGAATCCGCAATCTTCAGTCCTCAATCCTCAATCCTCAATTCTCAATCCTCAATCCTCAATCCTCAGACTTCAAACTTCAATACTCAACCCTCAGTCCTCGTGCTCGATCCACAACCCTCAATCCTCAACCCTCAATCTTCAATCATTAATATTCAATCTTCAATCCTCAATCCTCAACCCTGAATCCTCAACACTCAATCCTCAATGTTCAATCCTCAATACCCAATCCTCAGTCTTCAATCCTCAATCCTCAATCCTCAATCCTCAATACTCAATCCTTAATCCTCAAACCTCTATCCTCAGTCCTCAGTCCTCAAACCTCAATCCTCAATCCTCAATTCTCCATCTTCATTGCTCAGTCCCCAATCCTCAATCTTCAGTCCTCAATCCTCAATCCTCAATCCTCAATCCTCAATCCTCAATCCTCAATCCTCAGTCTTCAGTCCTCAAACCACAACCCTCAACCCTCAGACCTCATCCTCAATCCTCAATCCTCAATCCTCAATTCTCAATCTTCAATCCTCAAAACTGAATCTTCAATCCTCAATCCTCAATACTCAGTACTCAACCATCAATCCTCAATTCTAAATACTCAATAGAATATCCTGAATTCTCAGGATTCAATACACAAACCTCAACCCTCAACCCTCAGCCCTCATGCTCAATCATCAATCCTGAATCCTCAATCCTCAATATTCAATCCTCAATACACAATCTTCAATCCTCAATCCTCAATCCTCAATCCTCAATCCTCAGTCATCAATCCTCAATCTTCAATCCTCAATCCTCAATCCTCATTCCTCAATCCTCATTCTTCCACCCTCAATACCCAATCCACAATCTTCAATCATCAATCTTCAATCCTCAACTCTCAATCCTCAATCCCCAGTCCTCAGTCTTCAAACCTCAATCCTCAACCCTCAGCCGTCATCCTCAATCCTCAATCCTCAATCTTCAATCCTCAATACCCAATCCTCAATCTTCAATCCTCAATCCTCAATCCTCAATCCTCAATCCTCAATCCTCAATCCCCAATCCTCAATCCTCAGACCTCAAACCTCAAACCTGAATCCTCAATCCTGAATCCTCAATCTTCAGACCTCAATCCTGAATCCTCAATCCTGAATCCTCAATCTTCAGCCCTCAGTCCTCAACAATCTATTGTCAATCCTCAATCCTCAATAGAATATCCTCAATTCACAGTTTCCAATACGCAATCCCCATTCTTCAAACTTCAAATCTCAATCCAGAAACATCAATTCTCATCACTCAACCCTCAACACTCAGTCCGCAATCTTCAATCCTCAATCCTCAATCCTCAAACTTCAATCCTCAATGCTCAATCTTCAATCCTCAATCCTCAATTCTCAATCCGCAATGCTCAATCCTCAATCGTCAATCCTCAATCCCCAATCCACAATGTTCGATCCTCAGACTTCAAACATCAATACTCAACCCTCAGTCCTCGTCCTCAATCCACAACCCTCAATCCCCAATCCTCAATCTTCAATCATTAATATTCAATCTTCAATCCTCAATCCTCAATCCTCAATCCTCAACACTCAATCCTCAATGTTCAATCCTCAATACCCAATCCTCAGTCTTCAATCCTCAATCCTCAATCCTCAATCCTCAATCCTCAATCCTCAGTCCTCAAACCTTAATCCTGAATCCTCAATCCTGTATCCTCAATATTCAGCCCTCAGTCCTCAACAATCAGTTGTCAATCCTCAATCCTCAATAGAATATCCTCAATTCACAGTTTTCAATACTCAATCCCCATTCTTCAATCTTCAAATCTCAATCCTCAAACATCAATTCTCATCACGCAACCCTCAACACTCAGTCCTCAATCTTCAATCCTCAATCCTCAATCCTCAAACGTCAATCCTCAATACTCAATCTTCAATCCTCAATCCTCAATCCTCAATTCTCCATCCTCAATCCTCAGTCCTTAGTCCTCAAACCTCAATCCTCGACCCTCAGCCCTCATCCTCAATCCCCAATCCTCAATCCTCAATCCTGGATCCTCCATACTCAATCCTCATTCCTCAAGCGGCAATCCTCAATCCTCAACCCTCAACCCTCAATCCTCAGTCCTCAAACCTCAATCACGAATCCACAATCCTGAATCCTCAATCTTCAGCCCTCAGTCCTCAACAATCAATTGTCAATCCTCAATCCTCAATTGAATATCCTCAATTCACGGCTTTCAATACTCAATCCCCATTGTTCAATCTTCAAATCTCAATCCACAAACATCAATTCTCATCACTCAACACTCAACACTCAGTCCTCAATCTTCAATCCTCAATCCTCAATCCTCATTCTTCAATCCTCAATCCACAATCCTCAACCTTCAATCCTCAATACCCAATCTTCAATCCTCAATCCTCAATCATCAATCCTCAATCCTCAATCCTCAATCCTCAATCTTCAATCCTCAATACTCAATCTTCAATCCTCAATCCTCATTCTTCAATCCTCGATACCCAATCCTCAATCTTCAATCCTCAATTCTCAATCCTCAATTCTCAATACTCAATCCTCAATCCTGAGACCTCAAACATAAATATTCAACCCTCAGTCCACGTCCTCAATCCACAACCCTCAATCCTCAATCCTCAACCTTCAATCATCAATATTCAAGCTTCAATCCTCAATACTCAATCCTCAATCCTCAATTGTGAATCCTCAATCTTCAGTCCTCAATCCTCATTCATCAATCCTCAATCCTCAATCCTCAATCTTCAATCCGCAATACTCAATCTTCAAGCCTCAATCCTCAACCCTCAATCCCAATCCTCAATGCTCAATCCTCAATCTTCAATCCTCAATACTCAATCTTCAACCCGCAACCCTCAATCCTCAATCCTCAATCCTCATTCTTCAATCCTCAACATCCAATCCTCAATCCTCAATCTTCAATCATCAGTATTCAATCTTCAATCCTCAATCCTCAATCCTCAATACTCAATCCTCAATCCTCAATGTTCTATCCTCAATCCCCAATCCTCAATCTTCAATCCTCAATCCTCAATCCTCAATCCTCAATCCTCAATCCTAAATCCTCAATCCTCAGTCCTCAAACCTCAATCGTCAATCGCCAAATCCTGAATACTCAATCTTCAATCCTCAAACCTCAATCCCCAATCCTCAATACTCATTCTTCAATCCTCAATAGCCAATCCTCAATCTTCAATCCTCAATACTCAATCATCAATCCTCAAACCTCAATCCTCAGTCCTCAGTCCTCAAACCTCAATCCTCAATCCTCAATCCTCAATCCTCATTCTTCAATCCTCAACACACAATCCTCAATCTTCAATCCTCAATTCCCAATCCTCAATTCTCAATCCTGAATCCTCAATCCTCAGACCTCAAACATAAATATTCAACCCTCAGTCCACGTCCTCAATCCACAACCCTCAATCCTCAATCCTCAACCTTCAATCATCAATATTCAAGCTTCAATCCTCAATACTCAATCCTCAGTCCTCAGTTGTGAATCCTCAATCTTCAGTCCTGAATCCTCATTCCTCAATCCTCAATCCTCACCCTCAATCTTCAATCCGCAATACTCAATCTTCAATCCTCAATCCTCAACCCTCAATCCTCAATCCTCAATGCTCAATCCTCAATCTTCGATCCTCAATACTCAATCTTCAACCCGCAACCCTCAATCCTCAATCCTCAATCCTCATTCTTCAATCCTCAACATCCAATCCTCAATCCTCAATCTTCAATCATCAGTATTCAATCTTCAATCCTCAATCCTCAATCCTCAATACTCAATCCTCAATCCTCAATGCTCTATCCTCAATACCCAATCCTCAATCTTCAATCCTCAATCCTCAATCCTCAATCCTCAATCCTCAATCCTCAATCCTCAATCCTCAATCCTCAGTCCTCAAACCTCAATCGTCAATCTCCAATCCTGAATACTCAATCTTCAATCCTCAAACCTCAATCCCCAATCCTCAATCCTTATTCTTCAATCCTCAATAGCCAATCCTCAATCTTCAATCCTCAATACTCAATCCTCAATCCTCAAACCTCAACCCTCAGTCCTCAGTCCTCAAACCTCAATCCTCAATCCTCAATCCTCAATCTTCATTCCTCAGTCCCCAATCCCCAATCTTCAATCCTCAATCCTCAATCCTCAATCCTCAATCCTCAATCCTCAATCCTCAGTTCTCAGTCCTCAAACCTCAACCCTCAAACCTCAGAACTCATCCTCAATCCTCAATCCTCAATCCTCAGTCCTCAAACCTCAATCGTCAATCTCCAATCCTGAATACTCAATCTTCAATCCTCAAACCTCAATCCCCAATCCTCAATCCTCATTCTTCAATCCTCAATAGCCAATCCTCAATCTTCAATCCTCAATACTCAATCCTCAATCCTCAATCCTCAATCCTCAATCGTCAATCCTCAATCCTCAATCCCCAATCTTCAATCCTCAGTACTCAATCTGCAATCCTCAAACCTCAATCCTCAAACCTCAATCCTCAATTCTCAATCCTCAATACTCAACCCTCAATCGTCAATCCTCAATACCCAATCCTCAATCTTCAATCCTCAATCCTCAATCCTCAATCCTCAATCCTCAATATTCAACACACAACCCTCAACCATCAATCCTCAATACTCAACCATCAATCCTCAATTCTCAATACTCAATAGAATATCCTGAATTCTCATGGTTCAATACTCAATCCGTAAAATTCAATAATCAAATCTCAATCCTCAAACATCAATTCTCAACACTCAATCCTCAATACTCAGTCCGCTCTCTTCAATCCTCCATCCTCAATCCTCAATCCTCAAGCGTCTAACCTCAATCCCCAATACTCAACCCTCAATCCTCAATCCTCAATCCTCAATACTCAATCCTCAATCCTCAATCTTCAATCCGCAATACCCAATCTTCAATCCTCAATCCTCAACCCTCAATCCTCAATCTTCAATCCTCAAACCTCAATCCCCAATCCTCAATCCTCATTCTTCAATCCTCAATCCTCAATCCTCAATCCTCAATCCTCAATCCTCAGTCCTCAAACCTTAATCCTGAATCCTCAATCCTGTATCCTCAATATTCAGCCCTCAGTCCTCAACAATCTATTGTCAATCCTCAATCCTCAATAGAATATCCTCAATTCACAGTTTTCAATACTCAATCCCCATTCTTCAATCTTCAAATCTCAATCCTCAAACATCAATTCTCATCACGCAACCCTCAACACTCAGTCCTCAATCTTCAATCCTCAATCCTCAATCCTCAAACGTCAATCCTCAATACTCAATCTTCAATCCTCAATCCTCAATCCTCAATTCTCAATCCTCAATTCTCAATCCTCAATCCTCAATCCTGAGACCTCAAACATAAATATTCAACCCTCAGTCCACGTCCTCAATCCACAACCCTCAATCCTCAATCCTCAACCTTCAATCATCAATATTCAAGCTTCAATCCTCAATACTCAATCCTCAATCCTCAATTGTGAATCCTCAATCTTCAGTCCTCAATCCTCATTCATCAATCCTCAATCCTCAATCCTCAATCTTCAATCCGCAATACTCAATCTTCAAGCCTCAATCCTCAAACCTCAATCCTCAATCGTCGATGCTCAATCCTCAATCTTCAATCCTCAATACTCAATCTTCAACCCGCAACCCTCAATCCTCACTCCTCAATCCTCATTCTTCAATCCTCAACATCCAATCCTCAATCCTCAATCTTCAATCATCTGTATTCAATCTTCAATCCTCAATCCTCAATCCTCAATACTCAATCCTCAATCCTCAATGTTCTATCCTCAATACCCAATCCTCAATCTTCAATCCTCAATACTCAATCCTCAATCCTCAATCCTCAATCCTCAAAATTCAATCCTCAATACCCAATCTTCAATCCTCAATCCTCAATTCTCAATCCTCAATGCTCAATCCTCAATCGTCAATCCTCAATCCCCAATGCTCAATCTTCAATCCTCAATCCTCAATCCTCAATCCACAATTCTCAACCTTCAATCCTCAATACCCAACCTTCAATCCTCAATCCTCAAACCTCAATCCTCAATCCTCAATTCTCAATCCTCAATCTTCAACCTTCAATCCTCAATACTCAATATTCAATCCACAATCCTCAATCCTCAATCCTCAATCCTCATTCTTCAACCCTCAACACCAAATCCTCAATCTTCAATCCTCAATCCTCAATCCTCAATCCCCAATCCTCAGTCCTCAAACCTCAATCCTGAATCCTCAATCCTGAATCCTCAATCTTCAGCCCTCAGTCCTCAACAATCAGTTGTCAATCCTCAATCCTGAATAGAATATCATCAATTCACAGTTTTCAATACTCAATACTCAATCTGCAATCTTCAAATCTCTATCCACAAACATCAATTCTCATCACTCTACCCTCAGCACTCCGTCCCCAATCATCAGACTTCAATCCTCAATCCTCAACCCTCAATCCTCAATCCTCAACCATCAATTCTCAATCCTCAATACTCAATCTTCAATCCTCAGTCCCCAATCCTCAATCTTCAATCCCCATTCCTCAATCCTCAATCCTGGATCCTCCATACTCTATCCTCAATCCTCAACCGGCAATCCTCAATCCTCAACACTCAACCCTCAACACTCAGTCCTCAATGTTCAATCCTCAATCCTCAATTCTCAATCTTCAATCCTCAATACTTAATCTTCAATCCTCAATAATCAATCCTCCATCCCCAATCATCAATCCTCAATCATCAATCCTCACACTCCAATCCTCAATACCCAATCCTCAATCTTCAATCCTCAATCCTCAATCCTCAATTCTCAATCCTCAATCCTCAGTCCTTAGTCCTCAAGCCTCAATCCTCGACCCTCAGCACTCATCCTCAATCCCCAATCCTCAATCCTCAATCCTGGATCCTCCATACTCAATCCTCATTCCTCAGTCCTCAAACCTCAATCGTCAATCTCCAATCCTGAATACTCAATCTTCAATCCTCAAACCTCAATCCCCAATCCTCAATCCTCATTCTTCAATCCTCAATAGCCAATCCTCAATCTTCAATCCTCAATACTCAATCCTCAATCCTCAATCCTCAATCCTCAATCGTCAATCCTCAATCCTCAATCCCCAATCTTCAATCCTCAGTACTCAATCTGCAATCCTCAAACCTCAATCCTCAAACCTCAATCCTCAATTCTCAATCCTCAATACTCAACCCTCAATCGTCAATCCTCAATACCCAATCCTCAATCTTCAATCCTCAATCCTCAATCCTCAATCCTCAATCCTCAATATTCAACACACAACCCTCAACCATCAATCCTCAATACTCAACCATCAATCCTCAATTCTCAATACTCAATAGAATATCCTGAATTCTCATGGTTCAATACTCAATCCGTAAAATTCAATAATCAAATCTCAATCCTCAAACATCAATTCTCAACACTCAATCCTCAATACTCAGTCCGCTCTCTTCAATCCTCCATCCTCAATCCTCAATCCTCAAGCGTCTAACCTCAATCCCCAATACTCAACCCTCAATCCTCAATCCTCAATCCTCAATACTCAATCCTCAATCCTCAATCTTCAATCCGCAATACCCAATCTTCAATCCTCAATCCTCAACCCTCAATCCTCAATCTTCAATCCTCAAACCTCAATCCCCAATCCTCAATCCTCATTCTTCAATCCTCAATCCTCAATCCTCAATCCTCAATCCTCAATCCTCAGTCCTCAAACCTTAATCCTGAATCCTCAATCCTGTATCCTCAATATTCAGCCCTCAGTCCTCAACAATCTATTGTCAATCCTCAATCCTCAATAGAATATCCTCAATTCACAGTTTTCAATACTCAATCCCCATTCTTCAATCTTCAAATCTCAATCCTCAAACATCAATTCTCATCACGCAACCCTCAACACTCAGTCCTCAATCTTCAATCCTCAATCCTCAATCCTCAAACGTCAATCCTCAATACTCAATCTTCAATCCTCAATCCTCAATCCTCAATTCTCAATCCTCAATTCTCAATCCTCAATCCTCAATCCTGAGACCTCAAACATAAATATTCAACCCTCAGTCCACGTCCTCAATCCACAACCCTCAATCCTCAATCCTCAACCTTCAATCATCAATATTCAAGCTTCAATCCTCAATACTCAATCCTCAATCCTCAATTGTGAATCCTCAATCTTCAGTCCTCAATCCTCATTCATCAATCCTCAATCCTCAATCCTCAATCTTCAATCCGCAATACTCAATCTTCAAGCCTCAATCCTCAAACCTCAATCCTCAATCGTCGATGCTCAATCCTCAATCTTCAATCCTCAATACTCAATCTTCAACCCGCAACCCTCAATCCTCACTCCTCAATCCTCATTCTTCAATCCTCAACATCCAATCCTCAATCCTCAATCTTCAATCATCTGTATTCAATCTTCAATCCTCAATCCTCAATCCTCAATACTCAATCCTCAATCCTCAATGTTCTATCCTCAATACCCAATCCTCAATCTTCAATCCTCAATACTCAATCCTCAATCCTCAATCCTCAATCCTCAAAATTCAATCCTCAATACCCAATCTTCAATCCTCAATCCTCAATTCTCAATCCTCAATGCTCAATCCTCAATCGTCAATCCTCAATCCCCAATGCTCAATCTTCAATCCTCAATCCTCAATCCTCAATCCACAATTCTCAACCTTCAATCCTCAATACCCAACCTTCAATCCTCAATCCTCAAACCTCAATCCTCAATCCTCAATTCTCAATCCTCAATCTTCAACCTTCAATCCTCAATACTCAATATTCAATCCACAATCCTCAATCCTCAATCCTCAATCCTCATTCTTCAACCCTCAACACCAAATCCTCAATCTTCAATCCTCAATCCTCAATCCTCAATCCCCAATCCTCAGTCCTCAAACCTCAATCCTGAATCCTCAATCCTGAATCCTCAATCTTCAGCCCTCAGTCCTCAACAATCAGTTGTCAATCCTCAATCCTGAATAGAATATCATCAATTCACAGTTTTCAATACTCAATACTCAATCTGCAATCTTCAAATCTCTATCCACAAACATCAATTCTCATCACTCTACCCTCAGCACTCCGTCCCCAATCATCAGACTTCAATCCTCAATCCTCAACCCTCAATCCTCAATCCTCAACCATCAATTCTCAATCCTCAATACTCAATCTTCAATCCTCAGTCCCCAATCCTCAATCTTCAATCCCCATTCCTCAATCCTCAATCCTGTATCCTCCATACTCTATCCTCAATCCTCAACCGGCAATCCTCAATCCTCAACACTCAACCCTCAACACTCAGTCCTCAATGTTCAATCCTCAATCCTCAATTCTCAATCTTCAATCCTCAATACTTAATCTTCAATCCTCAATAATCAATCCTCAATCCCCAATCATCAATCCTCAATCATGAATGCTCACACTCCAATCCTCAATACCCAATCCTCAATCTTCAATCCTCAATCCTCAATCCTCAATTCTCAATCCTCAATCCTCAGTCCTTAGTCCTCAAGCCTCAATCCTCGACCCTCAGCACTCATCCTCAATCCCCAATCCTCAATCCTCAATCCTGGATCCTCCATACTCAATCCTCATTCCTCAAGCGGCAATCCTCAATCCTCAACCCTCAACCCTCAATCCTCAGTCCTCAAACCTCAATCCCGAATCCACAATCCTGAATCCTCAATCTTCAGCCCTCAGTCCTCAACAATCAATGGTCAATCCTCAATCCTCAATAGAATATCCTCAATTTACGGTTTTCAATACTCAATCCCCATTGTTCAAGCTTCAAATCTCAATCCACAAACATCAATTCTCATCACTCAACACTCAACACTCAGTCCTCAATCTTCAATCCTCAGTCCTCAATCCTCATTCTTCAATCCTCAGTCCACAATCCTCAACCTTCAATCCTCAATACCCAATCTTCAATCCTCAATCCTCAATCCTCAATCCTCAATCCTCAATCCTCAATCCTCAATCTTCAATCCTCAATACTCAATCTTCAATCCTCAATCCTCAATCCTCAATCCTCATTCTTCAATCCTCAATACCCAATCCTCAATCTTCAATCCTCAATTCTCAATCCTCAATTCTCAATCCTGAATCCTCAATCCTGAGACCTCAAACATAAATATTCAACCCTCAGTCCACGTCCTCAATCCACAACCCTCAATCCTCAATCCTCAACCTTCAATCATCAATATTCAAGCTTCAATCCTCAATACTCAATCCTCAGTCCTCAATTGTGAATCCTCAATTTTCAGTCCTCAATCCTCATTCCTCAATCCTCAATCCTCAATCCTCAATCTTCTATCCGCAATACTCAATCTTCAATCCTCAATCCTCAGCCCTCAATCCTCAATCCTCAATGCTCAATCCTCAATCTTCAATCCTCAATACTCAATCTTCAACCCGCAACCCTCAATCCTCAATCCTCAATCCTCATTCTTCAATCCTCAACATCGAATCCTCAATCCTCAATCTTCAATCATCAGTATTCAATCTTCAATCCTCAATCCTCAATCCTCAATACTCAATCCTCAATCCTCAATGTTCTATCCTCAATACCCAATCCTCAATCTTCAATCCTCAATCCTCAATCCTCAATCTTCAATCCTCAATCCTCAATCCTCAATCCTCAGTCCTCAAACCTCAATCGTCAATCGCCAATCCTGAATACTCAATCTTCAATCCTCAAACCTCAATCCCCAATCCTCAATACTCATTCTTCAATCCTCAATAGCCAATCCTCAATCTTCAATCCTCAATACTCAATCCTCAATCCTCAAACCTCAATCCTCAGTCCTCAGTCCTCAAACCTCAATCCTCAATCCTCAATCCTCAATCTTCATTCCTCAGTCCCCAATCCCCAATCTTCAATCCTCAATCCTCAATCCTCAATCCTCAGTCCTCAATCCTCAGTTCTCAGTCCTCAAACCTCAACCCTCAAACCTCAGAACTCATCCTCAATCCTCAATCCTCATTCTTCAATCCTCAATACACAATCCTCAATCTTCAATCCTCAATTCTCAATCCTCAATTCTCAATCCTGAATCCTCAATTCTCAGACCTCAAACATAAATATTCAACCCTCAGTCCACGTCCTCAATCCACAACCCTCAATCCTCAATCCTCAACCTTCAATCATCAATATTCAAGCTTCAATCCTCAATACTCAATCCTCAGTCCTCAACTGTGAATCCTCAATCTTCAGTCCTCAATCCTCATTCCTCAATCCTCAATCCTCAATCCTCAATCTTCAATCCGCAATACTCAATATTCAATCCTCAATCCTCAACCCTCAATCCTCAATCCTCAATGCTCAATCCTCAATCTTCAATCCTCAATACTCAATCTTCAACCCGCAACCCTCAATCCTCAATCCTCAATCCTCATTCTTCAATCCTCAACATCCAATCCTCAATCCTCAATCTTCAATCCTCAATCGTCAATCCTCAATCCTCAATCCCCAATCTTCAATCCTCAGTACTCAATCTGCAATCCTCAAACCTCAATCCTCAATCTTCAGCCCTCAGTCCTCAACAATCAGTTGTCAATCCTCAATCCTGAATAGAATATCATCAATTCACAGTTTTCAATACTCAATACTCAATCTGCAATCTTCAAATCTCTATCCACAAACATCAATTCTCATCACTCTACCCTCAGCACTCCGTCCCCAATCATCAGTCTTCAATCCTCAATACTCAACCCTCAATCCTCAATCCTCAACCCTCAATTCTCAATCCTCAATACTCAATCTTCAATCCTCAGACCCCAATCCTCAATCTTCAATCCCCATTCCTCAATCCTCAATCCTGGATCCTCCATACTCTATCCTCAATCCTCAACCGGCAATCCTCGATCCTCAACACTCAACCCTCAACACTCAGTCCTGAATGTTCAATCCTCAATCCTCAATTCTCAATCTTCAATCCTCAATACTTAACCTTCAATCCTCAATAATCAATCCTCAATCCCCAATCATCAATCCTCAATCATCAATCCTCACACTCCAATCCTCAATACCCAATCCTCAATCTTCAATCCTCAATCCTCAATCCTCAATTCTCAATCCTCAATCCTCAGTCCTTAGTCCTCAAACCTCAATCCTCGACCCTCAGCCCTCATCCTCAATCCCCAATCCTCAATCCTCAATCCTGGATCCTCCATACTCAATCCTCATTCCTCAAGCGGCAATCCTCAATCCTCAACCCTCA
Organism: Calliopsis andreniformis; assembly: GCF_051401765.1. Lineage (NCBI taxonomy): Eukaryota > Metazoa > Arthropoda > Insecta > Hymenoptera > Andrenidae > Calliopsis > Calliopsis andreniformis. The sequence goes on from NW_027480497.1 coordinate 1,284,674, forward strand.
ACCCTCAATCCTCAGTCCTCAAACCTCAATCCCGAATCCACAATCCTGAATCCTCAATCTTCAGCCCTCAGTCCTCAACAATCAATGGTCAATCCTCAATCCTCAATAGAATATCCTCAATTTACGGTTTTCAATACTCAATCCCCATTGTTCAATCTTCAAATCTCAATCCACAAACATCAATTCTCATCACTCAACACTCAACACTCAGTCCTCAATCTTCAATCCTCAGTCCTCAATCCTCAATCCTCAATCCTCAGTCCTCAAACCTTAATCCTGAATCCTCAATCCTGTATCCTCAATATTCAGCCCTCAGTCCTCAACAATCTATTGTCAATCCTCAATCCTCAATAGAATATCCTCAATTCACAGTTTTCAATACTCAATCCCCATTCTTCAATCTTCAAATCTCAATCCTCAAACATCAATTCTCATCACGCAACCCTCAACACTCAGTCCTCAATCTTCAATCCTCAATCCTCAATCCTCAAACGTCAATCCTCAATACTCAATCTTCAATCCTCAATCCTCAATCCTCAATTCTCAATCCCCAATTCTCAATCCTCAATCCTCAATCCTGAGACCTCAAACATAAATATTCAACCCTCAGTCCACGTCCTCAATCCACAACACTCAATCCTCAATCCTCAACCTTCAATCATCAATATTCAAGCTTCAATCCTCAATACTCAATCCTCAATTCTCAATTGTGAATCCTCAATCTTCAGTCCTCAATCCTCATTCATCAATCCTCAATCCTCAATCCTCAATCTTCAATCCGCAATACTCAATCTTCAAGCCTCAATCCTCAAACCTCAATCCTCAATCGTCGATGCTCAATCCTCAATCTTCAATCCTCAATACTCAATCTTCAACCCGCAACCCTCAATCCTCACTCCTCAATCCTCATTCTTCAATCCTCAACATCCAATCCTCAATCCTCAATCTTCAATCATCTGTATTCAATCTTCAATCCTCAATCCTCAATCCTCAATACTCAATCCTCAATCCTCAATGTTCTATCCTCAATACCCAATCCTCAATCTTCAATCCTCAATCCTCAATCCTCAATCCTCAATCCTCAATCCTCAAAATTCAATCCTCAATACCCAATCTTCAATCCTCAATCCTCAATTCTCAATCCTCAATGCTCAATCCTCAATCGTCAATCCTCAATCCCCAATGCTCAATCTTCAATCCTCAATCCTCAATCCTCAATCCACAATCCTCAACCTTCAATCCTCAATACCCAACCTTCAATCCTCAATCCTCAAACCTCAATCCTCAATCCTCAATTCTCAATCCTCAATCTTCAACCTTCAATCCTCAATACTCAATATTCAATCCACAATCCTCAATCCTCAATCCTCAATCCTCATTCTTCAACCCTCAACACCAAATCCTCAATCTTCAATCCTCAATCCTCAATCCTCAATCCCCAATCCTCAGTCCTCAAACCTCAATCCTGAATCCTCAATCCTGAATCCTCAATCTTCAGCCCTCAGTCCTCAACAATCAGTTGTCAATCCTCAATCCTGAATAGAATATCATCAATTCACAGTTTTCAATACTCAATACTCAATCTGCAATCTTCAAATCTCTATCCACAAACATCAATTCTCATCACTCTACCCTCAGCACTCCGTCCCCAATCATCAGACTTCAATCCTCAATCCTCAACCCTCAATCCTCAATCCTCAACCATCAATTCTCAATCCTCAATACTCAATCTTCAATCCTCAGTCCCCAATCCTCAATCTTCAATCCCCATTCCTCAATCCTCAATCCTGTATCCTCCATACTCTATCCTCAATCCTCAACCGGCAATCCTCAATCCTCAACACTCAACCCTCAACACTCAGTCCTCAATGTTCAATCCTCAATCCTCAATTCTCAATCTTCAATCCTCAATACTTAATCTTCAATCCTCAATAATCAATCCTCAATCCCCAATCATCAATCCTCAATCATCAATCCTCACACTCCAATCCTCAATACCCAATCCTCAATCTTCAATCCTCAATCCTCAATCCTCAATTCTCAATCCTCAATCCTCAGTCCTTAGTCCTCAAACCTCAATCCTCGACCCTCAGCACTCATCCTCAATCCCCAATCCTCAATCCTCAATCCTCGATCCTCCATACTCAATCCTCATTCCTCAAGCGGCAATCCTCAATCCTCAACCCTCAACCCTCAATCCTCAGTCCTCAAACCTCAATCCCGAATCCACAATCCTGAATCCTCAATCTTCAGCCCTCAGTCCTCAACAATCAATGGTCAATCCTCAATCCTCAATAGAATATCCTCAATTTACGGTTTTCAATACTCAATCCCCATTGTTCAATCTTCAAATCTCAATCCACAAACATCAATTCTCATCACTCAACACTCAACACTCAGTCCTCAATCTTCAATCCTCAGTCCTCAATCCTCATTCTTCAATCCTCAGTCCACAATCCTCAACCTTCAATCCTCAATACCCAATCTTCAATCCTCAATCCTCAATCCTCAATCCTCAATCCTCAATCCTCAATCCTCAATCTTCAATCCTCAATACTCAATCTTCAATCCTCAATCCTCAATCCTCAATCCTCATTCTTCAATCCTCAATACCCAATCCTCAATCTTCAATCCTCAATTCTCAATCCTCAATTCTCAATCCTGAACCCTCAATCCTGAGACCTCAAACATAAATATTCAACCCTCAGTCCACGTCCTCAATCCACAACCCTCAATCCTCAATCCTCAACCTTCAATCATCAATATTCAAGCTTCAATCCTCAATACTCAATCCTCAGTCCTCAATTGTGAATCCTCAATCTTCAGTCCTCAATCCTCATTCCTCAATCCTCAATCCTCAATCCTCAATCTTCTATCCGCAATACTCAATCTTCAATCCTCAATCCTCAACCCTCAATCCTCAATCCTCAATGCTCAATCCTCAATCTTCAATCCTCAATACTCAATCTTCAACCCGCAACCCTCAATCCTCAATCCTCAATCCTCATTCTTCAATCCTCAACATCGAATCCTCAATCCTCAATCTTCAATCATCAGTATTCAATCTTCAATCCTCAATCCTCAATCCTCAATACTCAATCCTCAATCCTCAATGTTCTATCCTCAATACCCAATCCTCAATCTTCAATCCTCAATCCTCAATCCTCAATCTTCAATCCTCAATCCTCAATCCTCAATCCTCAGTCCTCAAACCTCAATCGTCAATCGCCAATCCTGAATACTCAATCTTCAATCCTCAAACCTCAATCCCCAATCCTCAATACTCATTCTTCAATCCTCAATAGCCAATCCTCAATCTTCAATCCTCAATACTCAATCCTCAATCCTCAAACCTCAATCCTCAGTCCTCAGTCCTCAAACCTCAATCCTCAATCCTCAATCCTCAATCTTCATTCCTCAGTCCCCAATCCCCAATCTTCAATCCTCAATCCTCAATCCTCAATCCTCAGTCCTCAATCCTCAGTTCTCAGTCCTCAAACCTCAACCCTCAAACCTCAGAACTCATCCTCAATCCTCAATCCTCATTCTTCAATCCTCAATACACAATCCTCAATCTTCAATCCTCAATTCTCAATCCTCAATTCTCAATCCTGAATCCTCAATTCTCAGACCTCAAACATAAATATTCAACCCTCAGTCCACGTCCTCAATCCACAACCCTCAATCCTCAATCCTCAACCTTCAATCATCAATATTCAAGCTTCAATCCTCAATACTCAATCCTCAGTCCTCAACTGTGAATCCTCAATCTTCAGTCCTCAATCCTCATTCCTCAATCCTCAATCCTCAATCCTCAATCTTCAATCCGCAATACTCAATATTCAATCCTCAATCCTCAACCCTCAATCCTCAATCCTCAATCCTCAATCCTCAATCTTCAATCCTCAATACTCAATCTTCAACCCGCAACCCTCAATCCTCAATCCTCAATCCTCATTCTTCAATCCTCAACATCCAATCCTCAATCCTCAATCTTCAATCCTCAATCGTCAATCCTCAATCCTCAATCCCCAATCTTCAATCCTCAGTACTCAATCTGCAATCCTCAAACCTCAATCCTCAATCTTCAGCCCTCAGTCCTCAACAATCAGTTGTCAATCCTCAATCCTGAATAGAATATCATCAATTCACAGCTTTCAATACTCAATACTCAATCTGCAATCTTCAAATCTCTATCCACAAACATCAATTCTCATCACTCTACCCTCAGCACTCCGTCCCCAATCATCAGTCTTCAATCCTCAATCCTCAACCCTCAATCCTCAATCCTCAACCCTCAATTCTCAATCCTCAATACTCAATCTTCAATCCTCAGTCCCCAATCCTCAATCTTCAATCCCCATTCCTCAATCCTCAATCCTGGATCCTCCATACTCTATCCTCAATCCTCAACCGGCAATCCTCGATCCTCAACACTCAACCCTCAACACTCAGTCCTGAATGTTCAATCCTCAATCCTCAATTCTCAATCTTCAATCCTCAATACTTAACCTTCAATCCTCAATAATCAATCCTCAATCCCCAATCATCAATCCTCAATCATCAATCCTCACACTCCAATCCTCAATACCCAATCCTCAATCTTCAATCCTCAATCCTCAATCCTCAATTCTCAATCCTCAATCCTCAGTCCTTAGTCCTCAAACCTCAATCCTCGACCCTCAGCCCTCATCCTCAATCCCCAATCCTCAATCCTCAATCCTGGATCCTCCATACTCAATCCTCATTCCTCAAGCGGCAATCCTCAATGCTCAACCCTCAACCCTCAATCCTCAGTCCTCAAACCTCAATCCCGAATCCACAATCCTGAATCCTCAATCTTCAGCCCTCAGTCCTCAACAATCAATGGTCAATCCTCAATCCTCAATAGAATATCCTCAATTTACGGTTTTCAATACTCAATCCCCACTGTTCAATCTTCAAATCTCAATCCACAAACATCAATTCTCATCACTCAACACTCAACACTCAGTCCTCAATCTTCAATCCTCAGTCCTCAATCCTCATTCTTCAATCCTCAGTCCACAATCCTCAACCTTCAATCCTCAATACCCAATCTTCAATCCTCAATCCTCAATCCTCAATCCTCAATCCTCAATCCTCAATCCTCATTCTTCAATCCTCAATAGCCAATCCTCAATCTTCAATCCTCAATACTCAATCCTCAATCCTCAATCCTCAATCCTCAATCGTCAATCCTCAATCCTCAATCCCCAATCTTCAATCCTCAGTACTCAATCTGCAATCCTCAAACCTCAATCCTCAATCCTCAATCCTCAATTCTCAATCCTCAATACTCAACCCTCAAGCGGCAATCCTCAATCCTCAACCCTCAACCCTCAATCCTCAGTCCTCAAACCTCAATCCCGAATCCACAATCCTGAATCCTCAATCTTCAGCCCTCAGTCCTCAACAATCAATGGTCAATCCTCAATCCTCAATAGAATATCCTCAATTTACGGTTTTCAATACTCAATCCCCATTGTTCAATCTTCAAATCTCAATCCACAAACATCAATTCTCATCACTCAACACTCAACACTCAGTCCTCAATCTTCAATCCTCAGTCCTCAATCCTCAATCCTCAATCCTCAGTCCTCAAACCTTAATCCTGAATCCTCAATCCTGTATCCTCAATATTCAGCCCTCAGTCCTCAACAATCTATTGTCAATCCTCAATCCTCAATAGAATATCCTCAATTCACAGTTTTCAATACTCAATCCCCATTCTTCAATCTTCAAATCTCAATCCTCAAACATCAATTCTCATCACGCAACCCTCAACACTCAGTCCTCAATCTTCAATCCTCAATCCTCAATCCTCAAGCGTCAATCCTCAATACTCAATCTTCAATCCTCAATCCTCAATCCTCAATTCTCAATCCCCAATTCTCAATCCTCAATCCTCAATCCTGAGACCTCAAACATAAATATTCAACCCTCAGTCCACGTCCTCAATCCACAACACTCAATCCTCAATCCTCAACCTTCAATCATCAATATTCAAGCTTCAATCCTCAATACTCAATCCTCAATTCTCAATTGTGAATCCTCAATCTTCAGTCCTCAATCCTCATTCATCAATCCTCAATCCTCAATCCTCAATCTTCAATCCGCAATACTCAATCTTCAAGCCTCAATCCTCAAACCTCAATCCTCAATCGTCGATGCTCAATCCTCAATCTTCAATCCTCAATACTCAATCTTCAACCCGCAACCCTCAATCCTCACTCCTCAATCCTCATTCTTCAATCCTCAACATCCAATCCTCAATCCTCAATCTTCAATCATCTGTATTCAATCTTCAATCCTCAATCCTCAATCCTCAATACTCAATCCTCAATCCTCAATGTTCTATCCTCAATACCCAATCCTCAATCTTCAATCCTCAATCCTCAATCCTCAATCCTCAATCCTCAATCCTCAAAATTCAATCCTCAATACCCAATCTTCAATCCTCAATCCTCAATTCTCAATCCTCAATGCTCAATCCTCAATCGTCAATCCTCAATCCCCAATGCTCAATCTTCAATCCTCAATCCTCAATCCTCAATCCACAATCCTCAACCTTCAATCCTCAATACCCAACCTTCAATCCTCAATCCTCAAACCTCAATCCTCAATCCTCAATTCTCAATCCTCAATCTTCAACCTTCAATCCTCAATACTCAATATTCAATCCACAATCCTCAATCCTCAATCCTCAATCCTCATTCTTCAACCCTCAACACCAAATCCTCAATCTTCAATCCTCAATCCTCAATCCTCAATCCCCAATCCTCAGTCCTCAAACCTCATTCCTGAATCCTCAATCCTGAATCCTCAATCTTCAGCCCTCAGTCCTCAACAATCAGTTGTCAATCCTCAATCCTGAATAGAATATCATCAATTCACAGTTTTCAATACTCAATACTCAATCTGCAATCTTCAAATCTCTATCCACAAACATCAATTCTCATCACTCTACCCTCAGCACTCCGTCCCCAATCATCAGACTTCAATCCTCAATCCTCAACCCTCAATCCTCAATCCTCAACCATCAATTCTCAATCCTCAATACTCAATCTTCAATCCTCAGTCCCCAATCCTCAATCTTCAATCCCCATTCCTCAATCCTCAATCCTGTATCCTCCATACTCTATCCTCAATCCTCAACCGGCAATCCTCAATCCTCAACACTCAACCCTCAACACTCAGTCCTCAATGTTCAATCCTCAATCCTCAATTCTCAATCTTCAATCCTCAATACTTAATCTTCAATCCTCAATAATCAATCCTCAATCCCCAATCATCAATCCTCAATCATCAATCCTCACACTCCAATCCTCAATACCCAATCCTCAATCTTCAATCCTCAATCCTCAATCCTCAATTCTCAATCCTCAATCCTCAGTCCTTAGTCCTCAAACCTCAATCCTCGACCCTCAGCACTCATCCTCAATCCCCAATCCTCAATCCTCAATCCTCGATCCTCCATACTCAATCCTCATTCCTCAAGCGGCAATCCTCAATCCTCAACCCTCAACCCTCAATCCTCAGTCCTCAAACCTCAATCCCGAATCCACAATCCTGAATCCTCAATCTTCAGCCCTCAGTCCTCAACAATCAATGGTCAATCCTCAATCCTCAATAGAATATCCTCAATTTACGGTTTTCAATACTCAATCCCCATTGTTCAATCTTCAAATCTCAATCCACAAACATCAATTCTCATCACTCAACACTCAACACTCAGTCCTCAATCTTCAATCCTCAGTCCTCAATCCTCATTCTTCAATCCTCAGTCCACAATCCTCAACCTTCAATCCTCAATACCCAATCTTCAATCCTCAATCCTCAATCCTCAATCCTCAATCCTCAATCCTGAATCCTCAATCTTCAATCCTCAATACTCAATCTTCAATCCTCAATCCTCAATCCTCAATCCTCATTCTTCAATCCTCAATACCCAATCCTCAATCTTCAATCCTCAATTCTCAATCCTCAATTCTCAATCCTGAATCCTCAATCCTGAGACCTCAAACATAAATATTCAACCCTCAGTCCACGTCCTCAATCCACAACCCTCAATCCTCAATCCTCAACCTTCAATCATCAATATTCAAGCTTCAATCCTCAATACTCAATCCTCAGTCCTCAATTGTGAATCCTCAATCTTCAGTCCTCAATCCTCATTCCTCAATCCTCAATCCTCAATCCTCAATCTTCTATCCGCAATACTCAATCTTCAATCCTCAATCCTCAACCCTCAATCCTCAATCCTCAATGCTCAATCCTCAATCTTCAATCCTCAATACTCAATCTTCAACCCGCAACCCTCAATCCTCAATCCTCAATCCTCATTCTTCAATCCTCAACATCGAATCCTCAATCCTCAATCTTCAATCATCAGTATTCAATCTTCAATCCTCAATCCTCAATCCTCAATACTCAATCCTCAATCCTCAATGTTCTATCCTCAATACCCAATCCTCAATCTTCAATCCTCAATCCTCAATCCTCAATCTTCAATCCTCAATCCTCAATCCTCAATCCTCAGTCCTCAAACCTCAATCGTCAATCGCCAATCCTGAATACTCAATCTTCAATCCTCAAACCTCAATCCCCAATCCTCAATACTCATTCTTCAATCCTCAATAGCCAATCCTCAATCTTCAATCCTCAATACTCAATCCTCAATCCTCAAACCTCAATCCTCAGTCCTCAGTCCTCAAACCTCAATCCTCAATCCTCAATCCTCAATCTTCATTCCTCAGTCCCCAATCCCCAATCTTCAATCCTCAATCCTCAATCCTCAATCCTCAGTCCTCAATCCTCAGTTCTCAGTCCTCAAACCTCAACCCTCAAACCTCAGAACTCATCCTCAATCCTCAATCCTCATTCTTCAATCCTCAATACACAATCCTCAATCTTCAATCCTCAATTCTCAATCCTCAATTCTCAATCCTGAATCCTCAATTCTCAGACCTCAAACATAAATATTCAACCCTCAGTCCACGTCCTCAATCCACAACCCTCAATCCTCAATCCTCAACCTTCAATCATCAATATTCAAGCTTCAATCCTCAATACTCAATCCTCAGTCCTCAACTGTGAATCCTCAATCTTCAGTCCTCAATCCTCATTCCTCAATCCTCAATCCTCAATCCTCAATCTTCAATCCGCAATACTCAATATTCAATCCTCAATCCTCAACCCTCAATCCTCAATCCTCAATGCTCAATCCTCAATCTTCAATCCTCAATACTCAATCTTCAACCCGCAACCCTCAATCCTCAATCCTCAATCCTCATTCTTCAATCCTCAACATCCAATCCTCAATCCTCAATCTTCAATCCTCAATCGTCAATCCTCAATCCTCAATCCCCAATCTTCAATCCTCAGTACTCAATCTGCAATCCTCAAACCTCAATCCTCAATCTTCAGCCCTCAGTCCTCAACAATCAGTTGTCAATCCTCAATCCTGAATAGAATATCATCAATTCACAGTTTTCAATACTCAATACTCAATCTGCAATCTTCAAATCTCTATCCACAAACATCAATTCTCATCACTCTACCCTCAGCACTCCGTCCCCAATCATCAGTCTTCAATCCTCAATCCTCAACCCTCAATCCTCAATCCTCAACCCTCAATTCTCAATTCTCAATACTCAATCTTCAATCCTCAGTCCCCAATCCTCAATCTTCAATCCCCATTCCTCAATCCTCAATCCTGGATCCTCCATACTCTATCCTCAATCCTCAACCGGCAATCCTCGATCCTCAACACTCAACCCTCAACACTCAGTCCTGAATGTTCAATCCTCAATCCTCAATTCTCAATCTTCAATCCTCAATACTTAACCTTCAATCCTCAATAATCAATCCTCAATCCCCAATCATCAATCCTCAATCATCAATCCTCACACTCCAATCCTCAATACCCAATCCTCAATCTTCAATCCTCAATCCTCAATCCTCAATTCTCAATCCTCAATCCTCAGTCCTTAGTCCTCAAACCTCAATCCTCGACCCTCAGCCCTCATCCTCAATCCCCAATCCTCAATCCTCAATCCTGGATCCTCCATACTCAATCCTCATTCCTCAAGCGGCAATCCTCAATGCTCAACCCTCAACCCTCAATCCTCAGTCCTCAAACCTCAATCCCGAATCCACAATCCTGAATCCTCAATCTTCAGCCCTCAGTCCTCAACAATCAATGGTCAATCCTCAATCCTCAATAGAATATCCTCAATTTACGGTTTTCAATACTCAATCCCCACTGTTCAATCTTCAAATCTCAATCCACAAACATCAATTCTCATCACTCAACACTCAACACTCAGTCCTCAATCTTCAATCCTCAGTCCTCAATCCTCATTCTTCAATCCTCAGTCCACAATCCTCAACCTTCAATCCTCAATACCCAATCTTCAATCCTCAATCCTCAATCCTCAATCCTCAATCCTCAATCCTCAATCCTCATTCTTCAATCCTCAATAGCCAATCCTCAATCTTCAATCCTCAATACTCAATCCTCAATCCTCAATCCTCAATCCTCAATCGTCAATCCTCAATCCTCAATCCCCAATCTTCAATCCTCAGTACTCAATCTGCAATCCTCAAACCTCAATCCTCAATCCTCAATCCTCAATTCTCAATCCTCAATACTCAATCCTCAATATTCAACACACAACCCTCAACCATCAATCCTCAATACTCAACCATCAATCCTCAATTCTCAATACTCAATAGAATATCCTGAATTCTCATGGTTCAATACTCAATCCGTAAAATTCAATAATCAAATCTCAATCCTCAAACATCAATTCTCAACACTCAATCCTCAATACTCAGTCCGCTCTCTTCAATCCTCCATCCTCAATCCTCAATCCTCAAGCGTCTAACCTCAGTCCCCAATACTCAACCCTCAATCCTCAATCCTCAATCCTCAATACTCAATCCTCAATCCTCAATCTTCAATCCGCAATACTCAATCTTCAATCCTCAATCCTCAACCCTCAATCCTCAATCCTCAATGCTCAATCCTCAATCTTCAATCCTCAATCCTCAATCCTCAACACTCAATCCTCAATGTTCAATCCTCAATACCCAATCCTCAGTCTTCAATCCTCAATCCTCAATCCTCAATCCTCAATCCTCAATCCTCAGTCCTCAAACCTTAATCCTGAATCCTCAATCCTGTATCCTCAATATTCAGCCCTCAGTCCTCAACAATCTATTGTCAATCCTCAATCCTCAATAGAATATCCTCAATTCACAGTTTTCAATACTCAATCCCCATTCTGCAATCTTCAAATCTCAATCCTCAAACATCAATTCTCATCACGCAACCCTCAACACTCAGTCGTCAATCTTCAATCCTCAATCCTCAATCCTCAAACGTCAATCCTCAATACTCAATCTTCAATCCTCAATCCTCAATCCTCAATTCTCCATCCTCAATCCTCAGTCCTTAGTCCTCAAACCTCAATCCTCGACCCTCAGCCCTCATCCTCAATCCCCAATCCTCAATCCTCAATCCTGGATCCTCCATACTCAATCCTCATTCCGCAAGCGGCAATCCTCAATCCTCAACCCTCAACCCTCAATCCTCAGTCCTCAAACCTCAATCACGAATCCACAATCCTGAATCCTCAATCTTCAGCCCTCAGTCCTCAACAATCAATTGTCAATCCTCAATCCTCAATTGAATATCCTCAATTCACGGTTTTCAATACTCAATCCCCATTGTTCAATCCTCAAATCTCAATCCACAAACATCAATACTCATCACTCAACACTCAACACTCAGTCCTCAATCTTCAATCCTCAATCCTCAATCCTCATTCTTCAATCCTCAATCCACAATCCTCAACCTTCAATCCTCAATACCCAATCTTCAATCCTCAATCCTCAATCCTCAATCCTCAATCCTCAATCCTCAATCCTCAATCTTCAATCCTCAATACTCAATCTTCAATCCTCAATCCTCAACCCTCAATTCTCAATCCTCAATACTCAATCTTCAATCCTCAGTCCCCAATCCTCAATCTTCAATCCCCATTCCTCAATCCTCAATCCTGGATCCTCCATACTCTATCCTCAATCCTCAACCGGCAATCCTCAATCCTCAACACTCAACCCTCAACACTCAGTCCTCAATGTTCAATCCTCAATCCTCAATTCTCAATCTTCAATCCTCAATACTTAATCTTCAGTCCTCAATAATCAATCCTCAATCCCCAATCATCAATCCTCAATCATCAATCCTCACACTCCAATCCTCAATACCCAATCCTCAATCTTCAATCCTCAATTCTCAATCCTCAATTCTCAATCCTGAATCCTCAATCCTGAGACCTCAAACATAAATATTCAACCCTCAGTCCACGTCCTCAATCCACAACCCTCAATCCTCAATCCTGAACCTTCAATCATCAATATTCAAGCTTCAATCCTCAATACTCAATCCTCAGTCCTCAATTGTGAATCCTCAATCTTCAGTCCTCAATCCTCATTCCTCAGTCCTCAATCCTCAATCCTCAATCTTCTATCCGCAATACTCAATCTTCAATCCTCAATCGTCAACCCTCAATCCTCAATCCTCAATGCTCAATCCTCAATCTTCAATCCTCAATACTCAATCTTCAACCCGCAACCCTCAATCCTCAATCCTCAATCCTCATTCTTCAATCCTCAACATCCAATCCTCAATCCTCAATCTTCAATCATCAGTATTCAATCTTCAATCCTCAATCCTCAATCCTCAATACTCAATCCTCAATCCTCAATGTTCTATCCTCAATACCCAATCCTCAATCTTCAATCCTCAATCCTCAATCCTCAATCCTCAATCCTCAATCCTCAATCCTCAATCCTCAGTCCTCAAACCTCAATCGTCAATCGCCAATCCTGAATACTCAATCTTCAATCCTCAAACCTCAATCCCCAATCCTCAATACTCATTCTTCAATCCTCAATAGCCAATCCTCAATCTTCAATCCTCAATACTCAATCCTCAATCCTCAAACCTCAATCCTCAGTCCTCAGTCCTCAAACCTCAATCCTCAATACTCAATCCTCAATCTTCATTCCTCAGTCCCCAATCCCCAATCTTCAATCCTCAATCCTCAATCCTCAATCCTCAGTCCTCAATCCTCAGTTCTCAGTCCTCAAACCTCAACCCTCAAACCTCAGAACTCATCCTCAATCCTCAATCCTCATTCTTCAATCCTCAATACACAATCCTCAATCTTCAATCCTCAATTCTCAATCCTCAATTCTCAATCCTGAATCCTCAATCCTCAGACCTCAAACATAAATATTCAACCCTCAGTCCACGTCCTCAATCCACAACCCTCAATCCTCAATCCTCAACCTTCAATCATCAATATTCAAGCTTCAATCCTCAATACTCAATCCTCAGTCCTCAACTGTGAATCCTCAATCTTCAGTCCTCAATCCTCATTCCTCAATCCTCAATCCTCAATCCTCAATCTTCAATCCGCAATACTCAATATTCAATCCTCAATCCTCAACCCTCAATCCTCAATCCTCAATGCTCAATCCTCAATCTTCAATCCTCAATACTCAATCTTCAACCCGCAACCCTTAATCCTCAATCCTCAATCCTCATTCTTCAATCCTCAACATCCAATCCTCAATCCTCAATCTTCAATCCTCAATCGTCAATCCTCAATCCTCAATCCCCAATCTTCAATCCTCAGTACTCAATCTGCAATCCTCAAACCTCAATCCTCAATCTTCAGCCCTCAGTCCTCAACAATCAGTTGTCAATCCTCAATCCTGAATAGAATATCATCAATTCACAGTTTTCAATACTCAATACTCAATCTGCAATCTTCAAATCTCTATCCACAAACATCAATTCTCATCACTCTACCCTCAGCACTCCGTCCCCAATCATCAGTCTTCAATCCTCAATCCTCAACCCTCAATCCTCAACCCTCAACCCTCAATTCTCAATCCTCAATACTCAATCTTCAATCCTCAGTCCCCAATCCTCAATCTTCAATCCCCATTCCTCAATCCTCAATCCTGGATCCTCCATACTCTATCCTCAATCCTCAACCGGCAATCCTCAATCCTCAACACTCAACCCTCAACACTCAGTCCTCAATGTTCAATCCTCAATCCTCAATTCTCAATCTTCAATCCTCAATACTTAATCTTCAATCCTCAATAATCAATCCTCAATCCCCAATCATCAATCCTCAATCATCAATCCTCACACTCCAATCCTCAATACCCAATCCTCAATCTTCAATCCTCAGTCCTCAATCCTCAATTCTCAATCCTGAATCCTCAGTCCTTAGTCCTCAAACCTCAATCCTCGACCCTCAGCCCTCATCCTCAATCCCCAATCCTCAATCCTCAATCCTGGATCCTCCATACTCAATCCTCATTCCTCAAGCGGCAATCCTCAATCCTCAACCCTCAACCCTCAATCCTCAGTCCTCAAACCTCAATCCCGAATCCACAATCCTGAATCCTCAATCTTCAGCCCTCAGTCCTCAACAATCAATGGTCAATCCTCAATCCTCAATAGAATATCCTCAATTTACGGTTTTCAATACTCAATCCCCATTGTTCAATCTTCAAATCTCAATCCACAAACATCAATTCTCATCACTCAACACTCAACACTCAGTCCTCAATCTTCAATCCTCAGTCCTCAATCCTCATTCTTCAATCCTCAGTCCACAATCCTCAACCTTCAATCCTCAATACCCAATCTTCAATCCTCAATCCTCAATCCTCAATCCTCAATCCTCAATCCTCAATCCTCATTCTTCAATCCTCAATAGCCAATCCTCAATCTTCTATCCTCAATACTCAATCCTCAATCCTCAATCCTCAATCCTCAATCCTCAATCGTCAATCCTCAATCCTCAATCCCCAATCTTCAATCCTCAGTACTCAATCTGCAATCCTCAAACCTCAATCCTCAATCCTCAATCCTCAATTCTCAATCCTCAATACTCAACCGTCAATCGTCAATCCTCAATACCCAATCCTAAATCTTCAATCCTCAATCCTCAATCCTCAATCCTCAATATTCAACACACAACCCTCAACCATCAATCCTCAATACTCAACCATCAATCCTCAATTCTCAATACTCAATAGAATATCCTGAATTCTCATGGTTCAATACTCAATCCGTAAAATTCAATAATCAAATCTCAATCCTCAAACATCAATTCTCAACACTCAATCCTCAATACTCAGTCCGCTCGCTTCAATCCTCCATCCTCAATCCTCAATCCTCAAGCGTCTAACCTCAATCCCCAATACTCAACCCTCAATCCTCAATCCTCAATCCTCAATACTCAATCCTCAATCCTCAATCTTCAATCCGCAATACTCAATCTTCAATCCTCAATCCTCAACCCTCAATCCTCAATCCTCAATGCTCAATCCTCAATCTTCAATCCTCAATCCTCAATCCTCAACACTCAATCCTCAATGTTCAATCCTCAATACCCAATCCTCAGTCTTCAATCCTCAATCCTCAATCCTCAATCCTCAATCCTCAATCCTCAGTCCTCAAACCTTAATCCTGAATCCTCAATCCTGTATCCTCAATATTCAGCCCTCAGTCCTCAACAATCTATTGTCAATCCTCAATCCTCAATAGAATATCCTCAATTCACAGTTTTCAATACTCAATCCCCATTCTTCAATCTTCAAATCTCAATCCTCAAACATCAATTCTCATCACGCAACCCTCAACACTCAGTCCTCAATCTTCAATCCTCAATCCTCAATCCTCAAACGTCAATCCTCAATACTCAATCTTCAATCCTCAATCCTCAATCCTCAATTCTCAATCCTCAATCCTCAGTCCTTAGTCCTCAAACCTCAATCCTCGACCCTCAGCCCTCATCCTCAATCCCCAATCCTCAATCCTCAATCCTGGATCCTCCATACTCAATCCTCATTCCTCAAGCGGCAATCCTCAATCCTCAACCCTCAACCCTCAATCCTCAGTCCTCAAACCTCAATCACGAATCCACAATCCTGAATCCTCAATCTTCAGCCCTCAGTCCTCAACAATCAATTGTCAATCCTCAATCCTCAATTGAATATCCTCAATTCACGGTTTTCAATACTCAATCCCCATTGTTCAATCTTCAAATCTCAATCCACAAACATCAATTCTCATCACTCAACACTCAACACTCAGTCCTCAATCTTCAATCCTCAATCCTCAATCCTCATTCTTCAATCCTCAATCCACAATCCTCAACCTTCAATCCTCAATACCCAATCTTCAATCCTCAATCCTCAATCCTCAATCCTCAATCCTCAATCCTCAATCCTCAATCTTCAATCCTCAATACTCAATCTTCAATCCTCAATCCTCATTCTTCAATCCTCGATACCCAATCCTCAATCTTCAATCCTCAATTCTCAATCCTCAATTCTCAATCCTCAATCCTCAATCCTGAGACCTCAAACATAAATATTCAACCCTCAGTCCACGTCCTCAATCCACAACCCTCAATCCTCAATCCTCAACCTTCAATCATCAATATTCAAGCTTCAATCCTCAATACTCAATCCTCAATCCTCAATTGTGAATCCTCAATCTTCAGTCCTCAATCCTCGTTCATCAATCCTCAATCCTCAATCCTCAATCTTCAATCCGCAATACTCAATCTACAAGCCTCAATCCTCAAACCTCAATCCTCAATCGTCAATGCTCAATCCTCATTCTTCAATCCTCAATACTCAATCTTCAACCCGCAACCCTCAATCCTCACTCCTCAATCCTCATTCTTCAATCCTCAACAACCAATCCTCAATCCTCAATCTTCAATCATCAGTATTCAATCTTCAATCCTCAATCCTCAATCCTCAATACTCAATCCTCAATCCTCAATGTTCTATCCTCAATACCCAATCCTCAATCTTCAATCCTCAATCCTCAATCCTCAATCCTCAATCCTCAATCCTCAAAATTCAATCCTCAATACCCAATCTTCAATCCTCAATCCTCAATTCTCAATCCTCAATGCTCAATCCTCAATCGTCAATCCTCAATCCCCAATGCTCAATCTTCAATCCTCAATCCTCAATCCTCAATCCACAATCCTCAACCTTCAATCCTCAATACCCAACCTTCAATCCTCAATCCTCAAACCTCAATCCTCAATCCTCAATTCTCAATCCTCAATCTTCAACCTTCAATCCTCAATACTCAATATTCAATCCACAATCCTCAATCCTCAATCCTCAATCCTCATTCTTCAATCCTCAACACCAAATCCTCAATCTTCAATCCTCAATCCTCAATCCTCAATCCCCAATCCTCAGTCCTCAAACCTCAATCCTGAATCCTCAATCCTGAATCCTCAACCTTCAGCCCTCAGTCCTCAACAATCAGTTGTCAATCCTCAATCCTGAATAGAATATCATCAATTCACAGTTTTCAATACTCAATACTCAATCTGCAATCTTCAAATCTCTATCCACAAACATCAATTCTCATCACTCTACCCTCAGCACTCCGTCCCCAATCATCAGTCTTCAATCCTCAATCCTCAACCCTCAATCCTCAATCCTCAACCCTCAATTCTCAATCCTCAATACTCAATCTTCAATCCTCAGTCCCCAATCCTCAATCTTCAATCCCCATTCCTCAATCCTCAATCCTGGATCCTCCATACTCTATCCTCAATCCTCAACCGGCAATCCTCAATCCTCAACACTCAACCCTCAACACTCAGTCCTCAATGTTCAATCCTCAATCCTCAATTCTCAATCTTCAATCCTCAATACTTAATCTTCAATCCTCAATAATCAATCCTCCATCCCCAATCATCAATCCTCAATCATCAATCCTCACACTCCAATCCTCAATACCCAATCCTCAATCTTCAATCCTCAATCCTCAATCCTCAATTCTCAATCCTCAATCCTCAGTCCTTAGTCCTCAAACCTCAATCCTCGACCCTCAGCCCTCATCCTCAATCCCCAATCCTCAATCCTCAATCCTGGATCCTCCATACTCAATCCTCATTCCTCAAGCGGCAATCCTCAATCCTCAACCCTCAACCCTCAATCCTCAGTCCTCAAACCTCAATCCCGAATCCACAATCCTGAATCCTCAATCTTCAGCCCTCAGTCCTCAACAATCAATGGTCAATCCTCAATCCTCAATAGAATATCCTCAATTTACGGTTTTCAACACTCAATCCCCATTGTTCAATCTTCAAATCTCAATCCACAAACATCAATTCTCATCACTCAACACTCAACACTCAGTCCTCAATCTTCAATCCTCAGTCCTCAATCCTCATTCTTCAATCCTCAGTCCACAATCCTCAATACTCAATCCTCAATCCTCAATGTTCTATCCTCAATACCCAATCCTCAATCTTCAATCCTCAATCCTCAATCCTCAATCCTCAATCCTCAATCCTCAATCCTCAATCCTCAGTCCTCGAACCTCAATCGTCAATCGCCAATCCTGAATACTCAATCTTCAATCCTCAAACCTCAATCCCCAATCCTCAATACTCATTCTTCAATCCTCAATAGCCAATCCTCAATCTTCAATCCTCAATACTCAATCCTCAATCCTCAAACCTCAATCCTCAGTCCTCAGTCCTCAAACCTCAATCCTCAATCCTCAATCCTCAATCTTCATTCCTCTGTCCCCAATCCCCAATCTTCAATCCTCAATCCTCAATCCTCAATCCTCAATCCTCAATCCTCAGTTCTCAGTCCTCAAACCTCAACCCTCAAACCTCAGAACTCATCCTCAATCCTCAATCCTCATTCTTCAATCCTCAATACACAATCCTCAATCTTCAATCCTCAATTCTCAATCCTCAATCCTCAGACCTCAAACATAAATATTCAACCCTCAGTCCACGTCCTCAATCCACAACCCTCAATCCTCAATCCTCAACCTTCAATCATCAATATTCAAGCTTCAATCCTCAATAATCAATCCTCAGTCCTCAACTGTGAATCCTCAATCTTCAGTCCTCAATCCTCATTCCTCAATCCTCAATCCTCAATCCTCAATCTTCAATCCGCAATACTCAATATTCAATCCTCAATCCTCAACCCTCAATCCTCAATCCTCAATGCTCAATCCTCAATCTTCAATCCTCAATACTCAATCTTCAACCCGCAACCCTCAATCCTCAATCCTCAATCCTCATTCTTCAATCCTCAACATCCAATCCTCAATCCTCAATCTTCAATCATCAGTATTCAATCTTCAATCCTCAATCCTCAATCCTCAATACTCAATCCTCAATCCTCAATGCTCTATCCTCAATACCCAATCCTCAATCTTCAATCCTCAATCCTCAATCCTCAATCCTCAATCCTCAATCCTCAATCCTCAATCCTCAATCCTCAGTCCTCAAACCTCAATCGTCAATCTCCAATCCTGAATACTCAATCTTCAATTCTCAAACCTCAATCCCCAATCCTCAATCCTCATTCTTCAATCCTCAATAGCCAATCCTCAATCTTCAATCCTCAATACTCAATCCTCAATCCTCAAAGGTCAATCCTCAGTCCTCAGTCCTCAAACCTCAATCCTCAATCCTCAATCCTCAATCTGCATTCCTCAGTCCCCAATCCACAATCTTCAATCCTCAATCCTCAATCCTCAATCCTCAATCCTCAATCCTCAGTTCTCAGTCCTCAAACCTCAACCCTCAAACCTCAGAACTCATCCTCAATCCTCAATCCTCAATCCTCAGTCCTCAAACCTCAATCGTCAATCTCCAATCCTGAATACTCAATCTTCAATCCTCAAACCTCAATCCCCAATCCTCAATACTCATTCTTCAATCCTCAGTAGCCAATCCTCAATCTTCAATCCTCAATACTCAATCCTCAATCCTCAATCCTCAATCCTCAATCCTCAATCCTCAATCCTCAATCCCCAATCTTCAATCCTCAGTACTCAATCTGCAATCCTCAAACCTCAATCCTCAATCCTCAATCCTCAATTCTCTATCCTCAATACTCAACACTCAATCGTCAATCCTCAATCCCCAATCCTCAATCTTCAATCCTCAATACTCAGTCTTCAATCCTCAATCCTCAATTCTCAATCCTCAATGCTCAATCCTCAATCCTCAATCCTCAATCCTCAATCCTCAATCCTCAATCCTCAATCCTCAGTCCTCAAACCGCAATCCTGAATCCTCAACCCTGAATCCTCAACCTTCAGCCCTCAGTTCTCAACAATCAGTTGTCAATCCTCAATCCTCAATAGAATATCATGATTTCACAGCTTTCAATACTCAATACTCAATCTGCAATCTTCATATCTCTATCCACAAACATCAATTCTCATCCCTCAACCCTCAACACTCAGTCACCAATCCTCAATATTCAATCCTCAATCTTCAATCCTCAAACCTCAAACCTCAATCCTCAATCCTCAATTCTCAATCCTCAATCTTCAACCTTCAATCCTCAATACACAATATTCAATCCTCAATCCTCAATCCTCAATCCTCAATCCTCATTCTCGAATCCTCAATACCAAATCCTCAATCTTCAATCCTCAATCCTCAATCCTCAATCCCCAATCCTCAGTCCTCAAACCTCAATCCTGAATCCTCAATCCTGAATCCTCAATCTTCAGCCCTCAGTCCTCAACAATCAGTTGTCAATCCTCAATCCTCAATAGAATATCATCAATTCACAGTTTTCAATACTCAATACTCAATCTGCAATCTTCAAACCTCAATCCAGAAACATCAATTCTCATCACTCAACCCTCAACACTCAGTCCTCAATCTTGAATCCTCAATCCTCAATCCTCATTCTTCAATCCTCAATCCACAATCCTCAACTTTCAATCCTCAATACCCAATCAACAATCCTCAATCCTCAATCCTCAATCCTCAATCCTCAATCCTCAATCCTCAATCTTCAATCCTCAATACTCAATCTTCAATTCTCAATCCTCAATCCTCAATCCTCAATCCTCAATCCTCAATCCTCAATCCTCAATCCTCAATCTTCAATCCTCAATACTCAGTCTGCAATCCTCCATCCTCAAACCTCAATCCTCAATCCTCATTCTTCAATCCTCAATACCCAATCCTCAATCTTCAATCCTCAATTCTCAATCCTCAATTCTCAATCCTCAATACTCAATCCTCAATCCTCAATCCTCAATATTCAACACACAACTCTCAACCATCAATCCTCAATACTCAATCATCAATCCTCAATTCTCAATACGCAATAGAATATCCTGAATTCTCATGGTTCAATACTCAATCCGCAAAATTCAATAATCAAATCTCAATCCTCAAACATCAATTCTCAACACTCAATCCTCAATACTCAGTCCTCTCTCTTCAATCCTCCGTCTTCAATCCTCAATCCTCAAGCGTCAAACCTCAATCCCCAATACTCAACCCTCAATCCTCGGTCCTCGAACCTCAATCCGGAATCCTCAATCCTGAATCCTCAATCTGCAGCCGCCGGTCCTCAACAATCAATCGTCAATCCTCAATCCTCAGTAGAATATCCTCAATTCACGGTTTTCAATACTCGATCCCCATTCTTCAATCTTCAAACCTCAATCCACAAACATCAATTCTCATCACTCAAAGCTAAACACTCAGTCCTCAATCTTCAATCCTCAATCCTCAATCCTCATTCTTCAATCCTCAATACCCAATCTTCAATCTTCAATAATCAATCCTCAATCCTCAATTCTCAATCCTCAATCCTCAATCCTCAATCCTCAATACTCAATCCTCAATCCTCAATCCTCAGTCCTCAAACCTCAATCCTGAATGCCCAATCCTGAATCCTCAATCTTCAGCACTCAGTCCTCTACAATCACTTGACAATCCTCAATCCTCAATAGAATATCATCAATTCACAGTTTTCATTACTCAATACTCAATCTGCAATCTTCAAATCTCTATCCACAAACATCAATTCCCATCACCCAACGCTCAACACTCACTCCCCAATCCTCAATATTCAATCCTCAATCCTCAATACTCAATCCACAATACTCAACCTTCAATCCCCAATACTCAATCTTCAATGCTCATTCCTCAATCCTCAATCCTCAATCCTCAATCCTCAACCGTCAGGCTTCAATCCTCAATACTCAATCTTCAATCCTCAATCCTCAATCCTCATTCCTCAATCCTCATTCTTCCACCCTCAATACCCAATCCACAATCTTCAATCCTCAATCCTCAATCCTCAATCCTCAACTCTCAATCCTCAATCCCCAGTCCTCAGTCTTCAAACCTCAATCCTCAACCCTCAGCCCTCATCCTCAATCCTCAATCCTCAATCTTCAATCCTCAATACCCAATCCTCAGTCTTCAATCCTCAATCCTCAATCCTCAATTCTCAATCCCCAATCCTCAATCCTCAATCCTCAATCCTCAGTCCTCAAACCTCAAACCTTATTCCTCAATCCTGAATCCTCAATCTTCAGACCTCAATCCTGAATCCTCAATCCAGAATCCTCAAACTTCAGCCCTCAGTCCTCAACAATCTATTTTCAATCCTCAATCCTCAATAGAATATCCTCAATTCACAGTTTTCAACACGCAATCCCCATCCTTCAAACTTCAAATCTCAATCCACAAACATCATTTCTCATCACTCAACCCTCAACACTCAGTCCTCAATCTTCAATCCTCAATCCTCAATCCTCAAACTTCAATCCTCAATACTCAATCTTCAATCCTCAATCCTCAATTCTCAATCCTCAGTGCTCTATCCTCAATCGTCAATCCTCAATCCCCAATCCACAATGTTCAATCCTCAGACTTCAAACATCAATACTCAACCCTCAGTCCTCGTCCTCAGTCCACAACCCTCAATTCCCAATCCTCAATCTTCAATCATTAATATTCAATCTTCAATCCTCAATCCTCAATCCTCAATCCTCAACACTCAATCCTCAATGTTCAGTCCTCAATACCCAATCCTCAGTCTTCAATCCTCAATCCTCAATCCTCAATCCTCAATCCTCAATCCTCAGTCCTCAAACCTCAATCCTGAATCCTCAATCCTGAATCCTCAATCTTCAGCACTCAGTCCTCAACAATCTATTGTCAATCCTCAATCCTCAATAGAATATCATCAATTTACAGTTTTCAATACTCAATCCCCATTCTTCAAACTTCAAATCTCAATCCACAAACATCAATTCTCATCACTCAACCCTCAACACTCAGTCCTCAATCTTCAATCCTCAATCCTCAATCCTCAATCTTCAATCCTCAATACTCAACCTTCAATCCTCAGTCCTCAATTCTCAATCCTCATTGCTCAATCTTCAATCGCCAATCCTCAATCCCCAATCCTCAATGTTCAATCCTCAATCCTCAATCCTCAATCCACAATCCACAATCCTCAATCCTCAATCTTCAATCCTCAATAGTCAATCTACAATCCTCTATCCTCTATCCTCAATCCTCAAACCTCAATCCTCAATCCTCAATCTTCAATCCTCACTACTCAATCTGCAATCCTCAATCCTCAGTCCTCACTCCTGAATCCTCATTCTTCAATACTCAATACCGAATCCGCAATCTTCAGTCCTCAATCCTCAATCCTCAATTCTCAATCCTCAATCCTCAATCCTCAGACTTCAAACTTCAATACTCAACCCTCAGTCCTCGTGCTCGATCCACAACCCTCAATCCTCAACCCTCAATCTTCAATCATTAATATTCAATCTTCAATCCTCAATCCTCAACCCTGAATCCTCAACACTCAATCCTCAATGTTCAATCCTCAATACCCAATCCTCAGTCTTCAATCCTCAATCCTCAATCCTCAATCCTCAATACTCAATCCTTAATCCTCAAACCTCTATCCTCAGTCCTCAGTCCTCAAACCTCAATCCTCAATCCTCAATTCTCCATCTTCATTCCTCAGTCCCCAATCCTCAATCTTCAGTCCTCAATCCTCAATCCTCAATCCTCAATCCTCAATCCTCAATCCTCAGCCTTCAGTCCTCAAACCACAACCCTCAACCCTCAGACCTCATCCTCAATCCTCAATCCTCAATCCTCAATTCTCAATCTTCAATCCTCAAAACTGAATCTTCAATCCTCAATCCTCAATACTCAGTACTCAACCATCAATCCTCAATTCTAAATACTCAATAGAATATCCTGAATTCTCAGGATTCAATACACAAACCTCAACCCTCAACCCTCAGCCCTCATGCTCAATCATCAATCCTGAATCCTCAATCCTCAATATTCAATCCTCAATACACAATCTTCATTCCTCAATCCTCAATCCTCAATCCTCAATCCTCAGTCATCAATCCTCAATCTTCAATCCTCAATCCTCAATCCTCATTCCTCAATCCTCATTCTTCCACCCTCAATACCCAATCCACAATCTTCAATCATCAATCTTCAATCCTCAACTCTCAATCCTCAATCCCCAGTCCTCAGTCTTCAAACCTCAATCCTCAACCCTCAGCCGTCATCCTCAATCCTCAATCCTCAATTTTCAATCCTCAATACCCAATCCTCAGTCTTCAATCCTCAATCCTCAATCCTCAATCCTCAATCCTCAATCCTCAGTCCTCAAACCTTAATCCTGAATCCTCAATCCTGTATCCTCAATATTCAGCCCTCAGTCCTCAACAATCAGTTGTCAATCCTCAATCCTCAATAGAATATCCTCAATTCACAGTTTTCAATACTCAATCCCCATTCTTCAATCTTCAAATCTCAATCCTCAAACATCAATTCTCATCACGCAACCCTCAACACTCAGTCCTCAATCTTCAATCCTCAATCCTCAATCCTCAAACGTCAATCCTCAATACTCAATCTTCAATCCTCAATCCTCAATCCTCAATTCTCCATCCTCAATCCTCAGTCCTTAGTCCTCAAACCTCAATCCTCGACCCTCAGCCCTCATCCTCAATCCCCAATCCTCAATCCTCAATCCTGGATCCTCCATACTCAATCCTCATTCCTCAAGCGGCAATCCTCAATCCTCAACCCTCAACCCTCAATCCTCAGTCCTCAAACCTCAATCACGAATCCACAATCCTGAATCCTCAATCTTCAGCCCTCAGTCCTCAACAATCAATTGTCAATCCTCAATCCTCAATTGAATATCCTCAATTCACGGTTTTCAATACTCAATCCCCATTGTTCAATCTTCAAATCTCAATCCACAAACATCAATTCTCATCACTCAACACTCAACACTCAGTCCTCAATCTTCAATCCTCAATCCTCAATCCTCAATCTTCAATCCTCAATCCACAATCCTCAACCTTCAATCCTCAATACCCAATCTTCAATCCTCAATCCTCAATCATCAATCCTCAATCCTCAATCCTCAATCCTCAATCTTCAATCCTCAATACTCAATCTTCAATCCTCAATCCTCATTCTTCAATCCTCGATACCCAATCCTCAATCTTCAATCCTCAATTCTCAATCCTCAATTCTCAATACTCAATCCTCAATCCTGAGACCTCAAACATAAATATTCAACCCTCAGTCCACGTCCTCAATCCACAACCCTCAATCCTCAATCCTCAACCTTCAATCATCAATATTCAAGCTTCAATCCTCAATACTCAATCCTCAATCCTCAATTGTGAATCCTCAATCTTCAGTCCTCAATCCTCATTCATCAATCCTCAATCCTCAATCCTCAATCTTCAATCCGCAATACTCAATCTTCAAGCCTCAATCCTCAAACCTCAATCCTCAATCGTCAATGCTCAATCCTCAATCTTCAATCCTCAATACTCAATCTTCAACCCGCAACCCTCAATCCTCACTCCTCAATCCTCATTCTTCAATCCTCAACATCCAATCCTCAATCCTCAATCTTCAATCATCAGTATTCAATCTTCAATCCCCAATCCTCAATCCTCAATACTCAATCCTCAATCCTCAATGTTCTATCCTCAATACCCAATCCTCAATCTTCAATCCTCAATCCTCAATCCTCAATCCTCAATCCTCAATCCTCAAAATTCAATCCTCAATACCCAATCTTCAATCCTCAATCCTCAATTCTCAATCCTCAATGCTCAATCCTCAATCGTCAATCCTCAATCCCCAATGCTCAATCTTCAATCCTCAATCCTCAATCCTCAATCCACAATCCTCAACTTTCAATCCTCAATACCCAACCTTCAATCCTCAATCCTCAAACCTCAATCCTCAATCCTCAATTCTCAATCCTCAATCTTCAACCTTCAATCCTCAATACTCAATATTCAATCCACAATCCTCAATCCTCAATCCTCAATCCTCATTCTTCAATCCTCAACACCAAATCCTCAATCTTCAATCCTCAATCCTCAATCCTCAATCCCCAATCCTCAGTCCTCAAACCTCAATCCTGAATCCTCAATCCTGAATCCTCAATCTTCAGCCCTCAGTCCTCAACAATCAGTTGTCAATCCTCAATCCTGAATAGAATATCATCAATTCACAGTTTTCAATACTCAATACTCAATCTGCAATCTTCAAATCTCTATCCACAAACATCAATTCTCATCACTCTACCCTCAGCACTCCGTCCCCAATCATCAGTCTTCAATCCTCAATCCTCAACCCTCAATCCTCAATCTTCAACCCTCAATTCTCAATCCTCAATACTCAATCTTCAATCCTCAGTCCCCAATCCTCAATCTTCAACCCCATTCCTCAATCCTCAATCCTGGATCCTCCATACTCTATCCTCAATCCTCAACCGGCAATCCTCAATCCTCAACACTCAACCCTCAACACTCAGTCCTCAATGTTCAATCCTCAATCCTCAATTCTCAATCTTCAATCCTCAATACTTAATCTTCAATCCTCAATAATCAATCCTCAATCCCCGATCATCAATCCTCAATCATCAATCCTCACACTCCAATCCTCAATACCCAATCCTCAATCTTCAATCCTCAATTCTCAATCCTCAATTCTCAATCCTGAATCCTCAATCCTGAGACCTCAAACATAAATATTCAACCCTCAGTCCACGTCCTCAATCCACAACCCTCAATCCTCAATCCTGAACCTTCAATCATCAATATTCAAGCTTCAATCCTCAATACTCAATCCTCAGTCATCAATTGTGAATCCTCAATCTTCAGTCCTCAATCCTCATTCCTCAATCGTCAACCCTCAATCCTCAATCCTCAATGCTCAATCCTCAATCTTCAATCCTCAATACTCAATCTTCAACCCGCAACCCTCAATCCTCAATCCTCAATCCTCATTCTTCAATCCTCAACATCCAATCCTCAATCCTCAATCTTCAATCATCAGTATTCAATCTTCAATCCTCAATCCTCAATCCTCAATACTCAATCCTCAATCCTCAATGTTCTGTCCTCAATACCCAATCCTCAATCTTCAATCCTCAATCCTCAATCCTCAATCCTCAATCCTCAATCCTCAATCCTCAATCCTCAGTCCTCAAACCTCAATCGTCAATCGCCAATCCTGAATACTCAATCTTCAATCCTCAAACCTCAATCCCCAATCCTCAATACTCATTCTTCAATCCTCAATAGCCAATCCTCAATCTTCAATCCTCAATACTCAATCCTCAATCCTCAAACCTCAATCCTCAGTCCTCAGTCCTCAAACCTCAATCCTCAATCCTCAATCCTCAATCTTCATTCCTCAGTCCCCAATCCCCAATCTTCAATCCTCAATCCTCAATCCTCAATCCTCAATCCTCAATCCTCAGTTCTCAGTCCTCAAACCTCAACCCTCAAACCTCAGAACTCATCCTCAATCCTCAATCCTCATTCTTCAATCCTCAATACACAATCCTCAATCTTCAATCCTCAATTCTCAATCCTCAATTCTCAATCCTGAATCCTCAATCCTCAGACCTCAAACATAAATATTCAACCCTCAGTCCACGTCCTCAATCCACAACCCTCAATCCTCAATCCTCAACCTTCAATCATCAATATTCAAGCTTCAATCCTCAATACTCAATCCTCAGTCCTCAACTGTGAATCCTCAATCTTCAGTCCTCAATCCTCATTCCTCAATCCTCAATCCTCAATCCTCAATCTTCAATCCGCAATACTCAATATTCAATCCTCAATCCTCAACCCTCAATCCTCAATCCTCAATGCTCAATCCTCAATCTTCAATCCTCAATACTCAATCTTCAACCCGCAACCCTCAATCCTCAATCCTCAATCCTCATTCTTCAATCCTCAACATCCAATCCTCAATCCTCAATCTTCAAGCCTCAATCGTCAATCCTCAATCCTCAATCCCCAATCTTCAATCCTCAGTACTCAATCTGCAATCCTCAAACCTCAATCCTCAATCTTCAGCCCTCAGTCCTCAACAATCAGTTGTCAATCCTCAATCCTGAATAGAATATCATCAATTCACAGTTTTCAATACTCAATACTCAATCTGCAATCTTCAAATCTCTATCCACAAACATCAATTCTCATCACTCTACCCTCAGCACTCCGTCCCCAATCATCAGTCTTCAATCCTCAATCCTCAACCCTCAATCCTCTATCCTCAACCGTCAATTCTCAATCCTCAGTACTCAATCTTCAATCCTCAGTCCCCAATCCTCAATCTTCAATCCCCATTCCTCAATCCTCAATCCTGGATCCTCCATACTCTATCCTCAATCCTCAACCGGCAATCCTCAATCCTCAACACTCAGCCCTCAACACTCAGTCCTCAATGTTCAATCCTCAATCCTCAATTCTCAATCTTCAATCCTCAATACTTAATCTTCAATCCTCAATAATCAATCCTCAATCCCCAATCATCAATCCTCAATCATCAATCCTCACACTCCAATCCTCAATACCCAATCCTCAATCTTCAATCCTCAGTCCTCAATCCTCAATTCTCAATCCTCAATCCTCAGTCCTTAGTCCTCAAACCTCAATCCTCGACCCTCAATCCTCAATTCTCAATCCTCAATACTCAACCCTCAATCGTCAATCCTCAATACCCAATCCTCAATCTTCAATCCTCAATCCTCAATCCTCAATCCTCAGTCCTCAATATTCAACACACAACCCTCAACCATCAATCCTCAATACTCAGCCATCAATCCTCAATTCTCAATACTCAATAGAATATCCTGAATTCTCATGGTTCAATACTCAATCCGTAAAATTCAATAATCAAATCTCAATCCTCAAACATCAATTCTCAACACTCAATCCTCAATACTCAGTCCGCTCTCTTCAATCCTCCATCCTCAATCCTCAATCCTCAAGCGTCTAACCTCAATCCCCAATACTCAACCCTCAATCCTCAATCCTCAATCCTCAATACTCAATCCTCAATCCTCAATCTTCAATCCGCAATACCCAATCTTCAATCCTCAATCCTCAACCCTCAATCCTCAATCCTCAATGCTCAATCCTCAATCTTCAATCCTCAATCCTCAGTCCTCAACACTCAATCCTCAATGTTCAATCCTCAATACCCAATCCTCAGTCTTCAATCCTCAATCCTCAATCCTCAATCCTCAATCCTCAATCCTCAGTCCTCAAACCTTAATCCTGAATCCTCAATCCTGTATCCTCAATATTCAGCCCTCAGTCCTCAACAATCTATTGTCAATCCTCAATCCTCAATAGAATATCCTCAATTCACAGTTTTCAATACTCAATCCCCATTCTTCAATCTTCAAATCTCAATACTCAAACATCAATTCTCATCACGCAACCCTCAACACTCAGTCCTCAATCTTCAATCCTCAATCCTCAATCCTCAAACGTCAATCCTTAATACTCAATCTTCAATCCTCAATCCTCAATCCTCAATTCTCAATCCTCAATTCTCAATCCTCAATCCTCAATCCTGAGACCTCAAACATAAATATTCAACCCTCAGTCCACGTCCTCAATCCACAACCCTCAATCCTCAATCCTCAACCTTCAATCATCAATATTCAAGCTTCAATCCTCAATACTCAATCCTCAATTCTCAATTGTGAATCCTCAATCTTCAGTCCTCAATCCTCATTCATCAATCCTCAATCCTCAATCCTCAATCTTCAATCCGCAATACTCAATCTTCAAGCCTCAATCCTCAAACCTCAATCCTCAATCGTCGATGCTCAATCCTCAATCTTCAATCCTCAATACTCAATCTTCAACCCGCAACCCTCAATCCTCACTCCTCAATCCTCATTCTTCAATCCTCAACATCCAATCCTCAATCCTCAATCTTCAATCATCTGTATTCAATCTTCAATCCTCAATCCTCAATCCTCAATACTCAATCCTCAATCCTCAATGTTCTATCCTCAATACCCAATCCTCAATCTTCAATCCTCAATCCTCAATCCTCAATCCTCAATCCTCAATCCTCAAAATTCAATCCTCAATACCCAATCTTCAATCCTCAATCCTCAATTCTCAATCCTCAATGCTCAATCCTCAATCGTCAATCCTCAATCCCCAATGCTCAATCTTCAATCCTCAATCCTCAATCCTCAATCCACAATCCTCAACCTTCAATCCTCAATACCCAACCTTCAATCCTCAATCCTCAAACCTCAATCCTCAATCCTCAATTCTCAATCCTCAATCTTCAACCTTCAATCCTCAATACTCAATATTCAATCCACAATCCTCAATCCTCAATCCTCAATCCTCAATCCTCATTCTTCAACCCTCAACACCAAATCCTCAATCTTCAATCCTCAATCCTCAATCCTCAATCCCCAATCCTCAGTCCTCAAACCTCAATCCTGAATCCTCAATCCTGAATCCTCAATCTTCAGCCCTCAGTCCTCAACAATCAGTTGTCAATCCTCAATCCTGAATAGAATATCATCAATTCACAGTTTTCAATACTCAATACTCAATCTGCAATCTTCAAATCTCTATCCACAAACATCAATTCTCATCACTCTACCCTCAGCACTCCGTCCCCAATCATCAGACTTCAATCCTCAATCCTCAACCCTCAATCCTCAATCCTCAACCATCAATTCTCAATCCTCAATACTCAATCTTCAATCCTCAGTCCCCAATCCTCAATCTTCAATCCCCATTCCTCAATCCTCAATCCTGTATCCTCCATACTCTATCCTCAATCCTCAGTCCTCAAACCTCAATCGTCAATCGCCAATCCTGAATACTCAATCTTCAATCCTCAAACCTCAATCCCCAATCCTCAATACTCATTCTTCAATCCTCAATAGCCAATCCTCAATCTTCAATCCTCAATACTCAATCCTCAATCCTCAAACCTCAATCCTCAGTCCTCAGTCCTCAAACCTCAATCCTCAATCCTCAATCCTCAATCTTCATTCCTCAGTCCCCAATCCCCAATCTTCAATCCTCAATCCTCAATCCTCAATCCTCAGTCCTCAATCCTCAGTTCTCAGTCCTCAAACCTCAACCCTCAAACCTCAGAACTCATCCTCAATCCTCAATCCTCATTCTTCAATCCTCAATACACAATCCTCAATCTTCAATCCTCAATTCTCAATCCTCAATTCTCAATCCTGAATCCTCAATTCTCAGACCTCAAACATAAATATTCAACCCTCAGTCCACGTCCTCAATCCACAACCCTCAATCCTCAATCCTCAACCTTCAATCATCAATATTCAAGCTTCAATCCTCAATACTCAATCCTCAGTCCTCAACTGTGAATCCTCAATCTTCAGTCCTCAATCCTCATTCCTCAATTCTCAATCCTCAATCCTCAATCTTCAATCCGCAATACTCAATATTCAATCCTCAATCCTCAACCCTCAATCCTCAATCCTCAATGCTCAATCCTCAATCTTCAATCCTCGATACTCAATCTTCAACCCGCAACCCTCAATCCTCAATCCTCAATCCTCATTCTTTAATCCTCAACATCCAATCCTCAATCCTCAATCTTCAATCCTCAATCGTCAATCCTCAATCCTCAATCCCCAATCTTCAATCCTCAGTACTCAATCTGCAATCCTCAAACCTCAATCCTCAATCTTCAGCCCTCAGTCCTCAACAATCAGTTGTCAATCCTCAATCCTGAATAGAATATCATCAATTCACAGTTTTCAATACTCAATACTCAATCTGCAATCTTCAAATCTCTATCCACAAACATCAATTCTCATCACTCTACCCTCAGCACTCCGTCCCCAATCATCAGTCTTCAATCCTCAATCCTCAATCCTCAATTCTCAATCCTCAATCCTCAGTCCTTAGTCCTCAAACCTCAATCCTCGACCCTCAGCCCTCATCCTCAATCCCCAATCCTCAATCCTCAATCCTGGATCCTCCATACTCAATCCTCATTCCTCAAGCGGCAATCCTCAATCCTCAACCCTCAACCCTCAATCCTCAGTCCTCAAACCTCAATCCCGAATCCACAATCCTGAATCCTCAATCTTCAGCCCTCAGTCCTCAACAATCAATGGTCAATCCTCAATCCTCAATAGAATATCCTCAATTTACGGTTTTCAATACTCAATCCCCACTGTTCAATCTTCAAATCTCAATCCACAAACATCAATTCTCATCACTCAACACTCAACACTCAGTCCTCAATCTTCAATCCTCAGTCCTCAATCCTCATTCTTCAATCCTCAGTCCACAATCCTCAACCTTCAATCCTCAATACCCAATCTTCAATCCTCAATCCTCAATCCTCAATCCTCAATCCTCAATCCTCAATCCTCAATCCTCATTCTTCAATCCTCAATAGCCAATCCTCAATCTTCAATCCTCAATACTCAATCCTCAATCCTCAATCCTCAATCCTCAATCGTCAATCCTCAATCCTCAATCCCCAATCTTCAATCCTCAGTACTCAATCTGCAATCCTCAAACCTCAATCCTCAATCCTCAATCCTCAATTCTCAATCCTCAATACTCAACCCTCAATCGTCAATCCTCAATACCCAATCCTCAATCTTCAATCCTCAATCCTAAATCCTCAATCCTCAATCCTCAATATTCAACACACAACCCTCAACCATCAATCCTCAATACTCAACCATCAATCCTCAATTCTCAATACTCAATAGAATATCCTGAATTCTCATGGTTCAATACTCAATCCGTAAAATTCAATAATCAAATCTCAATCCTCAAACATCAATTCTCAACACTCAATCCTCAATACTCAGTCCGCTCTCTTCAATCCTCCATCCTCAATCCTCAATCCTCAAGCGTCTAACCTCAGTCCCCAATACTCAACCCTCAATCCTCAATCCTCAATCCTCAATACTCAATCCTCAATCCTCAATCTTCAATCCGCAATACTCAATCTTCAATCCTCAATCCTCAACCCTCAATCCTCAATCCTCAATGCTCAATCCTCAATCTTCAATCGTCAATCCTCAATCCTCAACACTCAATCCTCAATGTTCAATCCTCAATACCCAATCCTCAGTCTTCAATCCTCAATCCTCAATCCTCAATCCTCAATCCTCAATCCTCAGTCCTCAAACCTTAATCCTGAATCCTCAATCCTGTATCCTCAATATTCAGCCCTCAGTCCTCAACAATCTATTGTCAATCCTCAATCCACAATAGAATATCCTCAATTCACAGTTTTCAATACTCAATCCCCATTCTTCAATCTTCAAATCTCAATCCTCAAACATCAATTCTCATCACGCAACCCTCAACACTCAGTCCTCAATGTTCAATCCTCAATCCTCAATTCTCAATCTTCAATCCTCAATACTTAATCTTCAGTCCTCAATAATCAATCCTCAATCCCCAATCATCAATCCTCAATCATCAATCCTCACACTCCAATCCTCAATACCCAATCCTCAATCTTCAATCCTCAATTCTCAATCCTCAATTCTCAATCCTGAATCCTCAATCCTGAGACCTCAAACATAAATATTCAACCCTCAGTCCACGTCCTCAATCCACAACCCTCAATCCTCAATCCTGAACCTTCAATCATCAATATTCAAGCTTCAATCCTCAATACTCAATCCTCAGTCCTCAATTGTGAATCCTCAATCTTCAGTCCTCAATCCTCATTCTTCAATCCTCAACATCCAATCCTCAATCCTCAATCTTCAATCATCAGTATTCAATCTTCAATCCTCAATCCTCAATCCTCAATACTCAATCCTCAATGCTCAATGTTCTATCCTCAATACCCAATCCTCAATCTTCAATCCTCAATCCTCAATCCTCAATCCTCAATCCTCAATCCTCAATCCTCAATCCTCAGTCCTCAAACCTCAATCGTCAATCGCCAATCCTGAATACTCAATCTTCAATCCTCAAACCTCAATCCCCAATCCTCAATACTCATTCTTCAATCCTCAATAGCCAATCCTCAATCTTCAATCCTCAATACTCAATCCTCAATCCTCAAACCTCAATCCTCAGTCCTCAGTCCTCAAACCTCAATCCTCAATCCTCAATCCTCAATCTTCATTCCTCAGTCCCCAATCCCCAATCTTCAATCCTCAATCCTCAATCCTCAATCCTCAATCCTCAATCCTCAGTTCTCAGTCCTCAAACCTCAACCCTCAAACCTCAGAACTCATCCTCAATCCTCAATCCTCATTCTTCAATCCTCAATACACAATCCTCAATCTTCAATCCTCAATTCTCAATCCTCAATTCTCAATCCTGAATCCTCAATCCTCAGACCTCAAACATAAATATTCAACCCTCAGTCCACGTCCTCAATCCACAACCCTCAATCCTCAATCCTCAACCTTCAATCATCAATATTCAAGCTTCAATCCTCAATACTCAATACTCAGTCCTCAACTGTGAATCCTCAATCTTCAGTCCTCAATCCTCATTCCTCAATCCTCAATCCTCAATCCTCAATCTTCAATCCGCAATACTCAATATTCAATCCTCAATCCTCAACCCTCAATCGTCAATCCTCAATGCTCAATCCTCAATCTTCAATCCTCAATACTCAATCTTCAACCCGCAACCCTCAATCCTCAATCCTCAATCCTCATTCTTCAATCCTCAACATCCAATCCTCAATCCTCAATCTTCAATCCTCAATCGTCAATCCTCAATCCTCAATCCCCAATCTTCAATCCTCAGTACTCAATCTGCAATCCTCAAACCTCAATCCTCAATCTTCAGCCCTCAGTCCTCAACAATCAGTTGTCAATCCTCAATCCTGAATAGAATATCATCAATTCACAGTTTTCAATACTCAATACTCAATCTGCAATCTTCAAATCTCTATCCACAAACATCAATTCTCATCACTCTACCCTCAGCACTCCGTCCCCAATCATCAGTCTTCAATCCTCAATCCTCAACCCTCAATCCTCAATCCTCAACCCTCAATTCTCAATCCTCAATACTCAATCTTCAATCCTCAGTCCCCAATCCTCAATCTTCAATCCCCATTCCTCAATCCTCAATCCTGGATCCTCCATACTCTATCCTCAATCCTCAACCGGCAATCCTCAATCCTCAACACTCAACCCTCAACACTCAGTCCTCAATGTTCAATCCTCAATCCTCAATTCTCAATCTTCAATCCTCAATACTTAATCTTCAATCCTCAATAATCAATCCTCAATCCCCAATCATCAATCCTCAATCATCAATCCTCACACTCCAATCCTCAATACCCAATCCTCAATCTTCAATCCTCAGTCCTCAATCCTCAATTCTCAATCCTCAATCCTCAGTCCTTAGTCCTCAAACCTCAATCCTCGACCCTCAGCCCTCATCCTCAATCCCCAATCCTCAATCCTCAATCCTGGATCCTCCATACTCAATCCTCATTCCTCAAGCGGCAATCCTCAATCCTCAACCCTCAACCCTCAATCCTCAGTCCTCAAACCTCAATCCCGAATCCACAATCCTGAATCCTCAATCTTTAGCCCTCAGTCCTCAACAATCAATGGTCAATCCTCAATCCTCAATAGAATATCCTCAATTTACGGTTTTCAATACTCAATCCCCATTGTTCAATCTTCAAATCTCAATCCACAAACATCAATTCTCATCACTCAACACTCAACACTCAGTCCTCAATCTTCAATCCTCAGTCCTCAATCCTCATTCTTCAATCCTCAGTCCACAGTCCTCAACCTTCAATCCTCAATACCCAATCTTCAATCCTCAATCCTCAATCCTCAATCCTCAATCCTCAATCCTCAATCCTCATTCTTCAATCCTCAATAGCCAATCCTCAATCTTCTATCCTCAATACTCAATCCTCAATCCTCAATCCTCAATCCTCAATCCTCAATCGTCAATCCTCAATCCTCAATCCCCAATCTTCAATCCTCAGTACTCAATCTGCAATCCTCAAACCTCAATCCTCAATCCTCAGTCCTCAATTCTCAATCCTCAATACTAAACCGTCAATCGTCAATCCTCAATACCCAATCCTAAATCTTCAATCCTCAATCCTCAATCCTCAATCCTCAATCCTCAATATTCAACACACAACCCTCAACCATCAATCCTCAATACTCAACCATCAATCCTCAATTCTCAATACTCAATAGAATATCCTGAATTCTCATGGTTCAATACTCAATCCGTAAAATTCAATAATCAAATCTCAATCCTCAAACATCAATTCTCAACACTCAATCCTCAATACTCAGTCCGCTCGCTTCAATCCTCCATCCTCAATCCTCAATCCTCAAGCGTCTAACCTCAATCCCCAATACTCAACCCTCAATCCTCAATCCTCAATCCTCAATACTCAATCCTCAATCCTCAATCTTCAATCCGCAATACTCAATCTTCAATCCTCAATCCTCAACCCTCAATCCTCAATCCTCAATGCTCAATCCTCAATCTTCAATCCTCAATCCTCAATCCTCAACACTCAATCCTCAATGTTCAATCCTCAATACCCAATCCTCAGTCTTCAATCCTCAATCCTCAATCCTCAATCGTCAATCCTCAATCCTCAGTCCTCAAACCTTAATCCTGAATCCTCAATCCTGTATCCTCAATATTCAGCCCTCAGTCCTCAACAATCTATTGTCAATCCTCAATCCTCAATAGAATCTCCTCAATTCACAGTTTTCAATACTCAATCCCCATTCTTCAATCTTCAAATCTCAATCCTCAAACATCAATTCTCATCACGCAACCCTCAACACTCAGTCCTCAATCTTCAATCCTCAATCCTCAATCCTCAATCCTCAATCTTCAATCCGCAATACTCAATATTCAATCCTCAATCCTCAACCCTCAATCCTCAATCCTCAATGCTCAATCCTCAATCATCAATCCTCAATACTCAATCTTCAACCCGCAACCCTCAATCCTCAATCCTCAATCCTCATTCCTCAATCCTCAACATCCAATCCTCAATCCTCAATCTTCAATCCTCAATCGTCAATCCTCAATCCTCAATCCCCAATCTTCAATCCTCAGTCCTCAACAATCAGTTGTCAATCCTCAATCCTGAATAGAATATCATCAATTCACAGTTTTCAATACTCAATACTCAATCTGCAATCTTCAAATCTCTATCCACAAACATCAATTCTCATCACTCTACCCTCAGCACTCCGTACCCAATCATCAGTCTTCAATCCTCAATCCTCAACCCTCAATCCTCAATCCTCAACCCTCAATTCTCAATCCTCAATACTCAATCTTCAATCCTCAGTCCCCAATCCTCAATCTTCAATCCCCATTCCTCAATCCTCAATCCTCAATCATCAATCCTCACACTCCAATCCTCAATACCCAATCCTCAATCTTCAATCCTCAATCCTCAATCCTCAATTCTCAATCCTCAATCCTCAGTCCTTAGTCCTCAAACCTCAATCCTCGACCCTCAGCCCTCATCCTCAATCCCCAATCCTCAATCCTCAATCCTGGATCCTCCATACTCAATCCTCATTCCTCAAGCGGCAATCCTCAATCCTCAACCCTCAACCCTCAATCCTCAGTCCTCAAACCTCAATCCCGAATCTACAATCCTGAATCCTCAATCTTCAGCCCTCAGTCCTCAACAATCAATGGTCAATCCTCAATCCTCAATAGAATATCCACAATTTACGGTTTTCAATACTCAATCCCCACTGTTCAATCTTCAAATCTCAATCCACAAACATCAATTCTCATCACTCAACACTCAACACTCAGTCCTCAATCTTCAATCCTCAGTCCTCAATCCTCATTCTTCAATCCTCAGTCCACAATCCTCAACATTCAATCCTCAATACCCAATCTTCAATCCTCAATCCTCAATCCTCAATCCTCAATCCTCAATCCTCAATCCTCAATCCTCATTCTTCAATCCTCAATAGCCAATCCTCAATCTTCAATCCTCAATACTCAATCCTCAATCCTCAATCCTCAATCCTCAATCGTCAATCCTCAATCCTCAATCCCCAATCTTCAATCCTCAGTACTCAATCTGCAATCCTCAAACCTCAATCCTCAATCCTCAATCCTCAATTCTCAATCCTCAATACTCAACCCTCAATCGTCAATCCTCAATACCCAATCCTCAATCTTCAATCCTCAATCCTCAATCCTCAATCCTCAATCCTCAATATTCAACACACAACCCTCAACCATCAATCCTCAATACTCAACCATCAATCCTCAATTCTCAATACTTAATAGAATATCCTGAATTCTCATGGTTCAATACTCAATCCGTAAAATTCAATAATCAAATCTCAATCCTCAAACATCAATTCTCAACACTCAATCCTCAATACTCAGTCCGCTCTCTTCAATCCTCCATCCTCAATCCTCAATCCTCAAGCGTCTAACCTCAGTCCCCAATACTCAACCCTCAATCCTCAATCCTCAATCCTCAATACTCAATCCTCAATCCTCAATCTTCAATCCGCAATACTCAATCTTCAATCCTCAATCCTCAACCCTCAATCCTCAATCCTCAATGCTCAATCCTCAATCTTCAATCCTCAATCCTCAATCCTCAACACTCAATCCTCAATGTTCAATCCTCAATACCCAATCCTCAGTCTTCAATCCTCAATCCTCAATCCTCAATCCTCAATCCTCAATCCTCAGTCCTCAAACCTTAATCCTGAATCCTCAATCCTGTATCCTCAATATTCAGCCCTCAGTCCTCAACAATCTATTGTCAATCCTCAATCCTCAATAGAATATCCTCAATTCACAGTTTTCAATACTCAATCCCCATTCTTCAATCTTCAAATCTCAATCCTCAAACATCAATTCTCATCACGCAACCCTCAACACTCAGTCCTCAATCTTCAATCCTCAATCCTCAATCCTCAAACGTCAATCCTCAATACTCAATCTTCAATCCTCAATCCTCAATCCTCAATTCTCCATCCTCAATCCTCAGTCCTTAGTCCTCAAACCTCAATCCTCGACCCTCAGCCCTCATCCTCAATCCCCAATCCTCAATCCTCAATCCTGGATCCTCCATACTCAATCCTCATTCCTCAAGCGGCAATCCTCAATCCTCAACCCTCAACCCTCAATCCTCAGTCCTCAAACCTCAATCACGAATCCACAATCCTGAATCCTCAATCTTCAGCCCTCAGTCCTCAACAATCAATTGTCAATCCTCAATCCTCAATTGAATATCCTCAATTCACGGTTTTCAATACTCAATCCCCATTGTTCAATCTTCAAATCTCAATCCACAAACATCAATTCTCATCACTCAACACTCAACACTCAGTCCTCAATCTTCAATCCTCAATCCTCAATCCTCATTCTTCAATCCTCAATCCACAATCCTCAACCTTCAATCCTCAATACCCAATCTTCAATCCTCAATCCTCAATCCTCAATCCTCAATCCTCAATCCTCAATCCTCAATCTTCAATCCTCAATACTCAATCTTCAATCCTCAATCCTCAACCCTCAATTCTCAATCCTCAATACTCAATCTTCAATCCTCAGTCCCCAATCCTCAATCTTCAATCCCCATTCCTCAATCCTCAATCCTGGATCCTCCATACTCTATCCTCAATCCTCAACCGGCAATCCTCAATCCTCAACACTCAACCCTCAACACTCAGTCCTCAATGTTCAATCCTCAATCCTCAATTCTCAATCTTCAATCCTCAATACTTAATCTTCAATCCTCAATAATCAATCCTCAATCCCCAATCATCAATCCTCAATCATCAATCCTCACACTCCAATCCTCAATACCCAATCCTCAATCTTCAATCCTCAATTCTCAATCCTCAATTCTCAATCCTGAATCCTCAATCCTGAGACCTCAAACATAAATATTCAACCCTCAGTCCACGTCCTCAATCCACAACCCTCAATCCTCAATCCTGAACCTTCAATCATCAATATTCAAGCTTCAATCCTCAATACTCAATCCTCAGTCCTCAATTGTGAATCCTCAATCTTCAGTCCTCAATCCTCATTCCTCAGTCCTCAATCCTCAATCCTCAATCTTCTATCCGCAATACTCAATCTTCAATCCTCAATCGTCAACCCTCAATCCTCAATCCTCAATGCTCAATCCTCAATCTTCAATCCTCAATACTCAATCTTCAACCCGCAACCCTCAATCCTCAATCCTCAATCCTCATTCTTCAATCCTCAACATCCAATCCTCAATCCTCAATCTTCAATCATCAGTATTCAATCTTCAATCCTCAATCCTCAATCCTCAATACTCAATCCTCAATCCTCAATCCTCAATGTTCTATCCTCAATACCCAATCCTCAATCTTCAATCCTCAATCCTCAATCCTCAATCCTCAATCCTCAATCCTCAATCCTCAATCCTCAGTCCTCAAACCTCAATCGTCAATCGCCAATCCTGAATACTCAATCTTCAATCCTCAAACCTCAATCCCCAATCCCCAATACTCATTCTTCAATCCTCAATAGCCAATCCTCAATCTTCAATCCTCAATACTCAATCCTCAATCCTCAAACCTCAATCCTCAGTCCTCAGTCCTCAAACCTCAATCGTCAATCCTCAATCCTCAATCTTCATTCCTCAGTCCCCAATCCTCAATCTTCAATCCCCATTCCTCAATCCTCAATCCTGGATCCTCCATACTCTATCCTCAATCCTCAACCGGCAATCCTCAATCCTCAACACTCAACCCTCAACACTCAGTCCTCAATGTTCAATCCTCAATCCTCAATTCTCAATCTTCAATCCTCAATACTTAATCTTCAATCCTCAATAATCAATCCTCAATCCCCAATCATCAATCCTCAATCATCAATCCTCACACTCCAATCCTCAATACCCAATCCTCAATCTTCAATCCTCAATTCTCAATCCTCAATTCTCAATCCTGAATCCTCAATCCTGAGAGCTGAAACATAAATATTCAACCCTCAGTCCACGTCCTCAATCCACAACCCTCAATCCTCAATCCTGAACCTTCAATCATCAATATTCAAGCTTCAATCCTCAATACTCAATCCTCAGTCCTCAATTGTGAATCCTCAATCTTCAGTCCTCAATCCTCATTCCTCAGTCCTCAATCCTCAATCCTCAATCTTCTATCCGCAATACTCAATCTTCAATCCTCAATCGTCAACCCTCAATCCTCAATCCTCAATGCTCAATCCTCAATCTTCAATCCTCAATACTCAATCTTCAACCCGCAACCCTCAATCCTCAATCCTCAATCCTCATTCTTCAATCCTCAACATCCAATCCTCAATCCTCAATCTTCAATCATCAGTATTCAATCTTCAATCCTCAATCCTCAATCCTCAATACTCAATCCTCAATCCTCAATGTTCTATCCTCAATACCCAATCCTCAATCTTCAATCCTCAATCCTCAATCCTCAATCCTCAATCCTCAATCCTCAATCCTCAATCCTCAGTCCTCAAACCTCAATCGTCAATCGCCAATCCTGAATACTCAATCTTCAATCCTCAAACCTCAATCCCCAATCCCCAATACTCATTCTTCAATCCTCAATAGCCAATCCTCAATCTTCAATCCTCAATACTCAATCCTCAATCCTCAAACCTCAATCCTCAGTCCTCAGTCCTCAAACCTCAATCCTCAATCCTCAATCCTCAATCTTCATTCCTCAGTCCCCAATCCCCAATCTTCAATCCTCAATCCTCAATCCTCAATCCTCAATCCTCAATCCTCAGTTCTCAGTCCTCAAACCTCAACCCTCAAACCTCAGAACTCATCCTCAATCCTCAATCCTCATTCTTCAATCCTCAATACACAATCCTCAATCTTCAATCCTCAATTCTCAATCCTCAATTCTCAATCCTGAATCCTCAATCCTCAGACCTCAAACATAAATATTCAACCCCCAGTCCACGTCCTCAATCCACAACCCTCAATCCTCAATCCTCAACCTTCAATCATCAATATTCAAGCTTCAATCCTCAATACTCAATCCT
Organism: Calliopsis andreniformis; assembly: GCF_051401765.1. Lineage (NCBI taxonomy): Eukaryota > Metazoa > Arthropoda > Insecta > Hymenoptera > Andrenidae > Calliopsis > Calliopsis andreniformis. Next base: position 1,326,987 of record NW_027480497.1, read on the forward strand.
CAGTCCTCAACTGTGAATCCTCAATCTTCAGTCCTCAATCCTCATTCCTCAATCCTCAATCCTCAATCCTCAATCTTCAATCCGCAATACTCAATATTCAATCCTCAATCCTCAACACTCAATCCTCAATCCTCAATGCTCAATCCTCAATCTTCAATCCTCAATACGCAATCTTCAACCCGCAACCCTCAATCCTCAATCCTCAATCCTCATTCTTCAATCCTCAACATCCAATCCTCAATCCTCAATCTTCAATCCTCAATCGTCAATCCTCAATCCTCAATCCCCAATCTTCAATCCTCAGTACTCAATCTGCAATCCTCAAACCCCAATCCTCAATCTTCAGCCCTCAGTCCTCAACAATCAGTTGTCAATCCTCAATCCTGAATAGAATATCATCAATTCACAGTTTTCAATACTCAATACTCAATCTGCAATCTTCAAATCTCTATCCACAAACATCAATTCTCATCACTCTACCCTCAGCACTCCGTCCCCAATCATCAGTCTTCAATCCTCAATCCTCAACCCTCAATCCTCAATCCTCAACCCTCAATTCTCAATCCTCAATACTCAATCTTCAATCCTCAGTCCCCAATCCTCAATCTTCAATCCCCATTCCTCAATCCTCAATCCTGGATCCTCCATACTCTATCCTCAATCCTCAACCGGCAATCCTCAATCCTCAACACTCAACCCTCAACACTCAGTCCTCAATGTTCAATCCTCAATCCTCAATTCTCAATCTTCAATCCTCAATACTTAATCTTCAATCCTCAATAATCAATCCTCAATCCCCAATCATCAATCCTCAATCATCAATCCTCACACTCCAATCCTCAATACCCAATCCTCAATCTTCAATCCTCAGTCCTCAATCCTCAATTCTCAATCCTCAATCCTCAGTCCTTAGTCCTCAAACCTCAATCCTCGACCCTCAGCCCTCATCCTCAATCCCCAATCCTCAATCCTCAATCCTGGATCCTCCATACTCAATCCTCATTCCTCAAGCGGCAATCCTCAATCCTCAACCCTCAACCCTCAATCCTCAGTCCTCAAACCTCAATCCCGAATCCACAATCCTGAATCCTCAATCTTCAGCCCTCAGTCCTCAACAATCAATGGTCAATCCTCAATCCTCAATAGAATATCCTCAATTTACGGTTTTCAATACTCAATCCCCATTGTTCAATCTTCAAATCTCAATCCACAAACATCAATTCTCATCACTCAACACTCAACACTCAGTCCTCAATCTTCAATCCTCAGTCCTCAATCCTCATTCTTCAATCCTCAGTCCACAATCCTCAACCTTCAATCCTCAATACCCAATCTTCAATCCTCAATCCTCAATCCTCAATCCTCAATCCTCAATCCTCAATCCTCATTCTTCAATCCTCAATAGCCAATCCTCAATCTTCTGTCCTCAATACTCAATCCTCAATCCTCAATCCTCAATCCTCAATCCTCAATCGTCAATCCTCAATCCTCAATCCCCAATCTTCAATCCTCAGTACTCAATCTGCAATCCTCAAACCTCAATCCTCAATCCTCAATCCTCAATTCTCAATCCCCAATCCTCAATCCTCAATCGTCAATCCTCAATCCCCAATCCTCAATCCCCAATCATCAATCCTCAATCATCAATCCTCACACTCCAATCCTCAATACCCAATCCTCAATCTTCAATCCTCAGTCCTCAATCCTCAATTCTCAATCCTCAATCCTCAGTCCTTAGTCCTCAAACCTCAATCCTCGACCCTCAATCCTCAATTCTCAATCCTCAATACTCAACCCTCAATCGTCAATCCTCAATACCCAATCCTCAATCTTCAATCCTCAATCCTCAATCCTCAATCCTCAATCCTCAATATTCAACACACAACCCTCAACCATCAATCCTCAATACTCAGCCATCAATCCTCAATTCTCAATACTCAATAGAATATCCTGAATTCTCATGGTTCAATACTCAATCCGTAAAATTCAATAATCAAATCTCAATCCTCAAACATCAATTCTCAACACTCAATCCTCAATACTCAGTCCGCTCTCTTCAATCCTCCATCCTCAATCCTCAATCCTCAAGCGTCTAACCTCAATCCCCAATACTCAACCCTCAATCCTCAATCCTCAATCCTCAATACTCAATCCTCAATCCTCAATCTTCAATCCGCAATACCCAATCTTCAATCCTCAATCCTCAACCCTCAATCCTCAATCCTCAATGCTCAATCCTCAATCTTCAATCCTCAATCCTCAGTCCTCAACACTCAATCCTCAATGTTCAATCCTCAATACCCAATCCTCAGTCTTCAATCCTCAATCCTCAATCCTCAATCCTCAATCCTCAATCCTCAGTCCTCAAACCTTAATCCTGAATCCTCAATCCTGTATCCTCAATATTCAGCCCTCAGTCCTCAACAATCTATTGTCAATCCTCAATCCTCAATAGAATATCCTCAATTCACAGTTTTCAATACTCAATCCCCATTCTTCAATCTTCAAATCTCAATACTCAAACATCAATTCTCATCACGCAACCCTCAACACTCAGTCCTCAATCTTCAATCCTCAATCCTCAATCCTCAAACGTCAATCCTTAATACTCAATCTTCAATCCTCAATCCTCAATCCTCAATTCTCAATCCTCAATTCTCAATCCTCAATCCTCAATCCTGAGACCTCAAACATAAATATTCAACCCTCAGTCCACGTCCTCAATCCACAACCCTCAATCCTCAATCCTCAACCTTCAATCATCAATATTCAAGCTTCAATCCTCAATACTCAATCCTCAATTCTCAATTGTGAATCCTCAATCTTCAGTCCTCAATCCTCATTCATCAATCCTCAATCCTCAATCCTCAATCTTCAATCCGCAATACTCAATCTTCAAGCCTCAATCCTCAAACCTCAATCCTCAATCGTCGATGCTCAATCCTCAATCTTCAATCCTCAATACTCAATCTTCAACCCGCAACCCTCAATCCTCACTCCTCAATCCTCATTCTTCAATCCTCAACATCCAATCCTCAATCCTCAATCTTCAATCATCTGTATTCAATCTTCAATCCTCAATCCTCAATCCTCAATACTCAATCCTCAATCCTCAATGTTCTATCCTCAATACCCAATCCTCAATCTTCAATCCTCAATCCTCAATCCTCAATCCTCAATCCTCAATCCTCAAAATTCAATCCTCAATACCCAATCTTCAATCCTCAATCCTCAATTCTCAATCCTCAATGCTCAATCCTCAATCGTCAATCCTCAATCCCCAATGCTCAATCTTCAATCCTCAATCCTCAATCCTCAATCCACAATCCTCAACCTTCAATCCTCAATACCCAACCTTCAATCCTCAATCCTCAAACCTCAATCCTCAATCCTCAATTCTCAATCCTCAATCTTCAACCTTCAATCCTCAATACTCAATATTCAATCCACAATCCTCAATCCTCAATCCTCAATCCTCAATCCTCATTCTTCAACCCTCAACACCAAATCCTCAATCTTCAATCCTCAATCCTCAATCCTCAATCCCCAATCCTCAGTCCTCAAACCTCAATCCTGAATCCTCAATCCTGAATCCTCAATCTTCAGCCCTCAGTCCTCAACAATCAGTTGTCAATCCTCAATCCTGAATAGAATATCATCAATTCACAGTTTTCAATACTCAATACTCAATCTGCAATCTTCAAATCTCTATCCACAAACATCAATTCTCATCACTCTACCCTCAGCACTCCGTCCCCAATCATCAGACTTCAATCCTCAATCCTCAACCCTCAATCCTCAATCCTCAACCATCAATTCTCAATCCTCAATACTCAATCTTCAATCCTCAGTCCCCAATCCTCAATCTTCAATCCCCATTCCTCAATCCTCAATCCTGTATCCTCCATACTCTATCCTCAATCCTCAGTCCTCAAACCTCAATCGTCAATCGCCAATCCTGAATACTCAATCTTCAATCCTCAAACCTCAATCCCCAATCCTCAATACTCATTCTTCAATCCTCAATAGCCAATCCTCAATCTTCAATCCTCAATACTCAATCCTCAATCCTCAAACCTCAATCCTCAGTCCTCAGTCCTCAAACCTCAATCCTCAATCCTCAATCCTCAATCTTCATTCCTCAGTCCCCAATCCCCAATCTTCAATCCTCAATCCTCAATCCTCAATCCTCAGTCCTCAATCCTCAGTTCTCAGTCCTCAAACCTCAACCCTCAAACCTCAGAACTCATCCTCAATCCTCAATCCTCATTCTTCAATCCTCAATACACAATCCTCAATCTTCAATCCTCAATTCTCAATCCTCAATTCTCAATCCTGAATCCTCAATTCTCAGACCTCAAACATAAATATTCAACCCTCAGTCCACGTCCTCAATCCACAACCCTCAATCCTCAATCCTCAACCTTCAATCATCAATATTCAAGCTTCAATCCTCAATACTCAATCCTCAGTCCTCAACTGTGAATCCTCAATCTTCAGTCCTCAATCCTCATTCCTCAATTCTCAATCCTCAATCCTCAATCTTCAATCCGCAATACTCAATATTCAATCCTCAATCCTCAACCCTCAATCCTCAATCCTCAATGCTCAATCCTCAATCTTCAATCCTCGATACTCAATCTTCAACCCGCAACCCTCAATCCTCAATCCTCAATCCTCATTCTTTAATCCTCAACATCCAATCCTCAATCCTCAATCTTCAATCCTCAATCGTCAATCCTCAATCCTCAATCCCCAATCTTCAATCCTCAGTACTCAATCTGCAATCCTCAAACCTCAATCCTCAATCTTCAGCCCTCAGTCCTCAACAATCAGTTGTCAATCCTCAATCCTGAATAGAATATCATCAATTCACAGTTTTCAATACTCAATACTCAATCTGCAATCTTCAAATCTCTATCCACAAACATCAATTCTCATCACTCTACCCTCAGCACTCCGTCCCCAATCATCAGTCTTCAATCCTCAATCCTCAATCCTCAATTCTCAATCCTCAATCCTCAGTCCTTAGTCCTCAAACCTCAATCCTCGACCCTCAGCCCTCATCCTCAATCCCCAATCCTCAATCCTCAATCCTGGATCCTCCATACTCAATCCTCATTCCTCAAGCGGCAATCCTCAATCCTCAACCCTCAACCCTCAATCCTCAGTCCTCAAACCTCAATCCCGAATCCACAATCCTGAATCCTCAATCTTCAGCCCTCAGTCCTCAACAATCAATGGTCAATCCTCAATCCTCAATAGAATATCCTCAATTTACGGTTTTCAATACTCAATCCCCACTGTTCAATCTTCAAATCTCAATCCACAAACATCAATTCTCATCACTCAACACTCAACACTCAGTCCTCAATCTTCAATCCTCAGTCCTCAATCCTCATTCTTCAATCCTCAGTCCACAATCCTCAACCTTCAATCCTCAATACCCAATCTTCAATCCTCAATCCTCAATCCTCAATCCTCAATCCTCAATCCTCAATCCTCAATCCTCATTCTTCAATCCTCAATAGCCAATCCTCAATCTTCAATCCTCAATACTCAATCCTCAATCCTCAATCCTCAATCCTCAATCGTCAATCCTCAATCCTCAATCCCCAATCTTCAATCCTCAGTACTCAATCTGCAATCCTCAAACCTCAATCCTCAATCCTCAATCCTCAATTCTCAATCCTCAATACTCAACCCTCAATCGTCAATCCTCAATACCCAATCCTCAATCTTCAATCCTCAATCCTAAATCCTCAATCCTCAATCCTCAATATTCAACACACAACCCTCAACCATCAATCCTCAATACTCAACCATCAATCCTCAATTCTCAATACTCAATAGAATATCCTGAATTCTCATGGTTCAATACTCAATCCGTAAAATTCAATAATCAAATCTCAATCCTCAAACATCAATTCTCAACACTCAATCCTCAATACTCAGTCCGCTCTCTTCAATCCTCCATCCTCAATCCTCAATCCTCAAGCGTCTAACCTCAGTCCCCAATACTCAACCCTCAATCCTCAATCCTCAATCCTCAATACTCAATCCTCAATCCTCAATCTTCAATCCGCAATACTCAATCTTCAATCCTCAATCCTCAACCCTCAATCCTCAATCCTCAATGCTCAATCCTCAATCTTCAATCGTCAATCCTCAATCCTCAACACTCAATCCTCAATGTTCAATCCTCAATACCCAATCCTCAGTCTTCAATCCTCAATCCTCAATCCTCAATCCTCAATCCTCAATCCTCAGTCCTCAAACCTTAATCCTGAATCCTCAATCCTGTATCCTCAATATTCAGCCCTCAGTCCTCAACAATCTATTGTCAATCCTCAATCCACAATAGAATATCCTCAATTCACAGTTTTCAATACTCAATCCCCATTCTTCAATCTTCAAATCTCAATCCTCAAACATCAATTCTCATCACGCAACCCTCAACACTCAGTCCTCAATGTTCAATCCTCAATCCTCAATTCTCAATCTTCAATCCTCAATACTTAATCTTCAGTCCTCAATAATCAATCCTCAATCCCCAATCATCAATCCTCAATCATCAATCCTCACACTCCAATCCTCAATACCCAATCCTCAATCTTCAATCCTCAATTCTCAATCCTCAATTCTCAATCCTGAATCCTCAATCCTGAGACCTCAAACATAAATATTCAACCCTCAGTCCACGTCCTCAATCCACAACCCTCAATCCTCAATCCTGAACCTTCAATCATCAATATTCAAGCTTCAATCCTCAATACTCAATCCTCAGTCCTCAATTGTGAATCCTCAATCTTCAGTCCTCAATCCTCATTCTTCAATCCTCAACATCCAATCCTCAATCCTCAATCTTCAATCATCAGTATTCAATCTTCAATCCTCAATCCTCAATCCTCAATACTCAATCCTCAATCCTCAATGTTCTATCCTCAATACCCAATCCTCAATCTTCAATCCTCAATCCTCAATCCTCAATCCTCAATCCTCAATCCTCAATCCTCAATCCTCAGTCCTCAAACCTCAATCGTCAATCGCCAATCCTGAATACTCAATCTTCAATCCTCAAACCTCAATCCCCAATCCTCAATACTCATTCTTCAATCCTCAATAGCCAATCCTCAATCTTCAATCCTCAATACTCAATCCTCAATCCTCAAACCTCAATCCTCAGTCCTCAGTCCTCAAACCTCAATCCTCAATCCTCAATCCTCAATCTTCATTCCTCAGTCCCCAATCCCCAATCTTCAATCCTCAATCCTCAATCCTCAATCCTCAATCCTCAATCCTCAGTTCTCAGTCCTCAAACCTCAACCCTCAAACCTCAGAACTCATCCTCAATCCTCAATCCTCATTCTTCAATCCTCAATACACAATCCTCAATCTTCAATCCTCAATTCTCAATCCTCAATTCTCAATCCTGAATCCTCAATCCTCAGACCTCAAACATAAATATTCAACCCTCAGTCCACGTCCTCAATCCACAACCCTCAATCCTCAATCCTCAACCTTCAATCATCAATATTCAAGCTTCAATCCTCAATACTCAATACTCAGTCCTCAACTGTGAATCCTCAATCTTCAGTCCTCAATCCTCATTCCTCAATCCTCAATCCTCAATCCTCAATCTTCAATCCGCAATACTCAATATTCAATCCTCAATCCTCAACCCTCAATCGTCAATCCTCAATGCTCAATCCTCAATCTTCAATCCTCAATACTCAATCTTCAACCCGCAACCCTCAATCCTCAATCCTCAATCCTCATTCTTCAATCCTCAACATCCAATCCTCAATCCTCAATCTTCAATCCTCAATCGTCAATCCTCAATCCTCAATCCCCAATCTTCAATCCTCAGTACTCAATCTGCAATCCTCAAACCTCAATCCTCAATCTTCAGCCCTCAGTCCTCAACAATCAGTTGTCAATCCTCAATCCTGAATAGAATATCATCAATTCACAGTTTTCAATACTCAATACTCAATCTGCAATCTTCAAATCTCTATCCACAAACATCAATTCTCATCACTCTACCCTCAGCACTCCGTCCCCAATCATCAGTCTTCAATCCTCAATCCTCAACCCTCAATCCTCAATCCTCAACCCTCAATTCTCAATCCTCAATACTCAATCTTCAATCCTCAGTCCCCAATCCTCAATCTTCAATCCCCATTCCTCAATCCTCAATCCTGGATCCTCCATACTCTATCCTCAATCCTCAACCGGCAATCCTCAATCCTCAACACTCAACCCTCAACACTCAGTCCTCAATGTTCAATCCTCAATCCTCAATTCTCAATCTTCAATCCTCAATACTTAATCTTCAATCCTCAATAATCAATCCTCAATCCCCAATCATCAATCCTCAATCATCAATCCTCACACTCCAATCCTCAATACCCAATCCTCAATCTTCAATCCTCAGTCCTCAATCCTCAATTCTCAATCCTCAATCCTCAGTCCTTAGTCCTCAAACCTCAATCCTCGACCCTCAGCCCTCATCCTCAATCCCCAATCCTCAATCCTCAATCCTGGATCCTCCATACTCAATCCTCATTCCTCAAGCGGCAATCCTCAATCCTCAACCCTCAACCCTCAATCCTCAGTCCTCAAACCTCAATCCCGAATCCACAATCCTGAATCCTCAATCTTCAGCCCTCAGTCCTCAACAATCAATGGTCAATCCTCAATCCTCAATAGAATATCCTCAATTTACGGTTTTCAATACTCAATCCCCATTGTTCAATCTTCAAATCTCAATCCACAAACATCAATTCTCATCACTCAACACTCAACACTCAGTCCTCAATCTTCAATCCTCAGTCCTCAATCCTCATTCTTCAATCCTCAGTCCACAGTCCTCAACCTTCAATCCTCAATCCCCAATCTTCAATCCTCAGTCCTCAACAATCAGTTGTCAATCCTCAATCCTGAATAGAATATCATCAATTCACAGTTTTCAATACTCAATACTCAATCTGCAATCTTCAAATCTCTATCCACAAACATCAATTCTCATCACTCTACCCTCAGCACTCCGTACCCAATCATCAGTCTTCAATCCTCAATCCTCAACCCTCAATCCTCAATCCTCAACCCTCAATTCTCAATCCTCAATACTCAATCTTCAATCCTCAGTCCCCAATCCTCAATCTTCAATCCCCATTCCTCAATCCTCAATCCTCAATCATCAATCCTCACACTCCAATCCTCAATACCCAATCCTCAATCTTCAATCCTCAATCCTCAATCCTCAATTCTCAATCCTCAATCCTCAGTCCTTAGTCCTCAAACCTCAATCCTCGACCCTCAGCCCTCATCCTCAATCCCCAATCCTCAATCCTCAATCCTGGATCCTCCATACTCAATCCTCATTCCTCAAGCGGCAATCCTCAATCCTCAACCCTCAACCCTCAATCCTCAGTCCTCAAACCTCAATCCCGAATCTACAATCCTGAATCCTCAATCTTCAGCCCTCAGTCCTCAACAATCAATGGTCAATCCTCAATCCTCAATAGAATATCCTCAATTTACGGTTTTCAATACTCAATCCCCACTGTTCAATCTTCAAATCTCAATCCACAAACATCAATTCTCATCACTCAACACTCAACACTCAGTCCTCAATCTTCAATCCTCAGTCCTCAATCCTCATTCTTCAATCCTCAGTCCACAATCCTCAACATTCAATCCTCAATACCCAATCTTCAATCCTCAATCCTCAATCCTCAATCCTCAATCCTCAATCCTCAATCCTCAATCCTCATTCTTCAATCCTCAATAGCCAATCCTCAATCTTCAATCCTCAATACTCAATCCTCAATCCTCAATCCTCAATCCTCAATCGTCAATCCTCAATCCTCAATCCCCAATCTTCAATCCTCAGTACTCAATCTGCAATCCTCAAACCTCAATCCTCAATCCTCAATCCTCAATTCTCAATCCTCAATACTCAACCCTCAATCGTCAATCCTCAATACCCAATCCTCAATCTTCAATCCTCAATCCTCAATCCTCAATCCTCAATCCTCAATATTCAACACACAACCCTCAACCATCAATCCTCAATACTCAACCATCAATCCTCAATTCTCAATACTTAATAGAATATCCTGAATTCTCATGGTTCAATACTCAATCCGTAAAATTCAATAATCAAATCTCAATCCTCAAACATCAATTCTCAACACTCAATCCTCAATACTCAGTCCGCTCTCTTCAATCCTCCATCCTCAATCCTCAATCCTCAAGCGTCTAACCTCAGTCCCCAATACTCAACCCTCAATCCTCAATCCTCAATCCTCAATACTCAATCCTCAATCCTCAATCTTCAATCCGCAATACTCAATCTTCAATCCTCAATCCTCAACCCTCAATCCTCAATCCTCAATGCTCAATCCTCAATCTTCAATCCTCAATCCTCAATCCTCAACACTCAATCCTCAATGTTCAATCCTCAATACCCAATCCTCAGTCTTCAATCCTCAATCCTCAATCCTCAATCCTCAATCCTCAATCCTCAGTCCTCAAACCTTAATCCTGAATCCTCAATCCTGTATCCTCAATATTCAGCCCTCAGTCCTCAACAATCTATTGTCAATCCTCAATCCTCAATAGAATATCCTCAATTCACAGTTTTCAATACTCAATCCCCATTCTTCAATCTTCAAATCTCAATCCTCAAACATCAATTCTCATCACGCAACCCTCAACACTCAGTCCTCAATCTTCAATCCTCAATCCTCAATCCTCAAACGTCAATCCTCAATACTCAATCTTCAATCCTCAATCCTCAATCCTCAATTCTCCATCCTCAATCCTCAGTCCTTAGTCCTCAAACCTCAATCCTCGACCCTCAGCCCTCATCCTCAATCCCCAATCCTCAATCCTCAATCCTGGATCCTCCATACTCAATCCTCATTCCTCAAGCGGCAATCCTCAATCCTCAACCCTCAACCCTCAATCCTCAGTCCTCAAACCTCAATCACGAATCCACAATCCTGAATCCTCAATCTTCAGCCCTCAGTCCTCAACAATCAATTGTCAATCCTCAATCCTCAATTGAATATCCTCAATTCACGGTTTTCAATACTCAATCCCCATTGTTCAATCTTCAAATCTCAATCCACAAACATCAATTCTCATCACTCAACACTCAACACTCAGTCCTCAATCTTCAATCCTCAATCCTCAATCCTCATTCTTCAATCCTCAATCCACAATCCTCAACCTTCAATCCTCAATACCCAATCTTCAATCCTCAATCCTCAATCCTCAATCCTCAATCCTCAATCCTCAATCCTCAATCTTCAATCCTCAATACTCAATCTTCAATCCTCAATCCTCAACCCTCAATTCTCAATCCTCAATACTCAATCTTCAATCCTCAGTCCCCAATCCTCAATCTTCAATCCCCATTCCTCAATCCTCAATCCTGGATCCTCCATACTCTATCCTCAATCCTCAACCGGCAATCCTCAATCCTCAACACTCAACCCTCAACACTCAGTCCTCAATGTTCAATCCTCAATCCTCAATTCTCAATCTTCAATCCTCAATACTTAATCTTCAATCCTCAATAATCAATCCTCAATCCCCAATCATCAATCCTCAATCATCAATCCTCACACTCCAATCCTCAATACCCAATCCTCAATCTTCAATCCTCAATTCTCAATCCTCAATTCTCAATCCTGAATCCTCAATCCTGAGACCTCAAACATAAATATTCAACCCTCAGTCCACGTCCTCAATCCACAACCCTCAATCCTCAATCCTGAACCTTCAATCATCAATATTCAAGCTTCAATCCTCAATACTCAATCCTCAGTCCTCAATTGTGAATCCTCAATCTTCAGTCCTCAATCCTCATTCCTCAGTCCTCAATCCTCAATCCTCAATCTTCTATCCGCAATACTCAATCTTCAATCCTCAATCGTCAACCCTCAATCCTCAATCCTCAATGCTCAATCCTCAATCTTCAATCCTCAATACTCAATCTTCAACCCGCAACCCTCAATCCTCAATCCTCAATCCTCATTCTTCAATCCTCAACATCCAATCCTCAATCCTCAATCTTCAATCATCAGTATTCAATCTTCAATCCTCAATCCTCAATCTTCAATACTCAATCCTCAATCCTCAATGTTCTATCCTCAATACCCAATCCTCAATCTTCAATCCTCAATCCTCAATCCTCAATCCTCAATCCTCAATCCTCAATCCTCAATCCTCAGTCCTCAAACCTCAATCGTCAATCGCCAATCCTGAATACTCAATCTTCAATCCTCAAACCTCAATCCCCAATCCCCAATACTCATTCTTCAATCCTCAATAGCCAATCCTCAATCTTCAATCCTCAATACTCAATCCTCAATCCTCAAACCTCAATCCTCAGTCCTCAGTCCTCAAACCTCAATCGTCAATCCTCAATCCTCAATCTTCATTCCTCAGTCCCCAATCCTCAATCTTCAATCCCCATTCCTCAATCCTCAATCCTGGATCCTCCATACTCTATCCTCAATCCTCAACCGGCAATCCTCAATCCTCAACACTCAACCCTCAACACTCAGTCCTCAATGTTCAATCCTCAATCCTCAATTCTCAATCTTCAATCCTCAATACTTAATCTTCAATCCTCAATAATCAATCCTCAATCCCCAATCATCAATCCTCAATCATCAATCCTCACACTCCAATCCTCAATACCCAATCCTCAATCTTCAATCCTCAATTCTCAATCCTCAATTCTCAATCCTGAATCCTCAATCCTGAGAGCTGAAACATAAATATTCAACCCTCAGTCCACGTCCTCAATCCACAACCCTCAATCCTCAATCCTGAACCTTCAATCATCAATATTCAAGCTTCAATCCTCAATACTCAATCCTCAGTCCTCAATTGTGAATCCTCAATCTTCAGTCCTCAATCCTCATTCCTCAGTCCTCAATCCTCAATCCTCAATCTTCTATCCGCAATACTCAATCTTCAATCCTCAATCGTCAACCCTCAATCCTCAATCCTCAATGCTCAATCCTCAATCTTCAATCCTCAATACTCAATCTTCAACCCGCAACCCTCAATCCTCAATCCTCAATCCTCATTCTTCAATCCTCAACATCCAATCCTCAATCCTCAATCTTCAATCATCAGTATTCAATCTTCAATCCTCAATCCTCAATCCTCAATACTCAATCCTCAATCCTCAATGTTCTATCCTCAATACCCAATCCTCAATCTTCAATCCTCAATCCTCAATCCTCAATCCTCAATCCTCAATCCTCAATCCTCAATCCTCAGTCCTCAAACCTCAATCGTCAATCGCCAATCCTGAATACTCAATCTTCAATCCTCAAACCTCAATCCCCAATCCCCAATACTCATTCTTCAATCCTCAATAGCCAATCCTCAATCTTCAATCCTCAATACTCAATCCTCAATCCTCAAACCTCAATCCTCAGTCCTCAGTCCTCAAACCTCAATCCTCAATCCTCAATCCTCAATCTTCATTCCTCAGTCCCCAATCCCCAATCTTCAATCCTCAATCCTCAATCCTCAATCCTCAATCCTCAATCCTCAGTTCTCAGTCCTCAAACCTCAACCCTCAAACCTCAGAACTCATCCTCAATCCTCAATCCTCATTCTTCAATCCTCAATACACAATCCTCAATCTTCAATCCTCAATTCTCAATCCTCAATTCTCAATCCTGAATCCTCAATCCTCAGACCTCAAACATAAATATTCAACCCCCAGTCCACGTCCTCAATCCACAACCCTCAATCCTCAATCCTCAACCTTCAATCATCAATATTCAAGCTTCAATCCTCAATACTCAATCCTCAGTCCTCAACTGTGAATCCTCAATCTTCAGTCCTCAATCCTCATTCCTCAATCCTCAATCCTCAATCCTCAATCTTCAATCCGCAATACTCAATATTCAATCCTCAATCCTCAACACTCAATCCTCAATCCTCAATGCTCAATCCTCAATCTTCAATCCTCAATACTCAATCTTCAACCCGCAACCCTCAATCCTCAATCCTCAATCCTCATTCTTCAATCCTCAACATCCAATCCTCAATCCTCAATCTTCAATCCTCAATCGTCAATCCTCAATCCTCAATCCCCAATCTTCAATCCTCAGTACTCAATCTGCAATCCTCAAACCCCAATCCTCAATCTTCAGCCCTCAGTCCTCAACAATCAGTTGTCAATCCTCAATCCTGAATAGAATATCATCAATTCACAGTTTTCAATACTCAATACTCAATCTGCAATCTTCAAATCTCTATCCACAAACATCAATTCTCATCACTCTACCCTCAGCACTCCGTCCCCAATCATCAGTCTTCAATCCTCAATCCTCAACCCTCAATCCTCAATCCTCAACCCTCAATTCTCAATCCTCAATACTCAATCTTCAATCCTCAGTCCCCAATCCTCAATCTTCAATCCCCATTCCTCAATCCTCAATCCTGGATCCTCCATACTCTATCCTCAATCCTCAACCGGCAATCCTCAATCCTCAACACTCAACCCTCAACACTCAGTCCTCAATGTTCAATCCTCAATCCTCAATTCTCAATCTTCAATCCTCAATACTTAATCTTCAATCCTCAATAATCAATCCTCAATCCCCAATCATCAATCCTCAATCATCAATCCTCACACTCCAATCCTCAATACCCAATCCTCAATCTTCAATCCTCAGTCCTCAATCCTCAATTCTCAATCCTCAATCCTCAGTCCTTAGTCCTCAAACCTCAATCCTCGACCCTCAGCCCTCATCCTCAATCCCCAATCCTCAATCCTCAATCCTGGATCCTCCATACTCAATCCTCATTCCTCAAGCGGCAATCCTCAATCCTCAACCCTCAACCCTCAATCCTCAGTCCTCAAACCTCAATCCCGAATCCACAATCCTGAATCCTCAATCTTCAGCCCTCAGTCCTCAACAATCAATGGTCAATCCTCAATCCTCAATAGAATATCCTCAATTTACGGTTTTCAATACTCAATCCCCATTGTTCAATCTTCAAATCTCAATCCACAAACATCAATTCTCATCACTCAACACTCAACACTCAGTCCTCAATCTTCAATCCTCAGTCCTCAATCCTCATTCTTCAATCCTCAGTCCACAATCCTCAACCTTCAATCCTCAATACCCAATCTTCAATCCTCAATCCTCAATCCTCAATCCTCAATCCTCAATCCTCAATCCTCAGTTCTCAGTCCTCAAACCTCAACCCTCAAACCTCAGAACTCATCCTCAATCCTCAATCCTCATTCTTCAATCCTCAATACACAATCCTCAATCTTCAATCCTCAATTCTCAATCCTCAATTCTCAATCCTGAATCCTCAATCCTCAGACCTCAAACATAAATATTCAACCCCCAGTCCACGTCCTCAATCCACAACCCTCAATCCTCAATCCTCAACCTTCAATCATCAATATTCAAGCTTCAATCCTCAATACTCAATCCTCAGTCCTCAACTGTGAATCCTCAATCTTCAGTCCTCAATCCTCATTCCTCAATCCTCAATCCTCAATCCTCAATCTTCAATCCGCAATACTCAATATTCAATCCTCAATCCTCAACACTCAATCCTCAATCCTCAATGCTCAATCCTCAATCTTCAATCCTCAATACTCAATCTTCAACCCGCAACCCTCAATCCTCAATCCTCAATCCTCATTCTTCAATCCTCAACATCCAATCCTCAATCCTCAATCTTCAATCCTCAATCGTCAATCCTCAATCCTCAATCCCCAATCTTCAATCCTCAGTACTCAATCTGCAATCCTCAAACCCCAATCCTCAATCTTCAGCCCTCAGTCCTCAACAATCAGTTGTCAATCCTCAATCCTGAATAGAATATCATCAATTCACAGTTTTCAATACTCAATACTCAATCTGCAATCTTCAAATCTCTATCCACAAACATCAATTCTCATCACTCTACCCTCAGCACTCCGTCCCCAATCATCAGTCTTCAATCCTCAATCCTCAACCCTCAATCCTCAATCCTCAACCCTCAATTCTCAATCCTCAATACTCAATCTTCAATCCTCAGTCCCCAATCCTCAATCTTCAATCCCCATTCCTCAATCCTCAATCCTGGATCCTCCATACTCTATCCTCAATCCTCAACCGGCAATCCTCAATCCTCAACACTCAACCCTCAACACTCAGTCCTCAATGTTCAATCCTCAATCCTCAATTCTCAATCTTCAATCCTCAATACTTAATCTTCAATCCTCAATAATCAATCCTCAATCCCCAATCATCAATCCTCAATCATCAATCCTCACACTCCAATCCTCAACACCCAATCCTCAATCTTCAATCCTCAGTCCTCAATCCTCAATTCTCAATCCTCAATCCTCAGTCCTTAGTCCTCAAACCTCAATCCTCGACCCTCAGCCCTCATCCTCAATCCCCAATCCTCAATCCTCAATCCTGGATCCTCCATACTCAATCCTCATTCCTCAAGCGGCAATCCTCAATCCTCAACCCTCAACCCTCAATCCTCAGTCCTCAAACCTCAATCCCGAATCCACAATCCTGAATCCTCAATCTTCAGCCCTCAGTCCTCAACAATCAATGGTCAATCCTCAATCCTCAATAGAATATCCTCAATTTACGGTTTTCAATACTCAATCCCCATTGTTCAATCTTCAAATCTCAATCCACAAACATCAATTCTCATCACTCAACACTCAACACTCAGTCCTCAATCTTCAATCCTCAGTCCTCAATCCTCATTCTTCAATCCTCAGTCCACAATCCTCAACCTTCAATCCTCAATACCCAATCTTCAATCCTCAATCCTCAATCCTCAATCCTCAATCCTCAATCCTCAATCCTCATTCTTCAATCCTCAATAGCCAATCCTCAATCTTCTGTCCTCAATACTCAATCCTCAATCCTCAATCCTCAATCCTCAATCCTCAATCGTCAATCCTCAATCCTCAATCCCCAATCTTCAATCCTCAGTACTCAATCTGCAATCCTCAAACCTCAATCCTCAATCCTCAATCCTCAATTCTCAATCCCCAATCCTCAATCCTCAATCGTCAATCCTCAATCCCCAATCCTCAATCTTCAATCCTCAATCCTCAATCCTCAATCCTCAATCCTCAATATTCAACACACAACCCTCAACCATCAATCCTCAATACTCAACCATCAATACTCAATTCTCAATACTCAATAGAATATCCTGAATTCTCATGGTTCAATACTCAACCCGTAAAATTCAATAATCAAATCTCAATCCTCAAACATCAATTCTCAACACTCAATCCTCAATACTCAGTCCGCTCTCTTCAATCCTCCATCCTCAATCCTCAATCCTCAAGCGTCAAACCTCAATCCCCAATACTCAACCCTCAATCCTCAATCCTCAATCCTCAATCCTCAGTCCACAAACCTCAATCCTGAATCCTCAACCCTGAATCCTCAATCTTCAGCCCTCAGTCCTCAACAATCTATTGTCAATCCTCAATCCTCAATAGAATATCCTCAATTCACAGTTTTCAATACTCAATCCCCATTCTTCAAACTTCAAATCTCAATCCACAAACATCAATTCTCATCACTCAACCCTCAACACACAGTCCTCAATCTTCAATCCTGAATACTCAATCCTCAATCTTCAATCCTCAATACTCAACTTTCAATCCTCAGTCCTCAATTCTCAATCCTCATTGCTCAATCTTCAATCGTCAATCCTCAATCCCCAATCCTCAATGTTCAATCCTCAATCCTCAATCCTCAATCCACAATCCTCAATCCTCAATCTTGAATCCTCAATAGTCAATCTACAATCCTCAATCCTCTATCGTCAATCCTCAATCCTCAATCCTCAATCCTCAATCCTCAATCCTCAATCCTCAGTCCTCAAACCTCAATCCTGAATCCTCAATCCTGTATCCTCAATCCTCAATCCTCAATCCTCATTCTTCAATCCTCAATAACCAATCCTCAATCTTCAATCCTCAATCCTCAATCCTCAAATCTCAATCCTCAATCCTCAATCCTCAGACCTCAAACATCAATACTCAACCCTCAGTCCTCGTCCTCAATCCACAATCCTCAATCCTCAATCATCAATCTTTAATCCTCAATCCTCAATCCTCAATCCTCAATCCTCAGTCCTCAAACCGCAATCCTGAATCCTCAACCCTGAATCCTCAATCTTCAGCCCTCAGTTCTCAACAATCAGTTGTCAATCCTCAATCCTCAATAGAATATCATGAATTCACAGCTTTCAATACTCAATACTCAATCTGCAATCTTCAAATCTCTATCCACAAACATCAATTCTCATCCCTCAACCCTCAACACTCAGTCACCAATCCTCAATATTCAATCCTCAATCCTCAATCCACAATCCACAATCCTCAACCTTCAATCCTCAATACCCAACCTTCAATCCTCAAACCTCAAACCTCAATCCTCAATCCTCAATTCTCAATCCTCAATCTTCAACCTTCAATCCTCAATACTCAATATTCAATCCTCAATCCTCAATCCTCAATCCTCAATCCTCATTCTCGAATCCTCAATACCAAATCCTCAATCTTCAATCCTCAATCCTCAATCCTCAATCCCCAATCCTCAGTCCTCAAACCTCAATCCTGAATCCTCAATCCTGTATCCTCAATCTTCAGCCCTCAGTCCTCAACAATCAGTTGTCAATCCTCAATCCTCAATAGAATATCATCAATTCACAGTTCTCAATACTCAATACACAATCTGCAATCTTCAAATCTCATTCCAGAAACATCAATTCTCATCAATCAACCCTCAACACTCAGTCCTCAATCTTGAATCCTCAATCCTCAATCCTCATTCTTCAATCCTCAATCCACAATCCTCAACCTTCAATCCTCAATCCTCAATCCTCAATCCTCAATCCTCAATCCTCAGTCTTCAATCCTGAATACTTAATCCTCAATCCTCAATCCTCAATACTCAATCTTCAATCCTCAATCCTCAATCCTCAATCCTCAATCCTCAATCCTCAATCCTCAATCCTCAATCTTCAATCCTCAATACTCAATCTGCAATCCTCCATCCTCAATCCTCAATCCTCAATCCTCATTCTTCAATCCTCAATACCCAATCCTCAATCTTCAATCCTCAATTCTCAATCCTCAATTCTCAATCCTCAATCCTCAATCCTGAGACCTCAAACATAAATATTCAACCCTCAGTCCACGTCCTCAGTCCACAACCCTCAATCCTCAATCCTCAATCTTCAATCGTCAATATTCAACCATCAATCCTCAATACTCAATACTCAATCCTCAATCCTGAATCCTCAATCTTCAATCCTCAATCCTCAATCCTCAATCCTCAATCCTCAATCCTCAATCTTCAATCCTCAATCCTCAATCCTCAATCCCCAATCCTCAGTCCTCAAACCTCAATCCTGAATCCTCAATCCTGAATCCTCAATCTTCAGCCCTCAGTCCTCAACAATCAGTTGTCAATCCTCAATCCTCAATAGAATATCATCAATTCACAGTTTTCAATACTCAATACTCAATCTGCAATCTTCAAACCTCAATCCAGAAACATCAATTCTCATCACTCAACCCTCAACACTCAGTCCTCAATCGTGAATCCTCAATCCTCAATCCTCATTCTTCAATCCTCAATCCACAATCCTCAACTTTCAATACTCAATACCCAATCAACAATCCTCAATCCTCAATCCTCAATCCTCAATCCTCAATCCTCAATCCTCAATCTTCAATCCTCAATACTCAATCTTCAATTCTCAATCCTCAAACCTCAATCCTCAATCCTCAATCCTCAATCCTCAATCCTCAATCTTCAATCCTCAATACTCAATCTGCAATCCTCCATCCTCAATCCTCAATCCTCAATCCTCATTCTTCAATCCTCAATACCCAATCCTCAATCTTCAATCCTCAATTCTCAATCCTCAATTCTCAATCCTCAATACTCAATCCTCAATCCTCAATCCTCAATATTCAACACACAACCCTCAACCATCAATCCTCAATACTCAATCATCAATCCTCAATTCTCAATACTCAATAGAATATCCTGAATTCTCATGGATCAATACTCAATCCGCAAAATTCAATAATCAAATCTCAATCCTCAAACATCAATTCTCAACACTCAATCCTCAATACTCAGTCCTCTCTCTTCAATCCTCCGTCTTCAATCCTCAATCCTCAAGCGTCAAACCTCAATCCCCAATACTCAACCCTCAATCCTCGGCCCTCGAACCTCAATCCGGAATCCTCAATCCTGAATCCTCAATCTGCAGCCGCCGGTCCTCAACAATCAATCGTCAATCCTCAATCCTCAGTAGAATATCCTCAATTCACGGTTTTCAATACTCGATCCCCATTCTTCAATCTTCAAACCTCAATCCACAAACATCAGTTCTCATCACTCAAAGCTAAACACTCAGTCCTCAATCTTCAATCCTCAATCCTCAATCCTCATTCTTCAATCCTCAATACCCAATCTTCAATCTTCAATAATCAATCCTCAATCCTCAATTCTCAATCCTCAATCCTCAATCCTCAATCCTCAATACTCAATCCTCAATCCTGAATCCTCAGTCCTCAAACCTCAATCCTGAATGCCCAATCCTGAATCCTCAATCTTCAGCACTCAGTCCTCTACAATCACTTGACAATCCTCAATCCTCAATAGAATATCATCAATTCACAGTTTTCATTACTCAATACTCAATCTGCAATCTTCAAATCTCTATCCACAAACATCAATTCCCATCACTCAACGCTCAACACTCACTCCCCAATCCTCAATATTCAATCCTCAATCCTCAATACTCAATCCACAATACTCAACCTTCAATCCCCAATACTCAATCTTCAATGCTCATTCCTCAATCCTCAATCCTCAATCCTCAATCCTCAACCGTCAGGCTTCAATCCTCAATACTCAATCTTCAATCCTCAATCCTCAATCCTCATTCCTCAATCCTCATTCTTCCACCCTCAATACCCAATCCACAATCTTCAATCCTCAATCCTCAATCCTCAATCCTCAACTCTCAATCCTCAATCCCCAGTCCTCAGTCTTCAAACCTCAATCCTCAACCCTCAGCCCTCATCCTCAATCCTCAATCCTCAATCTTCAATCCTCAATACCCAATCCTCAGTCTTCAATCCTCAATCCTCAATCCTCAATTCTCAATCCCCAATCCTCAATCCTCAATCCTCAATCCTCAGTCCTCAAACCTCAAACCTTATTCCTCAATCCTGAATCCTCAATCTTCAGACCTCAATCCTGAATCCTCAATCCAGAATCCTCAAACTTCAGCCCTCAGTCCTCAACAATCTATTGTCAATCCTCAATCCTCAATAGAATATCCTCAATTCACAGTTTTCAACACGCAATCCACATCGTTCAAACTTCAAATCTCAATCCACAAACATCATTTCTCATCACTCAACCCTCAACACTCAGTCCTCAATCTTCAATCCTCAATCCTGAATCCTCAAACTTCAATCCTCAATACTCAATCTTCAATCCTCAATCCTCAATTCTCAATCCTCAGTGCTCTATCCTCAATCGTCAATCCTCAATCCCCAATCCACAATGTTCAATCCTCAGACTACAAACATCAATACTCAACCCTCAGTCCTCGTCCTCCGTCCACAACCCTCAATTCCCAATCCTCAATCTTCAATCATTAATATTCAATCTTCAATCCTCAATCCTCAATCCTCAATCCTCAACACTCAATCCTCAATGTTCAGTCCTCAATACCCAATCCTCAGTCTTCAATTCTCAATCCTCAATCCTCAATCCTCAATCCTCAATCCTCAGTCCTCAAACCTCAATCCTGAATCCTCAATCCTGAATCCTCAATCTTCAGCACTCAGTCCTCAACAATCTATTGTCAATCCTCAATCCTCAATAGAATATCATCAATTTACAGTTTTCAATACTCAATCCCCATTCTTCAAACTTCAAATCTCAATCCACAAACATCAATTCTCATCACTCAACCCTCAACACTCAGTCCTCAATCTTCAATCCTCAATCCTCAATCCTCAATCTTCAATCCTCAATACTCAACCTTCAATCCTCAGTCCTCAATTCTCAATCCTCATTGCTCAATCTTCAATCGCCAATCCTCAATCCCCAATCCTCAATGTTCAATCCTCAATCCTTAATCCTCAATCCACAATCCACAATCCTCAATCCTCAATCTTCAATCCTCAATAGTCAATCTACAATCCTCTATCCTCTATCCTCAATCCTCAAACCTCAATCCTCAATCCTCAATCTTCAATCCTCACTACTCAATCTGCAATCCTCAATCCTCAGTCCTCACTCCTGAATCCTCATTCTTCAATACTCAATACCGAACCCGCAATCTTCAGTCCTCAATCCTCAATCCTCAATTCTCAACCCTCAGTCCTCGTGCTCGATCCACAACCCTCAATCCTCAACCCTCAATCTTCAATCATTAATATTCAATCTTCAATCCTCAATCCTCAACCCTGAATCCTCAACACTCAATCCTCAATGTTCAATCCTCAATACCCAATCCTCAGTCTTCAATCCTCAATCCTCAATCCTCAATCCTCAATACTCAATCCTTAATCCTCAAACCTCTATCCTCAGTCCTCAGTCCTCAAACCTCAATCCTCAATCCTCAATTCTCCATCTTCATTCCTCAGTCCCCAATCCTCAATCTTCAGTCCTCAATCCTCAATCCTCAATCCTCAATCCTCAATCCTCTGTCTTCAGTCCTCAAACCACAACCCTCAACCCTCAGACCTCATCCTCAATCCTCAATCCTCAATCCTCAATTCTCAATCTTCAATCCTCAAAACTGAATCTTCAATCCTCAATCCTCAATACTCAGTACTCAACCATCAATCCTCAATTCTAAATACTCAATAGAATATCCTGAATTCTCAGGATTCAATACACAAACCTCAACCCTCAACCCTCAGCCCTCATGCTCAATCATCAATCCTGAATCCTCAATCCTCAATATTCAATCCTCAATACACAATCTTCAATCCTCAATCCTCAATCCTCAATCCTCAATCCTCAGTCATCAATCCTCAATCTTCAATCCTCAATCCTCAATCCTCATTCCTCAATCCTCATTCTTCCACCCTCAATACCCAATCCACAATCTTCAACCATCAATCTTCAATCCTCAACTCTCAATCCTCAATCCCCAGTCCTCAGTCTTCAAACCTCAATCCTCAACCCTCAGCCGTCATCCTCAATCCTCAATCCTCAATCTTCAATCCTCAATACCCAATCCTCAATCTTCAATCCTCAATCCTCAATCCTCAATCCTCAATCCTCAATCCTCAATCCCCAATCCTCAATCCTCAGACCTCAAACCTCAAACCTGAATCCTCAATCCTGAATCCTCAATCTTCAGACCTCAATCCTGAATCCTCAATCCTGAATCCTCAATCTTCAGCCCTCAGTCCTCAACAATCTATTGTCAATCCTCAATCATCAATAGAATATCCTCAATTCACAGTTTCCAATACGCAATCCCCATTCTTCAAACTTCAAATATCAATCCAGAAACATCAATTCTCATCACTCAACCCTCAACACTCAGTCCTCAATCTTCAATCCTCAATCCTCAATCCTCAAACTTCAATCCTCAATGCTCAATCTTCAATCCTCAATCCTCAATTCTCAATCCGCAATGCTCAATCCTCAATCGTCAATCCTCAATCCCCAATCCACAATGTTCAATCCTCAGACTTCAAACATCAATACTCAACCCTCAGTCCTCGTCCTCAATCCACAACCCTCAATCCCCAATCCTCAATCTTCAATCATTAATATTCAATCTTCAATCCTCAATCCTCAATCCTCAATCCTCAACACTCAATCCTCAATGTTCAATCCTCAATACCCAATCCTCAGTCTTCAATCCTCAATCCTCAATCCTCAATCCTCAATCCTCAATCCTCAGTCCTCAAACCTCAATCCTGAATCCTCAATCCTGAATCCTCAATCTTCAGCCATCAGTTCTCAACAATCAGTTGTCAATCCTCAATCCTCAATAGAATATCATGAATTCACAGCTTTCAATACTCAATACTCAATCTGCAATCTTCAAATCACTATCCACAAACATCAATTCTCATCCCTCAACCCTCAACACTCAGTCACCAATCCTCAATATTCAATCCTCAATTCTCAATCCTCAATCCACAATCCTCAACCTTCAATCCTCAATACCCAATCTTCAATCCTCAATCCTCAAACCTCAATCCTCAATCCTCAATTCTCAATCCTCAATCTTCAACCTTCAATCCTCAACACTCAATATTCAATCCTCAATCCTCAATCCTCAATCCTCAATCCTCATTCTTCAATCCTCAATACCAAATCCTCAATCTTCAATCCTCAATCCTCAATCCTCAATCCCCAATCCGAAGTCCTCAAACCTCAATCCTGAATCGTCAATCCTGAATCCTCAATCTTCAGCCCTCAGTCGTCAACAATCAGTTGTCAATACTCAATCCTCAATAGAATATCATCAATTCACAGTTTTCAATACTCAATACTCAATCTGCAATCTTGAAACCTCTATCCACAAACATCAATTCTCATCACTCTACCCTCAGCACTCCGTCCCCAATCCTCGGCCTTCAATCCTCAATCCTCAACCCTCAATCCTCAATCCTCAACCCTCAATTTTCAATCCTCAATACTCAATCTTCAATCCTCAGTCCCCAATCCTCAATCTTCAATCCCCAATCCTCAATCCTCAACCCTGGATCCTTCATACTCAATCCTCAATCCTCAACCGGCAATCCTCAATCCTCAACACTCAACCCTCAATCCTCAGTCCCCAAACCTCAATCCCGAATCCACAATCCTGAATCCTCAATCTTCAGCCCTCAGTTCTCAACAATCAATGGTCTATCCTCAATCATCAATAGAATATCCTCAATTCACAGTTTTCAATACCCAATCCCCATTCTTCAATCTTCAAATCTCAATCCACAAACATCAATTCTCATCACTCTACCCTCAACACTCAGTCCTCAATCTTGAATCCTCAATCCTCAATCCTTATTCTTCAATCCTCAATCCACAATCCTCAACATTCAATCCTCAATACACAATCTTCAATCCTCAATCCTCAATCCTCAATCCTCAATCCTCAATCCTCAATCCTCAATCTTCAATCCTCAATACTCAATATTCAATCCTCAATCCTCAATCCTCAATCCTCAATCCTCAATCCTCAACCTTCAATCCTCAATACTCAATCTGCAATCCTCCATCCTCAATCCTCAATCCTCAATCCTCATTCTTCAATCCTCAATACCCAATCCTCAATCTTCAATCCTCAATTCTCAATCCTCAATTCTCAATCCTCAATCCTCAATCCTGAGACCTCAAACATAAATATTCAACCCTCAGTCCACGTCCTCAATCCACAACCCTCAATCCTCAATCCTCACTCTTCAATCGTCAGTATTCAATCATCAATCCTCAATACTCAATCCTCAATCCTCAATCTTCAATCCTCAATACTCAATCTGCAATCCTCAATACTCAGTCCTCACTCCTGAATCCTCATTCTTCAATACTCAATACCGAATCCGCAATCTTCAGTCCTCAATCCTCAATCCTCAATTCTCAATCCTCAATCCTCAATCCTCAGGCTTCAAACATCAATACTCATCCCTCAGTCCTCGTGCTCAATCCACAACCCTCAATCCTCAACCCTCAATCTTCAATCATTAATATTCAATCTTCAATCCTCAATCCTCAACCCTCAATCCTCAACACTCAATCCTCAATGTTCAATCCTCAATACCCAATCCTCAGTCTTCAATCCTCAATCCTCAATCCTCAATTCTCAAACCTCAATCCTCAGTCCTCAAACCTCAATCCTGAATCCTCAATCCTGTATCCTCAATCCTCAATCCTCAATCCTCATTCTTCAATCCTCAATACCCAATCTTCAATCCTCAATCCTCAATCCTCAATCCTCAATCCTCAATGCTCAATCCTCAATCTTCAATCCTCAATACTCAATCTTCAATCCCCAATCCTCAATCCTCAATCCTCAATCCTCAACCCTCATTCCTCAATCCTCAACCTTCAATCCTCAATACTCAATCTGCAATCCTCCATCCTCAATCCTCAATCCTCAATCCTCATTCTTCAATCCTCAATACTCAATCCTCAATCTTCAATCCTCAATTCTCAATCCTCAATTCTCAATCCTCAATCCTCAATCCTGAGACCTCAAACATAAATGTTCAACCCTCAGTCCACGTCCTCAATCCACAACCCGCAATCCTCAATCCCCAATCTTCAATCGTCAATATTCAACCATCAATCCTCAATCCTCAATCCTCAATCCTCAATCCTCAATCCTCAATCTTCAATCCTCAATACTCAATCTTCAATCCTCAATCCTCAATCCTCAATCCTCAATCCTCAATCATCAATCCTCAATCCTCAATCTTCAATCCTCAAAACTCAATCTGCAATCCGCAACCCTCAATCCTCAATCCTCAATCCTCATTCTTCAATCCTCAACATCCAATCCTCAATCTTCAATCCTCAATCCTCAATCCTCAATTCGCAATTCTCAATCCTCAATCCTCAATCCTCAACCTTCAATCATCAGTATACAATCTTCAATCCTCAATCCTCAATCCTCAATACTCAATCCTCAATCCGCAATGTTCTATCCTGAATACCCAATCCTGAATCTTCAATCCTCAATCCTCAATCCACAATCCTCAATCCTCAATACTCAATCCTCAATCCTCAGTCCTCAAACCTCAATTCTGAATCCTCAATCCTGAATCCTCAATCTTCAGCCCTCAGTCCTCAACAATCAGTTGTCAATCCTCAATCCTCAATAGAATATCATCAATTCACAGTTTTCAATACTCAATACTCAATCTACAATCTTCAAATCTCTATCCACAAACATCAATTCTCATCACTCTACCCTCAGCACTCCGTCCCCAATCCTCGGTCTTCAATCCTCAATCCTCAACCCTCAATCCTCAATCCTCAACCCTCAATTTTCAATCCTCAATACTCAATCTTCAATCCTCAGTCCCCAATCCTCAATCTTCAATCCCCAATCCTCAATCCTCAATCCTGGATCCTTCATACTCAATCCTCAATCCTCAACCGGCAATCCTCAATCCTCAACACTCAACCCTCAATCCTCAGTCCCCAAACCTCAATCCCGAATCCACAATCCTGAATCCTCAATCTTCAGCCCTCAGTCCTCAACAATCAATGGTCAATCCTCAATCATCAATAGAATATCCTCAATTCACAGTTTTCAATACTCAATCCCCATTCTTCAATCTTCAAATCTCAATCCACAAACATCAATTCTCATCACTCTACCCTCAACACTCAGTCCTCACTCTTGAATCCTCAATCCTCAATCCTCATTCTTCAATCCTCAATCCACAATCCTCAACCTTCAATCCTCAATACACAATCTTCAATCCTCAATCCTCAATCCTCAATCCTCAATCCTCAATCCTCAATCCTCAATCTTCAATCCTCAATACTCAATATTCAATCCTCAATCCTCAATCCTCAATCCTCAATCCTCAATCCTCAATCTTCAATCCTCAATACTCAATCTGCAATCCTCCATCCTCAATCCTCAATCCTCAATCCTCATTCTTCAATCCTCAATACCCAATCCTCAATCTTCAATCCTCAATTCTCAGTCCTCAATTCTCAATCCTGAATCCTCAATCCTGAGACCTCAAACATAAATATTCAACCCTCAGTCCACGTCCTCAATCCACAACCCTCAATCCTCAATCCTCAATCTGCAATCCTCAATATTCAATCATCAATCCTCAATACTCAATCCTCAATCCTCAATCTTCAATCCTCAATACTCAATCTGCAATCCTCAATCCTCAGTCCTCACTCCTGAATGCTCATTCTTCAATACTCAATACCGAATCCGCAATCTTCAGTCCTCACTCCTCAATCCTCAATTCTCAATCTTCAATCCTCAATACTCAATCTGCAATCCTCCATCCTCAACCCTCAATCCTCAATCCTCAATCTTCAATTGTCAATATTCAATCATCAATCCTCAATACTCAATCCTCAATCCACAATCTTCAATCCTAAATACTCAATCTGCAATCCTCAATCCTCAGTCCTCACTCCTGAATCCTCATTCTTCAATACTCAATACCGAATCCGCAATCTTCAGTCCTCAATCCTCAATCCTCAATTCTCAATCCTCAATCCTCAATCCTCAGACTTCAAACATCAATACTCATCCCTCAGTTCTCGTGCTCAATCCACAACCCTCAATCCTCAACCCTCAATCTTCAATCATTAATATTCAATCTTCAATCCTCAATCCTCAACCCTCAATCCTCAACACTCAATCCTCAATGTTCAATGCTCAATACCCAATCCTCAGTCTTCAATCCTCAATCCTCAATCCTCAATCCTCAATCCTCAATCCTCAGTCCTCAAACCTCAATCCTGAATCCTCAATCCTGTATCCTCAATCCTCAATCCTCAATCCTCATTCTTCAATCCTCAATACCCAATCTTCAAACCTCAATCCTCAATCCTCAATCCTCAATCCTCAATCCTCAATCCTCAATCTTCAATCCTCAATACTCAATCTTCAATCCCCAATCCTCAATCCTCAATCCTCAATCCTCAATCCTCAATCCTCAATCCTCAATCTTCAATCCTCAATACTCAATCCTCAATCCTCATTCTTCAATCCTCAATACCCAATCCTCAATCTTCAATCCTCAATTCTCAATCCTCAATTCTCAATCCTCAATCCTCAATCCTGAGACCTCAAACATAAATATTCAACCCTCAGTCCACGTCCTCAATCCACAACCCGCAATCCTCAATGCTCAATCTTCAATCGTCAATAATCAACCATCAATCCTCAATCCTCAATCCTCAATCCCCAATCCTCAATCCTCAATCTTCAATCCTCAATACTCAATCTTCAATCCTCTATCCTCAATCCTCAATCCTCAATCCTCAATCATCAATCCTCAATCCTCAATCTTCAACCCTCAATACTCAATCTGCAATCCGCAACCCTCAATCCTCAATCCTCAATCCTCATTCTTCAATCCTCAACATCCAATCCTCAATCTTCAATCCTCAATCCTCAATCCTCAATCCTCAATTCTCAATTCTCAATCCCCAATCCTCAATCCTCAGCCTTCAATAATCAGTATACAATCTTCAATCCTCAATCCTCAATCCTCAATACTCAATCCTCAATCCGCAATGTTCTACCCTGAATACCCAATCCTCAATCTTCAATCCTCAATCCTCAATCCTCAATCCTCAATCCTCAATACTCAATCCTCAATCCTCAGTCCTCAAACCTCAATTCTGAATCCTCAATCCTGAATCCTCAATCTTCAGCCCTCAGTCCTCAACAATCTATTGTCAATCCTCAATCCTCAATAGAATATCCTCAATTCACAGTTTTCAATACGCAATCCCCATTCTTCAAATTTCAAATCTCAATCCAGAAACATCAATTCTCATCACTCAACCCTCAACACTCAGACCTCAATCTTCAATCCTCAATCCTCAATCCTCAAACTTCAACCCTCAATACTCAATCTTCAATCCTCAATCCTCAATTCTCAATCCTCAATGCTCAATCCTCAATCCTCAATCTTCAATCCTCAATACTCAATCTTCAATCCTCAATCCTCAATCCTCATTCTTCAATCCTCGATACCCAATCCTCAATCTTCAATCCTCAATTCTCAATCCTCAATTCTCAATCCTCAATCCTCAATCCTGAGACCTCAAACATAAATATTCAACCCTCAGACCACGTCCTCAATCCACAACCCTCAATCCTCAATCCTCAACCTTCAATCATCAATATTCAAGCTTCATTCCTCAATACTCAATCCTCAATCCTCAATCCTCATTCTTCAATCCTCGATACCCAATCCTCAATCTTCAAACCTCAATCCTCAATCCTCAATTCTCAATCCTCAATCTTCAACCTTCAATCCTCAATACTCAATATTCAATCCACAATCCTCAATCCTCAATCCTCAATCCTCATTCTTCAATCCGCAACACCAAATCCTCAATCTTCAATCCTCAATCCCCAATCCTCAATCCCCAATCCTCAGTCCTCAAACCTCAATCACGAATCCACAATCCTGAATCCTCAATCTTCAGCCCTCAGTCCTCAACAATCAATTGTCAATCCTCAATCCTCAATTGAATATCCTCAATTCACGGTTTTCAATACTCAATCCCCATTGTTCAATCTTCAAATCTCAATCCACAAACATCAATTCTCATCACTCAACACTCAACACTCAGTCCTCAATCTTCAATCCTCAATCCTCAATCCTCATTCTTCAATCCTCAATCCACAATCCTCAGCCTTCAATCCTCAATACCCAATCTTCAATCCTCAATCCTCAATCCTCAATCCTCAATCCTCAATCCTCAATCCTCAATCTTCAATCCTCAATACTCAATCTTCAATCCTCAATCCTCATTCTTCTATCCTCGATACCCAATCCTCAATCTTCAATCCTCAATTCTCAATCCTCAATTCTCAATCCTCAATCCTCAACCTTCAATCATCAATATTCAAGCTTCAATCCTCAATACTCAATCCTCAATCCTCAATTGTGAATCCTCAATCTTCAGTCCTCAATCCTCATTCATCAATCCTCAATCCTCAATCCTCAATCTTCAATCCGCAATACTCAATCTTCAAGCCTCAATCCTCAAACCTCAATCCTCAATCGTCAATGCTCAATCCTCAATCATCAATCCTCAATACTGAATCTTCAACCCGCAACCCTCAATCCTCACTCCTCAATCCTCATTCTTCAATCCTCAACATCCAATCCTCAATCCTCAATCCTCAATCCTCAATCCTCAATTCGCAATTCTCAATCCTCAATCCTCAATCGTCAACCTTCAATCATCAGTATACAATCTTCAATCCTCAATCCTCAATCCTCAATACTCAATCCTCAATCCGCAATGTTCTATCCTGAATACCCAATCCTGAATCTTCAATCCTCAATCCTCAATCCACAATCCTCAATCCTCAATACTCAATCCTCAATCCTCAGTCCTCAAACCTCAATTCTGAATCCTCAATCCTGAATCCTCAATCTTCAGCCCTCAGTCCTCAACAATCAGTTGTCAATCCTCAATCCTCAATAGAATATCATCAATTCACAGTTTTCAATACTCAATACTCAATCTACAATCTTCAAATCTCTATCCACAAACATCAATTCTCATCACTCTACCCTCAGCACTCCGTCCCCAATCCTCGGTCTTCAATCCTCAATCCTCAACCCTCAATCCTCAATCCTCAACCCTCAATTTTCAATCCTCAATACTCAATCTTCAATCCTCAGTCCCCAATCCTCAATCTTCAATCCCCAATCCTCAATCCTCAATCCTGGATCCTTCATACTCAATCCTCAATCCTCAACCGGCAATCCTCAATTCTCAATCCTCAATTCTCAATCCTCAATCCTCAATCCTGAGACCTCAAACATAAATATTCAACCCTCAGTCCACGTCCTCAATCCACAACCCGCAATCCTCAATGCTCAATCTTCAATCGTCAATAATCAACCATCAATCCTCAATCCTCAATCCTCAATCCCCAATCCTCAATCCTCAATCTTCAATCCTCAATACTCAATCTTCAATCCTCTATCCTCAATCCTCAATCCTCAATCATCAATCATCAATCCTCAATCCTCAATCTTCAACCCTCAATACTCAATCTGCAATCCGCAACCCTCAATCCTCAATCCTCAATCCTCATTCTTCAATCCTCAACATCCAATCCTCAATCTTCAATCCTCAATCCTCAATCCTCAATCCTCAATTCTCAATTCTCAATCCCCAATCCTCAATCCTCAGCCTTCAATAATCAGTATACAATCTTCAATCCTCAATCCTCAATCCTCAATACTCAATCCTCAATCCGCAATGTTCTACCCTGAATACCCAATCCTCAATCTTCAATCCTCAATCCTCAATCCTCAATCCTCAATCCTCAATACTCAATCCTCAATCCTCAGTCCTCAAACCTCAATTCTGAATCCTCAATCCTGAATCCTCAATCTTCAGCCCTCAGTCCTCAACAATCTATTGTCAATCCTCAATCCTCAATAGAATATCCTCAATTCACAGTTTTCAGTACGCAATCCCCATTCTTCAAATTTCAAATCTCAATCCAGAAACATCAATTCTCATCACTCAACCCTCAACACTCAGACCTCAATCTTCAATCCTCAATCCTCAATCCTCAAACTTCAACCCTCAATACTCAATCTTCAATCCTCAATCCTCAATTCTCAATCCTCAATGCTCAATCCTCAATCCTCAATCTTCAATCCTGAATACTCAATCTTCAATCCTCAATCCTCGTTCTTCAATCCTCGATACCCAATCCTCAATCTTCAATCCTCAATTCTCAATCCTCAATTCTCAATCCTCAATCCTCAACCTTCAATCATCAATATTCAAGCTTCAATCCTCAATACTCAATCCTCAATCCTCAATTGTGAATCCTCAATCTTCAGTCCTCAATCCTCATTCATCAATCCTCAATCCTCAATCCTCAATCTTCAATCCGCAATACTCAATCTTCAAGCCTCAATCCTCAAACCTCAATCCTCAATCGTCAATGCTCAATCCTCAATCATCAATCCTCAATACTGAATCTTCAACCCGCAACCCTCAATCCTCACTCCTCAATCCTCATTCTTCAATCCTCAACATCCAATCCTCAATCCTCAATCTTCAATCATCAGTATTCAATCTTCAATCCTCAATCCTCAATCCTCAATACTCAATCCTCAATCCTCAATGTTCTATCCTCAATACCCAATCCTCAATCTTCAATCCTCAATCCTCAATCCTCAATCCTCAATCCTCAATCCTCAAAATTCAATCCTCTATACCCAATCTTCAATCCTCAATCCTCAATTCTCAATCCACAATGCTCAATCCTCAATCGTCAATCCTCAATCCCCAATGCTCAATCTTCAATCCTCAATCCTCAATCCTCAATCCACAATCCTCAACCTTCAATCCTCAATACCCAACATTCAATCCTCAATCCTCAAACCTCAATCCTCAATCCTCAATACCCAATCTTCAATCCTCAAACCTCAAACCTCAATCCTCAATCCTCAATTCTCAATCCTCAATCTTCAACCTTCAATCCTCAATACACATTATTCAATCCTCAATCCTCAATCCTCAATCCTCAATCTTCAATCCTCAATACTCAATCTTCAATCCTCAATCCTCAATCCTCAATCCTCATTCTTCAATCCTCAATACCCAATCCTCAATCTTCAATCCTCAATTCGCAATCCTCAATTCTCAATCCTGAATCCTCAATCCTGAGACCTCAAACGTAAATATTCAACCCTCAGTCCACGTCCTCAATCCACAACCCTCAATCCTCAATCCTCAACCTTCAATCATCAATATTCAAGCTTCAATCCTCAATACTCAATCCTCAGTCCTCAATTGTGAATCCTCAATCTTCAGTCCTCAATCCTCATTCCTCAATCCTCAATCCTCAATCCTCAATCTTCTATCCGCAATACTCAATCTTCAATCCTCAATCCTCAACCCTCAATCCTCAATCCTCAATGCTCAATCCTCAATCTTCAATCCTCAATACTCAATCTTCAACCCGCAACCCTCAATCCTCAATCCTCAATCCTCATTCTTCAATCCTCAACATCCAATCCTCAATCCTCAATCTTGAATCATCAGTATTCAATCTTCAATCCTCAATACTCAATCCTCAATACTCAATCCTCAATCCTCAATGTTCTATCCTCAATCCCCAATCCTCAATCTTCAATCCTCAATCCTCAATCCTCAATCCTCAATCCTCAATCCTCAATCCTCAATCCTCAGTCCTCAATCCTCAATCGTCAATCGCCAATCCTGAATACTCAATCTTCAATCCTCAAACCTCAATCCCCAATCCTCAATACTCATTCTTCAATCCTCAATAGCCAATCCTCAATCTTCAATCCTCAATACTCAATCCTCAATCCTCAAACCTCAATCCTCAGTCCTCAGTCCTCAAACCTCAATCCTCAATCCTCAATCCTCAATCTTCATTCCTCAGTCCCCAATCCCCAATCTTCATTCCTCAATCCTCAATCCTCATTCCTCAATCCTCAATCCTCAGTTCTCAGTCCTCAAACCTCAGAACTCATCCTCAATCCTCAATCCTCATTCTTCAATCCTCAACACACAATCCTCAATCTTCAATCCTCAATTCCCAATCCTCAATTCTCAATCCTGAATCCTCAATCCTCAGACCTCAAACATAAATATTCAACCCTCAGTCCACGTCCTCAATCCACAACCCTCAATCCTCAATCCTCAACCTTCAATCATCAATATTCAAGCTTCAATCCTCAATACTCAATCCTCAGTCCTCAGTTGTGAATCCTCAATCTTCAGTCCTCAATCCTCATTCCTCAATCCTCAATCCTCAATCCTCAATATTCAATCCTTAATACTCAATCTTCAATCCTCAATCCTCAACCCTCAATCCTCAATCCTCAATGCTCAATCCTCAATCTTCAATCCTCAATACTCAATCTTCAACCCGCAACCCTCAATCCTCAATCCTCAATCCTCATTCTTCAATTTTCAATACTCAACCTTCAATCCTCAGTCCTCAATTCTCAATCCTCATTGCTCAATCTTCAATCGCCAATCCTCAATCCCCAATCCTCAATGTTCAATCCTCAATCCTTAATCCTCAATCCACAATCCACAATCCTCAATCCTCAATCTTCAATCCTCAATAGTCAATCTACAATCCTCTATCCTCTATCCTCAATCCTCAAACCTCAATCCTCAATCCTCAATCTTCAATCCTCACTACTCAATCTGCAATCCTCAATCCTCAGTCCTCACTCCTGAATCCTCATTCTTCAATACTCAATACCGAACCCGCAATCTTCAGTCCTCAATCCTCAATCCTCAATTCTCAATCCTCAATCCTCAATCCTCAGACTTCAAACTTCAATACTCAACCCTCAGTCCTCGTGCTCGATCCACAACCCTCAATCCTCAACCCTCAATCTTCAATCATTAATATTCAATCTTCAATCCTCAATCCTCAACCCTGAATCCTCAACACTCAATCCTCAATGTTCAATCCTCAATACCCAATCCTCAGTCTTCAATCCTCAATCCTCAATCCTCAATCCTCAATACTCAATCCTTAATCCTCAAACCTCTATCCTCAGTCCTCAGTCCTCAAACCTCAATCCTCAATCCTCAATTCTCCATCTTCATTCCTCAGTCCCCAATCCTCAATCTTCAGTCCTCAATCCTCAATCCTCAATCCTCAATCCTCAATCCTCTGTCTTCAGTCCTCAAACCACAACCCTCAAGCCTCAGACCTCATCCTCAATCCTCAATCCTCAATCCTCAATTCTCAATCTTCAATCCTCAAAACTGAATCTTCAATCCTCAATCCTCAATACTCAGTACTCAACCATCAATCCTCAATTCTAAATACTCAATAGAATATCCTGAATTCTCAGGATTCAATACACAAACCTCAACCCTCAACCCTCAGCCCTCATGCTCAATCATCAATCCTGAATCCTCAATCCTCAATATTCAATCCTCAATACACAATCTTCAATCCTCAATCCTCAATCCTCAATCCTCAATCCTCAGTCATCAATCCTCAATCTTCAATCCTCAATCCTCAATCCTCATTCCTCAATCCTCATTCTTCCACCCTCAATACCCAATCCACAATCTTCAACCATCAATCTTCAATCCTCAACTCTCAATCCTCAATCCCCAGTCCTCAGTCTTCAAACCTCAATCCTCAACCCTCAGCCGTCATCCTCAATCCTCAATCCTCAATCTTCAATCCTCAATACCCAATCCTCAATCTTCAATCCTCAATCCTCAATCCTCAATCCTCAATCCTCAATCCTCAATCCCCAATCCTCAATCCTCAGACCTCAAACCTCAAACCTGAATCCTCAATCCTGAATCCTCAATCTTCAGACCTCAATCCTGAATCCTCAATCCTGAATCCTCAATCTTCAGCCCTCAGTCCTCAACAATCTATTGTCAATCCTCAATCATCAATAGAATATCCTCAATTCACAGTTTCCAATACGCAATCCCCATTCTTCAAACTTCAAATATCAATCCAGAAACATCAATTCTCATCACTCAACCCTCAACACTCAGTCCTCAATCTTCAATCCTCAATCCTCAATCCTCAAACTTCAATCCTCAATGCTCAATCTTCAATCCTCAATCCTCAATTCTCAATCCGCAATGCTCAATCCTCAATCGTCAATCCTCAATCCCCAATCCACAATGTTCAATCCTCAGACTTCAAACATCAATACTCAACCCTCAGTCCTCGTCCTCAATCCACAACCCTCAATCCCCAATCCTCAATCTTCAATCATTAATATTCAATCTTCAATCCTCAATCCTCAATCCTCAATCCTCAACACTCAATCCTCAATGTTCAATCCTCAATACCCAATCCTCAGTCTTCAATCCTCAATCCTCAATCCTCAATCCTCAATCCTCAATCCTCAGTCCTCAAACCTCAATCCTGAATCCTCAATCCTGAATCCTCAATCTTCAGCCATCAGTTCTCAACAATCAGTTGTCAATCCTCAATCCTCAATAGAATATCATGAATTCACAGCTTTCAATACTCAATACTCAATCTGCAATCTTCAAATCACTATCCACAAACATCAATTCTCATCCCTCAACCCTCAACACTCAGTCACCAATCCTCAATATTCAATCCTCAATTCTCAATCCTCAATCCACAATCCTCAACCTTCAATCCTCAATACCCAATCTTCAATCCTCAATCCTCAAACCTCAATCCTCAATCCTCAATTCTCAATCCTCAATCTTCAACCTTCAATCCTCAACACTCAATATTCAATCCTCAATCCTCAATCCTCAATCCTCAATCCTCATTCTTCAATCCTCAATACCAAATCCTCAATCTTCAATCCTCAATCCTCAATCCTCAATCCCCAATCCGAAGTCCTCAAACCTCAATCCTGAATCGTCAATCCTGAATCCTCAATCTTCAGCCCTCAGTCGTCAACAATCAGTTGTCAATACTCAATCCTCAATAGAATATCATCAATTCACAGTTTTCAATACTCAATACTCAATCTGCAATCTTGAAACCTCTATCCACAAACATCAATTCTCATCACTCTACCCTCAGCACTCCGTCCCCAATCCTCGGCCTTCAATCCTCAATCCTCAACCCTCAATCCTCAATCCTCAACCCTCAATTTTCAATCCTCAATACTCAATCTTCAATCCTCAGTCCCCAATCCTCAATCTTCAATCCCCAATCCTCAATCCTCAACCCTGGATCCTTCATACTCAATCCTCAATCCTCAACCGGCAATCCTCAATCCTCAACACTCAACCCTCAATCCTCAGTCCCCAAACCTCAATCCCGAATCCACAATCCTGAATCCTCAATCTTCAGCCCTCAGTTCTCAACAATCAATGGTCTATCCTCAATCATCAATAGAATATCCTCAATTCACAGTTTTCAATACCCAATCCCCATTCTTCAATCTTCAAATCTCAATCCACAAACATCAATTCTCATCACTCTACCCTCAACACTCAGTCCTCAATCTTGAATCCTCAATCCTCAATCCTTATTCTTCAATCCTCAATCCACAATCCTCAACCTTCAATCCTCAATACACAATCTTCAATCCTCAATCCTCAATCCTCAATCCTCAATCCTCAATCCTCAATCCTCAATCTTCAATCCTCAATACTCAATATTCAATCCTCAATCCTCAATCCTCAATCCTCAATCCTCAATCCTCAACCTTCAATCCTCAATACTCAATCTGCAATCCTCCATCCTCAATCCTCAATCCTCAATCCTCATTCTTCAATCCTCAATACCCAATCCTCAATCTTCAATCCTCAATTCTCAATCCTCAATTCTCAATCCTCAATCCTCAATCCTGAGACCTCAAACATAAATATTCAACCCTCAGTCCACGTCCTCAATCCACAACCCTCAATCCTCAATCCTCACTCTTCAATCGTCAGTATTCAATCATCAATCCTCAATACTCAATCCTCAATCCTCAATCTTCAATCCTCAATACTCAATCTGCAATCCTCAATCCTCAGTCCTCACTCCTGAATCCTCATTCTTCAATACTCAATACCGAATCCGCAATCTTCAGTCCTCAATCCTCAATCCTCAATTCTCAATCCTCAATCCTCAATCCTCAGGCTTCAAACATCAATACTCATCCCTCAGTCCTCGTGCTCAATCCACAACCCTCAATCCTCAACCCTCAATCTTCAATCATTAATATTCAATCTTCAATCCTCAATCCTCAACCCTCAATCCTCAACACTCAATCCTCAATGTTCAATCCTCAATACCCAATCCTCAGTCTTCAATCCTCAATCCTCAATCCTCAATTCTCAAACCTCAATCCTCAGTCCTCAAACCTCAATCCTGAATCCTCAATCCTGTATCCTCAATCCTCAATCCTCAATCCTCATTCTTCAATCCTCAATACCCAATCTTCAATCCTCAATCCTCAATCCTCAATCCTCAATCCTCAATGCTCAATCCTCAATCTTCAATCCTCAATACTCAATCTTCAATCCCCAATCCTCAATCCTCAATCCTCAATCCTCAACCCTCATTCCTCAATCCTCAACCTTCAATCCTCAATACTCAATCTGCAATCCTCCATCCTCAATCCTCAATCCTCAATCCTCATTCTTCAATCCTCAATACTCAATCCTCAATCTTCAATCCTCAATTCTCAATCCTCAATTCTCAATCCTCAATCCTCAATCCTGAGACCTCAAACATAAATGTTCAACCCTCAGTCCACGTCCTCAATCCACAACCCGCAATCCTCAATCCCCAATCTTCAATCGTCAATATTCAACCATCAATCCTCAATCCTCAATCCTCAATCCTCAATCCTCAATCCTCAATCTTCAATCCTCAATACTCAATCTTCAATCCTCAATCCTCAATCCTCAATCCTCAATCCTCAATCATCAATCCTCAATCCTCAATCTTCAATCCTCAAAACTCAATCTGCAATCCGCAACCCTCAATCCTCAATCCTCAATCCTCATTCTTCAATCCTCAACATCCAATCCTCAATCTTCAATCCTCAATCCTCAATCCTCAATTCGCAATTCTCAATCCTCAATCCTCAATCCTCAACCTTCAATCATCAGTATACAATCTTCAATCCTCAATCCTCAATCCTCAATACTCAATCCTCAATCCGCAATGTTCTATCCTGAATACCCAATCCTGAATCTTCAATCCTCAATCCTCAATCCACAATCCTCAATCCTCAATACTCAATCCTCAATCCTCAGTCCTCAAACCTCAATTCTGAATCCTCAATCCTGAATCCTCAATCTTCAGCCCTCAGTCCTCAACAATCAGTTGTCAATCCTCAATCCTCAATAGAATATCATCAATTCACAGTTTTCAATACTCAATACTCAATCTACAATCTTCAAATCTCTATCCACAAACATCAATTCTCATCACTCTACCCTCAGCACTCCGTCCCCAATCCTCGGTCTTCAATCCTCAATCCTCAACCCTCAATCCTCAATCCTCAACCCTCAATTTTCAATCCTCAATACTCAATCTTCAATCCTCAGTCCCCAATCCTCAATCTTCAATCCCCAATCCTCATTCCTCAATCCTGGATCCTTCATACTCAATCCTCAATCCTCAACCGGCAATCCTCAATCCTCAACACTCAACCCTCAATCCTCAGTCCCCAAACCTCAATCCCGAATCCACAATCCTGAATCCTCAATCTTCAGCCCTCAGTCCTCAACAATCAATGGTCAATCCTCAATCATCAATAGAATATCCTCAATTCACAGTTTTCAATACTCAATCCCCATTCTTCAATCTTCAAATCTCAATCCACAAACATCAATTCTCATCACTCTACCCTCAACACTCAGTCCTCACTCTTGAATCCTCAATCCTCAATCCTCATTCTTCAATCCTCAATCCACAATCCTCAACCTTCAATCCTCAATACACAATCTTCAATCCTCAATCCTCAATCCTCAATCCTCAATCCTCAATCCTCAATCCTCAATCTTCAATCCTCAATACTCAATATTCAATCCTCAATCCTCAATCCTCAATCCTCAATCCTCAATCCTCAATCTTCAATCCTCAATACTCAATCTGCAATCCTCCATCCTCAATCCTCAATCCTCAATCCTCATTCTTCAATCCTCAATACCCAATCCTCAATCTTCAATCCTCAATTCTCAGTCCTCAATTCTCAATCCTGAATCCTCAATCCTGAGACCTCAAACATAAATATTCAACCCTCAGTCCACGTCCTCAATCCACAACCCTCAATCCTCAATCCTCAATCTTCAATCCTCAATATTCAATCATCAATCCTCAATACTCAATCCTCAATCCTCAATCTTCAATCCTCAATACTCAATCTGCAATCCTCAATCCTCAGTCCTCACTCCTGAATCCTCATTCTTCAATACTCAATACCGAATCCGCAATCTTCAGTCCTCACTCCTCAATCCTCAATTCTCAATCCTCAATCCTCAATCCTCAGACTTCAAACATCAATACTCATCCCTCAGTCCTCGTGCTCAATCCACAACCCTCAATCCTCAACCCTCAATCTTCAATCATTAATATTCAATCTTCAATCCTCAATCCTCAACCCTCAATCCTCAACACTCAATCCTCAATGTTCAATCCTCAATACCCAATCCTCAGTCTTCAATCCTCAATCCTCAATCCTCAATCCTCAATCCTCAATCCTCAGTCCTCAAACCTCAATCCTGAATCCTCAATCCTGTATCCTCAATCCTCAATCCTCAATCCTCATTCTTCAATCCTCAATACCCAATCTTCAATCCTCAATCCTCAATCCTCAATCCTCAATCCTCAATCCTCAATCTTCAACCCTCAATACTCAATCTTCAATCCCCAATCCTCAATCCTCAATCCTCAATCCTCAATCCTCAATCCTCAATCCTCAATCTTCAATCCTCAATACTCAATCTGCAATCCTCCATCCTCAACCCTCAATCCTCAATCCTCAATCTTCAATCGTCAATATTCAATCATCAATCCTCAATACTCAATCCTCAATCCACAATCTTCAATCCTAAATACTCAATCTGCAATCCTCAATCCTCAGTCCTCACTCCTGAATCCTCATTCTTCAATACTCAATACCGAATCCGCAATCTTCAGTCCTCAATCCTCAATCCTCAATTCTCAATCCTCAATCCTCAATCCTCAGACTTCAAACATCAATACTCATCCCTCAGTTCTCGTGCTCAATCCACAACCCTCAATCCTCAACCCTCAATCTTCAATCATTAATATTCAATCTTCAATCCTCAATCCTCAACCCTCAATCCTCAACACTCAATCCTCAATGTTCAATGCTCAATACCCAATCCTCAGTCTTCAATCCTCAATCCTCAATCCTCAATCCTCAATCCTCAATCCTCAGTCCTCAAACCTCAATCCTGAATCCTCAATCCTGTATCCTCAATCCTCAATCCTCAATCCTCATTCTTCAATCCTCAATACCCAATCTTCAAACCTCAATCCTCAATCCTCAATCCTCAATCCTCAATCCTCAATCCTCAATCTTCAATCCTCAATACTCAATCTTCAATCCCCAATCCTCAATCCTCAATCCTCAATCCTCAATCCTCAATCCTCAATCCTCAATCTTCAATCCTCAATACTCAATCCTCAATCCTCATTCTTCAATCCTCAATACCCAATCCTCAATCTTCAATCCTCAATTCTCAATCCTCAATTCTCAATCCTCAATCCTCAATCCTGAGACCTCAAACATAAATATTCAACCCTCAGTCCACGTCCTCAATCCACAACCCGCAATCCTCAATGCTCAATCTTCAATCGTCAATAATCAACCATCAATCCTCAATCCTCAATCCTCAATCCCCAATCCTCAATCCTCAATCTTCAATCCTCAATACTCAATCTTCAATCCTCTATCCTCAATCCTCAATCCTCAATCCTCAATCATCAATCCTCAATCCTCAATCTTCAACCCTCAATACTCAATCTGCAATCCGCAACCCTCAATCCTCAATCCTCAATCCTCATTCTTCAATCCTCAACATCCAATCCTCAATCTTCAATCCTCAATCCTCAATCCTCAATCCTCAATTCTCAATTCTCAATCCCCAATCCTCAATCCTCAGCCTTCAATAATCAGTATACAATCTTCAATCCTCAATCCTCAATCCTCAATACTCAATCCTCAATCCGCAATGTTCTACCCTGAATACCCAATCCTCAATCTTCAATCCTCAATCCTCAATCCTCAATCCTCAATCCTCAATACTCAATCCTCAATCCTCAGTCCTCAAACCTCAATTCTGAATCCTCAATCCTGAATCCTCAATCTTCAGCCCTCAGTCCTCAACAATCTATTGTCAATCCTCAATCCTCAATAGAATATCCTCAATTCACAGTTTTCAGTACGCAATCCCCATTCTTCAAATTTCAAATCTCAATCCAGAAACATCAATTCTCATCACTCAACCCTCAACACTCAGACCTCAATCTTCAATCCTCAATCCTCAATCCTCAAACTTCAACCCTCAATACTCAATCTTCAATCCTCAATCCTCAATTCTCAATCCTCAATGCTCAATCCTCAATCCTCAATCTTCAATCCTCAATACTCAATCTTCAATCCTCAATCCTCATTCTTCAATCCTCGATACCCAATCCTCAATCTTCAATCCTCAATTCTCAATCCTCAATTCTCAATCCTCAATCCTCAACCTTCAATCATCAATATTCAAGCTTCAATCCTCAATACTCAATCCTCAATCCTCAATTGTGAATCCTCAATCTTCAGTCCTCAATCCTCATTCATCAATCCTCAATCCTCAATCCTCAATCTTCAATCCGCAATACTCAATCTTCAAGCCTCAATCCTCAAACCTCAATCCTCAATCGTCAATGCTCAATCCTCAATCATCAATCCTCAATACTGAATCTTCAACCCGCAACCCTCAATCCTCACTCCTCAATCCTCATTCTTCAATCCTCAACATCCAATCCTCAATCCTCAATCTTCAATCATCAGTATTCAATCTTCAATCCTCAATCCTCAATCCTCAATACTCAATCCTCAATCCTCAATGTTCTATCCTCAATACCCAATCCTCAATCTTCAATCCTCAATCCTCAATCCTCAATCCTCAATCCTCAATCCTCAAAATTCAATCCTCTATACCCAATCTTCAATCCTCAATCCTCAATTCTCAATCCACAATGCTCAATCCTCAATCGTCAATCCTCAATCCCCAATGCTCAATCTTCAATCCTCAATCCTCAATCCTCAATCCACAATCCTCAACCTTCAATCCTCAATACCCAACATTCAATCCTCAATCCTCAAACCTCAATCCTCAATCCTCAATTCTCAATCCTCAATCTTCAACCTTCAGTCCTCAATACTCAATATTCAATCCACAATCCTCAATCCTCAATCCTCAATCCTCATTCTTCAATCCTCAACACCAAATCCTCAATCTTCAATCCTCAATCCTCAATCCTCAATCCCCAATCCTCAGTCCTCAAACCTCAATCCTGAATCCTCAATCCTGAATCCTCAATCTTCAGCCCTCAGTCCTCAACAATCAGTTGTCAATCCTCAATCCTGAATAGAATATCATGAATTCACAGCTTTCAATACTCAATACTCAATCTGCAATCTTCAAATCTCTATCCACAAACATCAATTCTCATCCCTCAACCCTCAACACTCAGTCACCAATCCTCAATATTCAATTCTCAATCCTCAATCCTCAATCCACAATCCTCAACCTTCAATCCTCAATACCCAATCTTCAATCCTCAAACCTCAAACCTCAATCCTCAATCCTCAATTCTCAATCCTCAATCTTCAACCTTCAATCCTCAATACACATTATTCAATCCTCAATCCTCAATCCTCAATCCTCAATCTTCAATCCTCAATACTCAATCTTCAATCCTCAATCCTCAATCCTCAATCCTCATTCTTCAATCCTCAATACCCAATCCTCAATCTTCAATCCTCAATTCGCAATCCTCAATTCTCAATCCTGAATCCTCAATCCTGAGACCTCAAACGTAAATATTCAACCCTCAGTCCACGTCCTCAATCCACAACCCTCAATCCTCAATCCTCAACCTTCAATCATCAATATTCAAGCTTCAATCCTCAATACT
Organism: Calliopsis andreniformis; assembly: GCF_051401765.1. Classification (NCBI taxonomy): domain Eukaryota; kingdom Metazoa; phylum Arthropoda; class Insecta; order Hymenoptera; family Andrenidae; genus Calliopsis; species Calliopsis andreniformis. The sequence continues at coordinate 1,371,420 of NW_027480497.1, forward strand.
CAATCCTCAGTCCTCAATTGTGAATCCTCAATCTTCAGTCCTCAATCCTCATTCCTCAATCCTCAATCCTCAATCCTCAATCTTCTATCCGCAATACTCAATCTTCAATCCTCAATCCTCAACCCTCAATCCTCAATCCTCAATGCTCAATCCTCAATCTTCAATCCTCAATACTCAATCTTCAACCCGCAACCCTCAATCCTCAATCCTCAATCCTCATTCTTCAATCCTCAACATCCAATCCTCAATCCTCAATCTTGAATCATCAGTATTCAATCTTCAATCATCAATACTCAATCCTCAATACTCACTCCTCAATCCTCAATGTTCTATCCTCAATCCCCAATCCTCAATCTTCAATCCTCAATCCTCAATCCTCAATCCTCAATCCTCAATCCTCAATCCTCAATCCTCAGTCCTCAATCCTCAATCGTCAATCGCCAATCCTGAATACTCAATCTTCAATCCTCAAACCTCAATCCCCAATCCTCAATACTCATTCTTCAATCCTCAATAGCCAATCCTCAATCTTCAATCCTCAATACTCAATCCTCAATCCTCAAACCTCAATCCTCAGTCCTCAGTCCTCAAACCTCAATCCTCAATCCTCAATCCTCAATCTTCATTCCTCAGTCCCCAATCCCCAATCTTCATTCCTCAATCCTCAATCCTCATTCCTCAATCCTCAATCCTCAGTTCTCAGTCCTCAAACCTCAGAACTCATCCTCAATCCTCAATCCTCATTCTTCAATCCTCAACACACAATCCTCAATCTTCAATCCTCAATTCCCAATCCTCAATTCTCAATCCTGAATCCTCAATCCTCAGACCTCAAACATAAATATTCAACCCTCAGTCCACGTCCTCAATCCACAACCCTCAATCCTCAATCCTCAACCTTCAATCATCAATATTCAAGCTTCAATCCTCAATACTCAATCCTCAGTCCTCAGTTGTGAATCCTCAATCTTCAGTCCTCAATCCTCATTCCTCAATCCTCAATCCTCAATCCTCAATATTCAATCCTTAATACTCAATCTTCAATCCTCAATCCTCAACCCTCAATCCTCAATCCTCAATGCTCAATCCTCAATCTTCAATCCTCAATACTCAATCTTCAACCCGCAACCCTCAATCCTCAATCCTCAATCCTCATTCTTCAATCCTCAACATCCAATCCTCAATCCTCAATCTTCAATCATCAGTATTCAATCTTCAATCCTCAATCCTCAATCCTCAATACTCAATCCTCAATCCTCAATGCTCTATCCTCAATACCCAATCCTCAATCTTCAATCCTCAATCCTCAATCCTCAATCCTCAATCCTCAATCCTCAATCCTCAATCCTCAATCCTCAGTCCTCAAACCTCAATCGTCAATCTCCAATCCTGAATACTCAATCTTCAATCCTCAAACCTCAATCCCCAATCCTCAATCCTCATTCTTCAATCCTCAATAGCCAATCCTCAACCTTCAATCCTCAATACTCAATCCTCAATCCTCAAACCTCAATCCTCAGTCCTCAGTCCTCAAACCTCAATCCTCAATCCTCAATCCTCAATCTTCATTCCTCAGTCCCCAATCCCCAATCTTCAATCCTCAATCCTCAATCCTCAATCCTCAATCCTCAATCCTCAGTTCTCAGTCCTCAAACCTCAACCCTCAAACCTCAGAACTCATCCTCAATCCTCAATCCTCAATCCTCAGTCCTCAAACCTCAATCGTCAATCTCCAATCCTGAATACTCAATCTTCAATCCTCAAACCTCAATCCCCAATCCTCAATCCTCATTCTTCAATCCTCAATAGCCAATCCTCAATCTTCAATCATCAATACTCAATCCTCAATCCTCAATCCTCAATCCTCAATCGTCAATCCTCAATCCTCAATCCCCAATCTTCAATCCTCAGTACTCAATCTGCAATCCTCAAACCTCAATCCTCAATCCTCAATCCTCAATTCTCAATCCTCAATACTCAACCCTCAATCGTCAATCCTCAATACCCAATCCTCAATCTTCAATCCTCAATCCTCAATCCTCAATCCTCAATCCTCAATATTCAACACACAACCCTCAACCATCAATCCTCAATACTCAACCATCAATCCTCAATTCTCAATACTCAATAGAATATCCTGAATTTTCATGGTTCAATACTCAATCCGTAAAATTCAATAATCAAATCTCAATCCTCAAACATCAATTCTCAACGCTCAATCCTCAACACTCAGTCCGCTCTCTTCAATCCTCCATCCTCAATCCTCAATCCTCAAGCGTCTAACCTCAATCCCCAATACTCAACCCTCAATCCTCAATCCTCAATCCTCAATACTCAATCCTCAATCCTCAATCTTCAATCCTCAGTCCTCAAACCTTAATCCTGAATCCTCAATCCTGTATCCTCAATATTCAGCCCTCAGTCCTCAACAATCTATTGTCAATCCTCAATCCTCAATAGAATATCCTCAATTCACAGTTTTCAATACTCAATCCCCATTCTTCAATCTTCAAATCTCAATCCTCAAACATCAATTCTCATCACGCAACCCTCAACACTCAGTCCTCAATCTTCAATCCTCAATCCTCAATCCTCAAACGTCAATCCTCAATACTCAATCTTCAATCCTCAATCCTCAATCCTCAATTCTCAATCCTCAATACTCAGTCCTTAGTCCTCAAACCTCAATCCTCGACCGTCAGCCCTCATCCTCAATCCCCAATCCTCAATCCTCAATCCTGGATCCTCCATACTCAATCCTCATTCCTCAAGCGGCAATCCTCAATCCTCAACCCTCAACCCTCAATCCTCAGTCCTCAAACCTCAGTCACGAATCCACAATCCTGAATCCTCAATCTTCAGCCCTCAGTCCTCAACAATCAATAGTCAATCCTCAATCCTCAATTGAATATCCTCAATTCACGGTTTTCAATACTCAATCCCCATTGTTCAATCTTCAAATCTCAATCCACAAACATCAATTCTCATCACTCAACACTCAACACTCAGTCCTCAATCTTCAATCCTCAATCCTCAATCCTCATTCTTCAATCCTCAATCCACAATCCTCAACCTTCAATCCTCAATACCCAATCTTCAATCCTCAATCCTCAATCCTCAATCCTCAATCCTCAATCCTCAATCCTCAATCTTCAATCCTCAATACTCAATCTTCAATCCTCAATCCTCATTCTTGAATCCTCGATACCCAATCCTCAATCTTCAATCCTCAATTCTCAATCCTCAATTCTCAATCCTCAATCCTCAATCCTGAGACCTCAAACATAAATATTCAACCCTCAGTCCACGTCCTCAATCCACAACCCTCAATCCTCAATCCTCAACCTTCAATCATCAATATTCAAGCTTCAATCCTCAATACTCAATCCTCAATCCTCAATTGTGAATCCTCAATCTTCAGTCCTCAATCCTCATTCATCAATCCTCAATCCTCAATCCTCAATCTTCAATCCGCAATACTCAATCTTCAAGCCTCAATCCTCAAACCTCAATCCTCAATCGTCAATGCTCAATCCTCAATCTTCAATCCTCAATACTCAATCTTCAACCCGCAACCCTCAATCCTCACTCCTCAATCCTCATTCTTCAATCCTCAACATCCAATCCTCAATCCTCAATCTTCAATCATCAGTATTCAATCTTCAATCCTCAATCCTCAATCCTCAATACTCAATCCTCAATCCTCAATGTTCTATCCTCAATACCCAATCCTCAATCTTCAATCCTCAATCCTCAATCCTCAATCCTCAAAATTCAATCCTCAATACCCAATCTTCAATCCTCAATCCTCAATTCTCAATCCTCAATGCTCAATCCTCAATCGTCAATCCTCAATCCCCAATGCTCAATCTTCAATCCTCAATCCTCAATCCTCAATCCACAATCCTCAACCTTCAATCCTCAATACCCAACCTTCAATCCTCAATCCTCAAACCTCAATCCTCAATCCTCAATTCTCAATCCTCAATCTTCAACCTTCAATCCTCAATACTCAATATTCAATCCACAATCCTCAATCCTCAATCCTCAATCCTCATTCTTCAATCCTCAACACCAGATCCTCAATCTTCAATCCTCAATCCTCAATCCTCAATCCCCAATCCTCAGTCCTCAAACCTCAATCCTGAATCCTCAATCCTGAATCCCCAATCTTCAGCCCTCAGTCCTCAACAATCAGTTGTCAATCCTCAATCCTGAATAGAATATCATCAATTCACAGTTTTCAATACTCAATACTCAATCTGCAATCTTCAAATCTCTATCCACAAACATCAATTCTCATCACTCTACCCTCAGCACTCCGTCCCCAATCATCAGTCTTCAATCCTCAATCCTCAACCCTCAATCCTCAATCCTCAACCCTCAATTCTCAATCCTCAATACTCAATCTTCAATCCTCAATCCTCAATCCTCAATCCCCAATCCTCAATCATCAATCCTCGATCCTCAATCTTCAATCCTCAAAACTCAATCTGCAATCCGCAACCCTCAATCCTCAATCCTCAATCCTCAATCCTCAATCCTCAATCCTCAATCCTCAATCCTCAATACTCAATCCTCAATCCTCATTCTTCAATCCTCAATACCCAATCCTCAATCTTCAATCCTCAGTTCTCAATCCTCAATTCTCAATCCTCAATCCTCAATCCTGAGACCTCAAACATAAATATTCAACCCTCAGTCCACGTCCTCAATCCACAACCCGCAATCCTCAATGCTCAATCTTCAATCGTCAATAATCAACCATCAATCCTCAATCCTCAATCCTCAATCCTCAATCCTCAATCCTCAATCTTCAATCCTCAATACTCAATCTTCAATCCTCTATCCTCAATCCTCAACCCTCAATCCTCAATCATCAATCCTCAATCCTCAATCTTCAACCCTCAATACTCAATCTGCAATCCGCAACCCTCAATCCTCAATCCTCAATCCTCATTCTTCAATCCTCAACATCCAATCCTCAATCTTCAATCCTCAATCCTCAATCCTCAATCCTCAATTCTCAATTCTCAATCCCCAATCCTCAATCCTCAACCTTCAATAATCAGTATACAATCTTCAATCCTCAATCCTCAATCCTCAATACTCAATCCTCAATCCGCAATGTTCTACCCTGAATACCCAATCCTCAATCTTCAATCCTCAATCCTCAATCCTCAATCCTCAATCCTCAATACTCAATCCTCAATCCTCAGTCCTCAAACCTCAATTCTGAATCCTCAATCCTGAATCCTCAATCTTCAGCCCTCAGTCCTCAACAATCTATTGTCAATCCTCAATCCTCAATAGAATATCCTCAATTCACAGTTTTCAATACGCAATCCCCATTCTTCAAATTTCAAATCTCAATCCAGAAACATCAATTCTCATCACTCGCCCCTCAACACTCAGTCCTCAATCCTCAATCCTCAATCCTCAATCCTCATCCTTCAATCCTCAATCCTCAATCCTCAATCCTCAATACCCAATCCTCAATCTTCAATCGTCAATCCTCAATTCTCAATCCTCAATCCTCAGTCCTTAGTCCTCAAACCTGAATCCTCAACCCTCAGCCCTCATCCTCAATCCCAAATCCTCAATCCTCAGTCCTCAATCTTCAATCCTCAATACTCAATTTTCAATCCTCAATCCTCAGTCCTCAATCTTCAATCCTCAATGCTCAATCCTCAATCCCCAATCCTCAGTCCTCAATCCTCAATCCTCAACACTCAAACCTCAATCCTCAACCGCCAGTCCTCGTCCTCAGACCTCAACCCTCAATCCTCAATCTTCAATCTTCAATCATCAATACTCAATCTTCAATCCTCAATCCTCAATCCTCAATCCTCAATCCTCAATCCTCAATATTCAACGCACAACCCTCAACAATCAATCCACAATACTCAAACATCAATCCTCAATTCTCAATACTCAATAGAATATCTTGCATTCTCATGGTTCAATACTCATTCCACAATATTCAATAATCAAACCTCAGTCCTCAAACATCAATTCTCAGCACTCAATCCTCAACACTCAGTCCTCTCTCTTCAATCCTCCATCCTCAATCCTCAATCCTGAAGCGTCAATCCTCAATCCACAATCCTCAACACTCAATCCTCAGTCCTCAAACTTCAATCCTCAATACTCAATCTTCAATCCTCAATCCTCAATTCTCAACCCTCAATGCTCAATCCCCAATCCTCAATCCTCAATCCTCAATCTTCAGTCCTCAATACTCAATCTTCAATCCTCAATCCTCAGTCCTCAATCTTCAATCCTCAATTCTCAATCCTCAATCCCCAATCCTCAGTCCTCAATCCTCAATCCTCAATACTCAAACCTCAATCCTCAACCGCCAGTCCTCGTCCTCAAACCTCAACCCTCAATCCTCAATCCTCTATCTTCAATCCTCAATACTCAATCTTCAATCCTCAACCCTCAATTCTCAATCCTCATTGCTCAATCTTCAATCGTCAATCCTCAATCACCAATCCTCAATGTTCAATCCTCAATCCTCAATCCTCAATCCTCAATCTTCAATCCTCAATACTCAATCTTCAATCCTCAACCCTCTATCCTCAATCCTCAATCCTCAATCGTCAATCCAAAATCTCCAATCCTCAATACTCAATCTTCAATCCTCAATCCTCAATCATCAATCCTCAATCCTCTATCCTCAATCGTCAGTCTTCAATCCTCAATACTCAACCTTTAATCCCCAATACTCAATCCTCAATCCTCAATCCTCATTCTTCAATACTCAATACCCAATCCTCAATCTTCAGCCCTCAATCCTCAATCCTCAATTCTCAATCCTCAATCCTCAGTCCTCAGTCCTCAAACCTCAATGTTCAATCCGCAATACCCAATCCTCAATCTTCAATCCACAATCCTCGACACTCAATCCTCAATCCTCAATCCTCAATCCTCATACCAAAATCTTCAATCCTCAATACTCAATCTTCAATCCTCAATCCTCAATCATCAATCCTCAATCCTCTATCCTCAATCGTCAGTCATCAATACTCAATACTCAACCTTTAACCCCAATACTCAATCCTCAATCCTCAATCCTCATTCTTCAATCCTCAATACCCAATCCTCAATCTTCAGCCCTCAATCCTCAATCCTCAATTCTCAATCCTCAATCCTCAGTCCTCAGTCCTCAAACCTCAATCCTCAACCCTCAGCCCTCATCCTCAATCCTCAATCGACAATCCGCAATCCTCAATCTTCAATTCTCAATACTCAACATTCAATCCTCAATCCTCAGTCCTCAAACCTCAATTCTGAATCCTCAATCTTGAGTCCTCAACCTTCAGCCGTCAGTCCTCAGCAATCAGTAGTCAATCCTCAATCCTCAATAGAATATCCTCAATTCACAGTTTTAAATACTCAATACTCAATCTGCAATCTTCAAACCTCTACCCACAAACATCGATTCTCATCACTCAACCCTCAACACTCACTCCTCAATGTCCAATTCTCAATCCGCAACTCTCAATCTTCAATCCTCAATACTTAATCTTCAATGCTCAATCCTCAATCCTCAATCCCCAATCATCAATCCTCAATCATCAATCCTCATACTCCAATCCTCAATACCCAATCCTCAATCTTCAATCCTCAATCCTCAATCCTCAATTCTCAATCCTCAATCCTCAGTACTTAGACCTCAAACCTCAATCCTAAACCCTCAGCCCTCATCCTCAATCCCCAATCCTCAATCCTCAATCCTCAATCTTCAATCCTCAATTCTCAATGTTCAATCCTCAATCCTCAGTCCTCAATCTTCAATCCTCAATGCTCAATCCTCAATCCCGAATCCTCAGTCCTCAATCCTCAATCCTCAATACTCAAACCTCAATCCTCAACCGCCAGTCCTCGTCCTCAAACCTCAACCCTCAATCCTCAATCCTCAATCTTCAATCCTCAATACTCAATCTTCAATCCTCAACACTCAATTCTCAATCCTCATTTCTCAATCTTCAATCGTCAATCCTCAATCACCAATCCTCAATGTTCAATCCTCAATCCTCAATCCTCAATCCTCAATCTTCAATCCTCAATACTCAATCTTCAATCCTCAATCCTCTATCCTCAATCCTCAATCCTCAATCCTCAATCCTCAATCTTCAATCCTCAATACTCAATCTGCAATCCTCAATCCTCACTCCTCACTCCTCAATCCTCTTTCTTCAATCCTCAATACCGAATCCTCAATCTTCAGTCCTCAATCCTCAATCCTCAATTCTCAATCCTCAACCCTCAATCCTCAGACTTCAAACATCAATACTCAACCCTCAGTCCTCGTGCTCAATCCACAACCCTCAATCCTCAACCCTCAATCTTCAATCATTAATATTCAATCTTCAATCCTCAATCCTCAATCCCCCATCCTCAACACTCAATCCTCAATGTTCAATCCTCAATACCCAATCCTCAATCTTCAATCCTCAATCCTAAATCCTCAAATCTCAATCCTCAATCCTCAATCCTCAGACCTCAAACATCAATACTCAACCCTCAGTCGTCGTCCTCAATACACAATCCTCAATCCTCAATCCTCAATCTTTAATCCTCAATCCTCAAACCTCAATCCTCAATCCTCAATCCTCAGTCCTCAAACCTCAATCCTGAATCCTCAATCCTGAATCCTCAATCTTCAGACCTCAGTTCTCAACAATCAGTTGTCAATCCTCAATCCTCAATAGAATATCATCAATTCACAGTTTTCAATACTCAATACTCAATCTGCAATTTTCAAATCTCTATCCACAAACATCAATTCTCATCACTCTACCCTCAGCACTCCGTCCCCAATCCTCAATCTTCAATCCTCAACCCTCAACCCTCAATCGTCAGTCTTCAATCCTCAATAATCAGTCTTTAATCCTCAATACTCAATCCTCAATCCTCAATCCTCAATCCTCATTCTTCAATCCTCAATACCCAATCCTCAATCTTCAATCCTCAATCCTCAATCCTCAACTCTCAATCCTCAATCCTCAGTCCTCAGTCCACAAACCTCAATCCTCAACCCTCAGCCCTCATCCTCGATCCTCAATCAACAATCATCAATCCTCAGGCTTCAATAGTCAATACTGAAACTTCAGTACTCAGTCCTCAGTCCTCAAACCACAATTCTGAATCCTCAATCCTGAATCCTCAATATTCAGCCCTCAGTCCTCAACAATCAGTTGTCAATCCTCAATCCTCAATAGAATATCCTCAATTCTCGGTTTTCAATACTCAATACTCAATCTGCATTCTTCAAACCTCTATCCACAAACATCAATCCTCATCACTCAACCCTCAACACTCAGTCCAAAATCCTCAATCTTCAATCCTCAATCCGCAACCCTCAATCCTCAATTTTCAATCTTCAGTCCCCAATCCTCAATCTTCAATACTCAATACACAATCGTCAATCCACAATCCCCGATCCTCAATCCTCAAATCATCAATCCTCAATCATCACTCCTCAATCTTCAATACTCAATCCTCAATCCTCAGTCCTCAATCTTCAATACTCAACCATCAATCCTCAATTCTCAATACTCAATAGAATATGCTGAATTCTCAGGATTCTATACTCAAACACCAATCTTCAACCGTCAGCCCTCATTCTCAATCATCAATCCACAATCCTCAAACCTCAAACCTCAACCGTCAGACCTCGTCCTCAATCCTCAACCCTCAATCCTCAATCCTCAATCTTCAATCATCAATACTCAATCTTCAGTCCTCAATCCTCAATCCTCAATCCTCAATCCTCAATCCTCTATATTCAACACTCAACCCTCAACCACCAATCCTCAATACTCAATCATCAATCCTCAATTCTCAATACTCAATAGAATATCCTGAATTCTCATGGTTCAATACTCAATCCACAATATTCAATAATCAAATCTCAATCCTCAAACATCAATTCTCAACACTCAATCCTCAACACTCAGTCATCTCTCTTCAATCCTCCATCCTCAACCCTCAATCCTCAAGCGTCAATCCTCAATCCACAGGCCTCAATCTTCAATCCTCAATGCTCAATATTCAACACTCAACCCTCAACCATCAATCCTCAATACTCAATCATCAATCCTCAATTCTCAATATTCAATAGAATATCCTGAATTCCCATGGTTCAGTACTCAATCCACAATGCTCAATAATCAAATCTCAATCCTCAAACATCAATTCTCAACACTCAATCGTCAACACTCAGTCACCTCTCTTCAATCCTCCATCCTCAACCCTCAATCCTCAATCCTCAATCTTCAATAATCAATCCTCAATCCTCAGCCCTCAATCCTCAATACTCAACCATCAATCCTCAATTCTCAATACTCAATAGAATATCCTGAATTCTCAGGATTCTATACTCCAACCCCAATCTTCAACCCTCAGCCCTCATTCTCAATTATCAATCGTCAATCCTCAACCCTCAATCCTCAATACTCAGTCTTCAATCCACAATCCCCAATACTCAACCCTCAATCTTCAATCCTCAATCATCAATCGTCAATCATCAATCCTCAATACTCAGTCTTCAACCCCCAGTCCTCAGTCCTCAGACCTCAATTCTGAATCCTCAATCCTGAATCCTCAGTCTTCAGCCCTTAGTCCTCAACAATCAATTGTCAATCCTCAATCCTCAATAGAATATCATCAATTCACAGTTTTCAATACTCAATACTCAATCCTCAATCTTCAATCCTCAGTCCCCAATCCTCAATCTTCAATCCTCAATTCTCAGTCCTCAATCATCAATCCTCAATCCTCAATCTTCAATCCTCAATACTCAACCTTCAATCCTCAGTCCTCAATTCTCAATCCTCATTGCTCAATATTCAATCGCCAATCCTCAATCCCCAATCCTCAATGTTCAATCCTCAATCCTCAATCCTCAATCCACAATCCTCAATCCTCAATCTTCAATCCTCAATAGTCAATCTACAAACCTCAATCCTCTATCCTCAATCCTCAATCCTCAATCCTCAGTCCTCAATCTTCAATCCTCAATACTCAATCTGCAATCCACAATCCTCAGGCCTCACTCCTGAATCCTCATTCTTCAATACTCAATACCGAATCCGCAATCTTCAGTCCTCAATCCTCAATCATCAATTCTCAATCCTCAATCCTCAATCCTCAGACTTCAAACATCAATGCTCAACCCTCAGTCCTCGTGCTCAATCCACAACCCTCAATTATCAACACTCAGTCTTCAATCATTAATATTCAATCTTCAATCCTCAATCCTCAACCCTCAATCCTCAACACTCAATCCTCAATGTTCAATCCTCAATACCCAATCCTCAGTCTTCAATCCTCAATCCTCAATCCTCAATCCTCAATCCTCAATCCACAAACCTCAGTCCTCAAACCTCAATCCTGAATCCTCAATCCTGTATCCACAATCCTCATTCCTCAATCCTCATTCTTCCACCCTCAATACCCAATCCACAATCTTCAAACCTCAATCCTCAATCCTCAATCCTCAACTCTCAATCCTCAATCCCCAGTCCTCAGTCTTCAAACCTCAATCCTCAACCCTCAGCCCTCATCCTCAATCCTCAATCTTCAATCCTCAATACCCAATCCTCAATCTTCAATCCTCAAACCTCAATCCTCAATCCTCAATCCTCAATCCTCAATCCTCAATCCTCAAACCTCAAACCTGAATCCTCAATCCTGAATCCTCAATCTTCAGATCTCAATCCTGAATCCTCAATCCTGAATCCTCAATCTTCAGCCCTCAGTCCTCAACAAACTATTGTCAATCCTCAATCCTCAATAGAATATCCTCAATTCACAGTTTTCAATACGCAATCCCCATTCTTCAAACTGCAAATCTCAATCCAGAAACATCAATTCTCATCACTCAACCCCCAACACTCAGTCCTCAATCTTCAATCCTCAATCCTCAATCCTCAAACTTCAATCCTCAATGCTCAATCTTCAATCCTCAATCCTCAATTCTCAATCCTCAATGCTCAATCCTCAATCGTCAATCCTCAATCCCCAATCCACAATGTTCAATCCTCAGACTTCAAACATCAATACTCAACCATCAGTCCTCGTCCTCAGTACACAACCCCCAATCCCCAATCCTCAATCTTCAATCATTAATATTCAATCTTCAATACTCAATCCTCAATCCTCAATCCTCAACACTCAATCCTCAATGTTCAATCCTCAGACTTCAAACATCAATACTCAACCCTCAGTCCTCGTCCTCAATCCACAACCCTCAATTCCCAATCCTCAATCTTCAATCATTAATATTCAATCTTCAATCCTCAATCCTCAATCCTCAATCCTCAACACTCAATCCTCAATGTTCAATCCTCAATACCCAATCCTCAGTCTTCAATCCTGAATCCTCAATCCTCAATCCTCAATCCTCAATCCTCAGACCTCAATCCTCAATCCTGAATCCTCAATCATGAATCCTCAATCTTCAGCCCTCAGTCCTCAACAATCTATTGTCAATCCTCAATCCTCAATAGAATATCCTCAATTTAGAGTTTTCAATACTCAATCCCCATTCTTCAAACTTCAGATCTCAATCCACAAACATCAATTCTCATCACTCAACCCTCAACACTCAGTCCTCAATCTTCAATCCTCAATCCTCAATCCTCAATCTTCAATCCTCAATACTCAACCTTCAATCCTCAGTCCTCAATTCTCAATCCTCACTCCTGAATACTCATTCTTCAATACTCAATACCGAATCCGCAATCTTCAGTCCTCAATCCTCAATCCTCAATTCTCAATCCTCAATCCTCAATCCTCAGACTTCAAACATCAATGCTCAACCCTCAGTCCTCGTGCTCAATCCACAACCCTCAATCCTCAACCCTCAGTCTTCAATCATTAATATTCAATCTTCAATCCTCAATCCTCAACCCTCAATCCTCAACACTCAATCCTCAATGTTCAATCCTCAATACCCAATCCTCAGTCTTCAATCCTCAATCCTCAATCCTCAATCCTCAATCCTCAATCCTCAGTCCTCAAACCTCAATCCTGAATCCTCAATCCTGTATCCTCAACCCTCAATCCTTAATCCTCATTCTTCAATCCTCAATACCCAATCTTCAATCCTCAATCCTCAATCCTCAATCCTCAATCCTCAATCCACAATCCTCAATCTTCAATCCTCAATACTCAATCTTCAATCCCCAATCCTCAATCCTCAATCCTCAATCCTCAATCCTCAATCCTCAATCCTCAATCTTCAATCCTCAATACTCAATCTGCAATCCTCCATCCTCAATCCTCAATCCTCAATCCTCATTATTCAATCCTCAATACCCAATCCTCAATCTTCAATCCTCAATTCTCAATCCTCAATTCTCAATCCTCAATCCTCAATCCTGAGACCTCAAACATAAATATTCAACCCTCAGTCCACGTCCTCAATCCACAACCCGCAATAATCAATCCTCATTCTTCAATCGTCAATATTCAACCATCAATCCTCAATCCTCAATCCTCAATCCTCAATCCTCAATCCTCAATCCTCAATCTTCAATCCACAATACTCAATCTTCAATCCTCAATCCTCAATCCTCAATCCTCAATCCTCAATCCTCAATCCTCAATCTTCAATCCTCAATACTCAATCTGCAATCCGCAACCCTCAATCCTCAATCCTCAATCCTCATTCTTCAATCCTCAACATCCAATCCTCAATCTTCAATCCTCAATCCTCAATCCTCAATTCCCAATTCTCTATCCTCAATCCTCAATCCTCAACCTTCAATCATCAGTATACAATCTTCAATCCTCAATCCTCAATCCTCAATACTCAATCCTCAATCCGCAATGTTCTATCCTGAATACCCAATCCTCAATCTTCAATCCTCAATCCTCAATCCTCAATCCTCAATCCACAGTACTCAATCCTCAATCCTCAGTCCTCAAACCTCAATTCTGAATCCTCAATCCTGAATCCTCAATCTTCAGCCCTCAGTCCTCCACAATCAGTTGTCAATCCTCAATCCTCAATAGAATATCCTCATTTAACAGGTTTCAATACTCAATACTCAACCTACAATCTTCAAATCTCTATCCACAAACATCAATTCTCATCACTCAACCTTTAACACTCAGTCCCCAATCCTCAATCTTCAATCCTCAATCCTCAATCCTCAATCCTCAGACCTCATCCTCAATCCTCAATCCTCAATCCTCAATCCTCAATCTTCAATCCTCAAAACTCAATCTTCAATCCTCTCTCCTCAATACTCAGTACTCAACCATCAATCCTCAATTCTAAATACTCAATAGAATATCCTGAATTCTCAGGATTCAATACACAAACCTCAACCCTCAACCCTAAGCCCTCATGCTCAATCATCAATCCTGAATCCTCAATCCTCAATATTCAATCCTCAATACACAATCTTCAATCCTCAATCCTCAATCCTCAATCCTCAATCCTCAGTCATCAATCCTCAATCTTCAATCCTCAATCCGCAATGCTATTCCTCAATCCTCATTCTTCCACCCTCAATACCCAATCCACAATCTTCAATCCTCAATCCTCAATCCTCAATCCTCAACTCTCAATCCTCAATCCCCAGTCCTCAGTCTTCAAACCTCAACCCTCAACCCTCAGCCCTCATGCTCAATCATCAATCCTGAATCCTCAATCCTCAATATTCAATCCTCAATACACAATCTTCAATCCTCAATCCTCAATCCGCAATCCTCAATCCTCAATCTTCAATCCTCAATCCTCAATCCTCAGTCATCAATCCTCAATCTTCAATCCTCAATCCTCAATCCTCATTCCTCAATCCTCATTCTTCCACCCTCAATACCCAATCCACAATCTTCAATTCTCAATCCTCAATCCTCAAACTTCAATCCTCAATGCTCAATCTTCAATCCTCAATCCTCAATTCTCAATCCTCAATGCTCAATCCTCAATCGTCAATCCACAATCCCCAATCCACAATGTTCAATCCTCAGACTTCAAACATCAATACTCAACCCTCAGTCCTCGTCCTCAATCCACAACCCTCAATCCCCAATCCTCAATCTTCAATCATTAATATTCAATCCTCAATCCTCAATAGAATATCCTCATTTAACAGGTTTCAATACTCAATACTCAACCTACAATCTTCAAATCTGTATCCACAAACATCAATTCTCATCACTCAACCTTCAACACTCAGTCCCCAATCCTCAATCTTCAATCCTCAATCCTCAATCCTCAATCCTCAATCCTCAATCTTCAATACTCAGTACTCTATCTTCAATCCTCAATCCTCAATCCTCGATCCTCAGTCCTCAGTTCTCAATCGTCAATCTCCAATCCTGAATACTCAATTTTCAATCCTCAATCCTCAATCCCCAATCCTCAATCCTCATTCTTCAATCCTCAATACCCAATCCTCAATCTTCAATCCTCAATACTCCATCCTCAATCCTCAAACCTCTATCCTCAGTCCTCAGTCCTCAAACCTCAATCCTCAATCCTCAATCCTCAATCTTCATTCCTCTGTCCCCAATCCTCAATCTTCAATCCTCAATCCTCAATCCTCAATCCTCAATCCTCAATCCTCAGTCTTCAGTCCTCAAACCACAACCCTCAACCCTCAGACCTCATCCTCAATCCTCAATCCTCAATCCTCAATCCTCTATCTTCAATCCTCAAAACTCAATCTTCAATCCTCAATCCTCAATACTCAGTACTCAACCATCAATCCTCAATTCTAAATACTCAATAGAATATCCTGAATTCTCAGGATTCAATACACAAACCTCAAACCTCAACCCTCAGCCCTCATGCTCAATCATCAATCCTGAATCCTCAATCCTCAATATTCAATCCTCAATACACAATCTTCAATCCTCAATCCTCAATCCTCAATCCTCAATCCTCAGTCATCAGTCCTCAATCTTCAATCCTCAATCCTCAATCCTCATTCCTCAATCCTCATACTTCCACCCTCAATACCCAATCCACAATCTTCAATCCTCAATCCTCAATCCTCAATCCTCAACTCTCAATCCTCAATCCCCAGTCCTCAGCCTTCAAACCTCAATCCTCAACCCTCAGCCCTCATCCTCAATCCTCAATCCTCAATCTTCAATCCTCAATACCCAATCCTCAATCTTCAATCCTCAATCCTCAATCCTCAATCCTCAATCCTCAATCCTCAATCCTCAATCCTCAATCCTCAATCCTCAGTCCTCAAACCTCAAACCTGAATCCTCGATCCTGAATCCTCAATCTTCAGACCTCAATCCTGAATCCTCAATCCTGAATCCTCAATCTTCAGCCCTCAGTCCTCAACAATCTATTGTCAATCCTCAATCCTCAATAGAATATCCTCAATTCACAGTTTTCAATACGCAATCCCCATTCTTCAAACTTCAAATCTCAATCCAGAAACATCAATTCTCATCACTCAACCCTCAACACTCAGTCCTCAATCTTCAATCCTCAATCCTCAATCCTCAAACTTCAATCCTCAATACTCAATCTTCAATCCTCAATACTCAATTCTCAATCCTCAATGCTCAATCCTCAATCGTCAATCCTCAATCCCCAATCTACAATGTTCAATCCTCAGACTTCAAACATCAATACTCAACCCGCAGTCCTCGTCCTCAATCCACAACCCTGAATCCCCAATCCTCAATCTTCAATCATTAATATTCAATCTTCAATCCTCAATCCTCAAACCTCAATCCTCAATCCTCAATCCTCAATACCCAATCCTCAATCTTCAATCCTCCATCCTCAATCCTCAATCCTCAATCCTCAGTCTTCAGTCCTCAAACCACAACCCTCAACCCTCAGACCTCATCCTCAATCCTCAATCCTCAATCCTCAATCCTCTATCTTCAATCCTCAAAACTCAATCTTCAATCCTCAATCCTCAATACTCAGTACTCAACCATCAATCCTCAATTCTAAATACTCAATAGAATATCCTGAATTCTCGGGATTCAATACACAAACCTCAACCCTCAACCCTCAGCCCTCATGCTCAATCATCAATCCTGAATCCTCAATCCTCAATATTCAATCCTCAATACACAATCTTCAATCCTCAATCCTCAATCCTCAATCCTCAATCCTCAATCCTCAATCCTCAATCTTCAATCCTCAATACCCAATCCTCAATCTTCAATCCTCAATCCTCAATCCTCAATCCTCAATCCTCAATCCTCAATCCTCAATCCTCAATCCTCAGTCCTCAAACCTCAAACCTGAATCCTCGATCCTGAATCCTCAATCTTCAGACCTCAATCCTGAATCCTCAATCCTGAATCCTCAATCTTCAGCCCTCAGTCCTCAACAATCTATTGTCAATCCTCAATCCTCAATAGAATATCCTCAATTCACAGTTTTCAATACGCAATCCCCATTCTTCAAACTTCAAATCTCAATCCAGAAACATCAATTCTCATCACTCAACCCTCAACACTCAGTCCTCAATCTTCAATCCTCAATCCTCAATCCTCAAACTTCAATCCTCAATACTCAATCTTCAATCCTCAATCCTCAATTCTCAATCCTCAATGCTCAATCCTCAATCGTCAATCCCCAATCCCCAATCTACAATGTTCAATCCTCAGACTTCAAACATCAATACTCAACCCGCAGTCCTCGTCCTCAATCCACAACCCTCAATCCCCAATCCTCAAACTTCAATCATTAATATTCAATCTTCAATCCTCAATCCTCAAACCTCAATCCTCAATCCTCAATCCTCAATACCCAATCCTCAATCTTCAATCCTCCATCCTCAATCCTCAATTCTCAATCCTCAATCCTCAATCCTCAGACCTCAAACATCAATACTCAACCCTCAGTCCTCGTCCTCAATCCACAACCCTCAATCCTCAATCCTCAATCTTCAATCATCAATATTCAATATTCAATCATCAATACTCAATCCTCAATCCTCAATCCTCATTCCTCAATGTTCAACCCTCAATACCATATCCTCAATCTTCAATCCTCAATCCTCAATCCTCAATCCTCAATCCTCAATCCTCAATCCTCAATACTCAATCCTCAATCGTCAGTCTTCAATCCTCAATACTCAATCTTCAATCCTCAATCCTCAGTCCTCAAACCTCAATTCTGAATCCTCAATCCTGATTCCTCAACCTACAGCCCTCAGACCTCAACAATCAGTCGTCAATCCTCAATCCTCAATAGAATATCCTCCATTCACAGTTTTCAATACTCAATACTCAATCTGCAATCTTCAAATATCTATCCACAAACATCAATTCTCATCACTCAACACTCAACACTCAGTCCTCAATGTTCAATCCTCAATCCTCGATTCTCAATCTTCAATCTATCAATACTGAATCTTCAATCCTCTATCCCCAATCCTCAATCCTCAATACACAATCCTCCATCTTCAATCCTTAGTCCCCAATCCTCAATCCTCAATTCTCAATCCTCAATCCTCAGTCCTCAGACCTCAAACCTCAATCCTCAACCCTCAGCCCTCATCCTCAATCCTCAATCCTCAATCCTCTATCCTCAATCATCAATCCTCAATACTCAATCCTCAATCCTCAACCCTCAGTCCTCAACACTCAGTCCTCATCCTCAATCCTCAATCCTCAATCCTCAATACTCAATCTTCAATTCTCAATCCTCAATCCTCAATCCTCAATCCTCAAACCTCAATCCTCAATCCTCAATCCTCAATACCCAATCCTCAATCTTCAATCCTCCATCCTCAATCCTCAATTCTCAATCCTCAATCCTCAATCCTGGGACCTCAAACATAAATATTCAACAATCAGTCCACGTCCTCAATCCACAACCCTCAATCCTCAATCCTCAATCTTCAATCGTCAATATTCAACCATCAATCCTCAATACTCAATTCCCAATCCTCAATCCTGAATCCTCAATCTTCAATCCTCAATCCTCAATCCTCAATCCTCAAGCCTCAATCCTCAATCCTCAATCCTCAATCCTCAATCCTCAATCCCCAATCCTCAGTCCTCAATCTTCAATCCTCAATACTCAATCCTCAATCCTCAATCCTCAATATTCAACACACAACCCTCAACGATCGAGCCTCAATACTCAACCATCAATCCTCAATTCTCAATACTCAATAGAATATCCTGAATTCTCATGGTTCAATACTCAATCCGCAGAATTCAATAATCAAGTCTCAATCCTCAAACATCAATTCTCAACACTCAATCCTCAATACTCAGTCCTCTCTCTTCAATCCTCCATCCTCAATCCTCAATCCTCAAGCGACAAACCTCAATCCCCAATACTCAACCCTCAATCCTCAGTCCTCGAACCTCAATCCGGAATCCTCAATCCTGAATCCTCAATCTGCAGCCGCCGGTCCTCAACAATCAATCGTCAATCCTCAATCCTCAGTAGAATATCCTCAATTCACAGTTTTCAATACTCAATCCCCATTCTTCAATCTTCAAATCTCAATCCACAAACATCAATTCTCATCACTCAAAGCTCAACACTCAGTCCTCAATCTTCAATCCTCAATCCTCAATCCTCATTCTTCAATCCTCAATACCCAATGTTCAATCTTCAATCCTCAACTCTCAATCCTCAATTCTCAATCCTCAATCCTCAATCCTGAGACCTCAAACATAAATATTCAACCCTCAGTCAACGTCCTCAATCCACAACCCTCAATCCTCAATCCTCAATCTGCAATCGTCAATATTCAACCTTCAATCCTCAATACTCAATCCTCAATACTCAATCCTGAATCCACAGCCTTCAATCCTCAATCCTCAATCCTCAATCCTCAATCCTCAATCTTCAATCCTCAATACTCAATCTTCAATCCTCAATCCTCAATCATCAATCCTCAATCCTCAATCCTCAATCCTCAATCTTCATTCCTCAATACTCAATCTTCAATCCGCAACCCTCAATCCTCAATCCTCAATCCTCATTCTTCAATCCTCAACATCCAATCCTCAATCTTCAGTCCCCAATCCTCAATCCTCAATGCTCAATTCTCAATCCTCAATCCTCAATCCTCAATCTTCAATCCTCAATACTCAATCTTCAATCCTCAATCCTCAATCCTCAGTCCTCAAACGTCAATCCTGATTCCTCAATTCTGAATCCTCAATCTTCAGCCCTCAGTCCTCAACAATCAGTTGTCAATCCTCAATCCTCAATAGAATATCATCAATTCACAGTTTTCAATACTCAATGCTCAATCTGCAATTTTCAAATCTCTATCCACAAACATGAATTCTCATGACTCTACCCTCAACACTGCGTCCCCAATCCTCAATCTTCAATCCTCAATCCTCAACCCTCAATCCTCAATCCGCAATCCTCAATTTTCAATCCTCAATACTCAGTCTTCAATGCTCAGTCCCCAATACTCAATCTTCAATCCTCAATCCTCAATCCTCAATCCTGGATCCTCCATACTCAATCCTCATTCCTCAAGCGGCAATCCTCAGTCCTCAAACCTCAACCCTCAATCCTCAGTCCTCAAACCTCAATCCCGAATCCACAAACCTGAATCCTCAACCTTCAGCCCTCAGTCCTCAACAATCAATGGTCAATCCTCAATCCTCAATAGAATATCCTCAATTCACGGTTTTCAATACTCAATCCCCATTCTTCAATCTTCAAATCTCAATCCACAAACATCAATTCTCATCACTCGCCCCTCAACACTCAGTCCTCAATCCTCAATCCTCAATCCTCAATCCTCATTCTTCAATCCACAATCCTCAATCCTCAATCCTCAATACCCAATCCTCAATCTTCAATCGTCAACCCTCAATTCTCAATCCTGAGTCCTCAGTCCTCAAACCTCAATCCTCAACCCTCAGCCCTCATCCTCAATCCTCAATCGACAATCCGCAATCCTCAACCTTCAATCCTCAATACTCAACCTTCAATCCTCAATCCTCAGTACTCAAACCTCAATCTTCAATCCTCAATGCTCAATCCTCAATCCCCAATCCTCAGTCCTCAATCTTCAATCCTCAACACTCAAACCTCAATCCTCAACCGCCAGTCCTCGTCCTCAGAACCCAACCCTCAATCCTCAATCTTCAATCTTCAATCATCAATACTCAATCTTCAATCCTCAATCCTCAATCCTCAATCCTCAATCCTCAATCCTCAATATTCGACGCACAACGCTCAGCAATCAATCCACAATACTCAAACATCAATCCTCAATTCTCAATACTCAATAGAATATCCTGCATTCTCATGGTTCAATACAGATTCCACAATATTCAATAATCAAATCTCAGTCCTCAAACATCAATTCTCAACACTCAATCCTCAACACTCAGTCCTCTCTCTTCAATCCTCCATCCTCAATCCTCAATCCTGAAGCGTCAATCCTCAATCCACAATCCTCAGCACTCAATCCTCAGTCCTCAAACTTGAATCCTCAATACTCAATCTTCAATCCTCAATCCTCAATTCTCAACCCTCAATGCTCAATCCTCAATCGTCAATCCTCAATCCCCAACGCTCAATCTTCAATCCTCAATCCTCAATTCTCAATCTTCAATCCTCAATCTTCAATCCTTAATACTCCATCTTCAATCCTCAATCCTCAGTCCTCAATCCTCAATCCTCAATCCTCAATCCTCAATCCTCAATCCTCAATCCTCAATGTTCAATCCGCAATACCCAATCCTCAATCTTCAATCCTCAATCCTCAACACTCAATCCTCAATCCTCAATCCTCAATCCTCAACCCAAAATCTTCTATCCTTAATACTCAATCTTCAATCCTCAATCCTCAATCATCAATCCTCAATCCTCTATCCTCAATCGTCAATTCTCAATCCTCAATCCTCAGTCCTCAGTCCTCAAACCTCAATCCTCAAACCTCAGCCCTCATCCTCAATCCTCAATCGACAATCCGCAATCCTCAATCTTCAATCCTCAATACTCAACCTTCAATCCTCAATCCTCAGTCCTCAAACCTCAATTCTGAATCCTCAATCCTGAGTCCTCAATCTTCAGCCGTCAGTCCTCAGCAATCAGTAGTCAATCCTCAATCCTCAATAGAATATCCTCAATTCACAGTTTTCAATACTCAATACTCAATCTGCAATCTTCAAACCTCTATCCACAAACATCGATTCTCATCACTCAACCCTCAACACTCACTCCTCAATGTTCAATTCTCAATCCTCAATTCTCAATCTTCAATCCTCAATACTTAATCTTCAATGCTCAATCCTCAATCCTCAATTCCCAATCATCAATCCTCAATCATCAATCCTCATACTCCAATCCTCAATACCCAATCCTCAATCTTCAATCCTCAATCCTCAATCCTCAATTCTCAATCCTCAATCCTCAGTCCTTAGACCTCAAACCTCAATCCTCAACCCTCAGCCCTCATCCTCAATCCCCAATCCTCAATCCTCAATCCTCAATCTTCAATCCTCAATACTCAATCTTCAATCTTCAATACTCAATACTCTATCTTCAATCCTCAATCCTCAATCCTCGATCCTCAATCCTCAATCCTCAATCGTCAATCTCCAATCCTGAATACTCAATCTTCAATCCTCAATCCTCAATCCCCAATCCTCAACCCTCATTCTTCAATCCTCAATACCCAATCCTCAATCTTCAATCCTCAATACTCAATCCTGAATCCTCAAACCTCAATCCTCAGTCCTCAGTCCTCAAACCTCAATCCTCAATCCCCAATCCTCAGTCCTCAATCCTTAATCCTCAATACTCAAACCTCAATCCTCAACCGCCAGTCCTCGTCCTCAAACCTCAACCCTCAATCCTCAATCCTCAATCCTCAATCTTCAATCCTCAATACTCAATCTTCAATCCTCAATACTCAATCTTCAACCCGCAAACCTCAATCTTCAATCCTCAATCCTCATTCTTCAATCCTCAACATCCAATCCTCAATCCTCAATCTTCAATCATCAGTATTCAATCTTCAATCCTCAATCCTCAATCCTCAATCGTCAATCCTCAATCACCAATCCTCAATGTTCAATCCTCAATCCTCAATCCTCAATCCTCAATCTTCAATCCTCAATACACAATCTTCAATCCTCAATCCTCTATCCTCAATCCTCAATCCTCAATCCTCAATCCTCAATCTTCAACCCTCAATACTCAATCTGCAATCCTCAATCCTCACTCCTCACGCCTCAATCCTCATTCTTCAATCCTCAATACCGAATCCTCAATCTTCAGTCCTCAATCCTCAATCCTCAATTCTCAATACTCAACCCTCAATCCTCAGACTTCAAACATCAATACTCAACCCTCAGTCCTCGTGCTCAATCCACAACCCTCAATCCTCAACCCTCAATCTTCAATCATTAATATTCAATCTTCAATCCTCAATGCTCAATCCCCAATCCTCAACACTCAATCCTCAATGTTCAATCCTCAATACCCAATCCTCAATCTTCAATCCTCAATCCTAAATCCTCAAATCTCAATCCTCAATCCTCAATCCTCAGACCTCAAACATCAATACTCAACCCTCAGTCGTCGTCCTCAATACACAATCCTCAATCCTCAATCCTCAATCTTTAATCCTCAATCCTCAATCCTCAATCCTCAATCCTCAATCCTCAGTCCTCAAACCTCAATCCTGAATCCTCAATCCTGAATCCTCGATCTTCAGACCTCAGTTCTCAACAATCAGTTGTCAATCCTCAATCCTCAATAGAATATCATCAATTCACAGTTTTCAATACTCAATACTCAATCTGCAATTTTCAAATCTCTATCCACAAACATCAATTCTCATCACTCTGCCCTCAACACTCCGTCCCCAATCCTTAATCTTCAATCCTCAACCCTCAACCCTCAATCCTCAATCCTCTATCCTCAATTTTCAATCCTCAATACTCAATATTCAATCCTCAGTCCCCAATACTCAATCTTCAATCCTCAATCCTCAATCCTCAATCCTGGATCCTCCATACTCAATCCTCATTCCTCAAGCGGCAATCCTCAATCCTCAACCCTCAACCCTCAATCCTCAGTCCTCAAACCTCAATCCCGAATCCACAATCCTGAATCCTCAATCTTCAGCCCTCAGTCCTCAACAATCAATGGTCAATCCTCAATCCTCAATACAATATCCTCAATTCACGGTTTGCAATACTCAATCCCCATTCTTCAATCTTCAAATCTCAATACACAAACATCAATTCTCATCACTCAACCCTCAATACTCAGTCCTCAATCTTCAATCCTCAATCCTCAATCCTCATTCTTCAATCCTCAATCCACAATCCTCAACCTTCAATCCTCAATACCCAATCTTCAATCCTCAATCCTCAATCCTCAATCCTCAATCCTCAATCCTCAATCCACAATCCTCAATCTTCAATCCTCAATACTCAATCTTCAATCCTCAATCCTCAATCCTCAATCCTCATTCTTCAATCCTCAATACCCAATCCTCAATCTTCAATCCTCAATTCTCAATCCTCAATTCTCAATCCTCAATCCTCAATCCTGAGACCTCAAACATAAATATTCAACGCTCAGTCCACGTCCTCAATCCACAACACTCAATCCTCAATCCTCAATCTTCAATCATCAATATTCAACCTTCAATCCTCAATACTCAATCCTCAATCCTCAATTGTGAATCCTCAATCTTCAATCCTCAATCCTCATTCCTCAATCCTCAATCATCAATCCTCAATCTTCAATCCTCAATACTCAATCTTCAATCCTCAATCCTCAACCCTCAATCCTCAATCCTCAATCCTCAATCCTCAATCTTCAATCCTCAATACTCAATCGTCAACACGCAACCCTCAATCTTCAATCCTCAATCCTCATTCTTCAATCCTCAACATCCAATCCTCAATCCTCAATCTTCAATCATCAGTATTCAATCTTGAATCCTCAATCCTCAATCCTCAATACTCAATCCTCAATCCTCAATGTTCTATCCTCAATACCCAATCCTCAATCTTCAATCCTCAATCCTCAATCCTCAAACTTCAATCCTCAATACTCAATCTTCAATCCTCAATACTCAATTCTCAATCCTCAATGCTCAATCCTCAATCGTCAATCCTCAATCCCCAATCTACAATGTTCAATCCTCAGACTTCAAACATCAATACTCAACCCGCAGTCCTCGTCCTCAATCCACAACCCTGAATCCCCAATCCTCAATCTTCAATCATTAATATTCAATCTTCAATCCTCAATCCTCAAACCTCAATCCTCAATCCTCAATCCTCAATACCCAATCCTCAATCTTCAATCCTCCATCCTCAATCCTCAATCCTCAATCCTCAGTCTTCAGTCCTCAAACCACAACCCTCAACCCTCAGACCTCATCCTCAATCCTCAATCCTCAATCCTCAATCCTCTATCTTCAATCCTCAAAACTCAATCTTCAATCCTCAATCCTCAATACTCAGTACTCAATCATCAATCCTCAATTCTAAATACTCAATAGAATATCCTGAATTCTCAGGATTCAATACACAAACCTCAACCCTCAACCCTCAGCCCTCATGCTCAATCATCAATCCTGAATCCTCAATCCTCAATATTCAATCCTCAATACACAATCTTCAATCCTCAATCCTCAATCCTCAATCCTCAATCCTCAATCCTCAATCCTCAATCCTCAATCTTCAATCCTCAATACCCAATCCTCAATCTTCAATCCTCAATCCTCAATCCTCAATCCTCAATCCTCAATCCTCAATCCTCAATCCTCAATCCTCAGTCCTCAAACGTCAAACCTGAATCCTCGATCCTGAATCCTCAATCTTCAGACCTCAATCCTGAATCCTCAATCCTGAATCCTCAATCTTCAGCCCTCAGTCCTCAACAATCTATTGTCAATCCTCAATCCTCAATAGAATATCCTCAATTCACAGTTTTCAATACGCAATCCCCATTCTTCAAACTTCAAATCTCAATCCAGAAACATCAATTCTCATCACTCAACCCTCAACACTCAGTCCTCAATCTTCAATCCTCAATCCTCAATCCTCAAACTTCAATCCTCAATACTCAATCTTCAATCCTCAATCCTCAATTCTCAATCCTCAATGCTCAATCCTCAATCGTCAATCCCCAATCCCCAATCTACAATGTTCAATCCTCAGACTTCAAACATCAATACTCAACCCGCAGTCCTCGTCCTCAATCCACAACCCTCAATCCCCAATCCTCAATCTTCAATCATTAATATTCAATCTTCAATCCTCAATCCTCAAACCTCAATCCTCAATCCTCAATCCTCAATACCCAATCCTCAATCTTCAATCCTCCATCCTCAATCCTCAATTCTCAATCCTCAATCCTCAATCCTCAGACCTCAAACATCAATACTCAACCCTCAGTCCTCGTCCTCAATCCACAACCCTCAATCCTCAATCCTCAATCTTCAATCATCAATATTCAATATTCAATCATCAATACTCAATCCTCAATCCTCAATCCTCAATCCTCAATGTTCAACCCTCAATACCATATCCTCAATCTTCAATCCTCAATCCTCAATCCTCAATCCTCAATCCTCAATCCTCAATCCTCAATACTCAATCCTCAATCGTCAGTCTTCAATCCTCAATACTCAATCTTCAATCCTCAATCCTCAGTCCTCAAACCTCAATTCTGAATCCTCAATCCTGATTCCTCAACCTACAGCCCTCAGACCTCAACAATCAGTCGTCAATCCTCAATCCTCAATAGAATATCCTCTATTCACAGTTTTCAATACTCAATACTCAATCTGCAATCTTCAAATATCTATCCACAAACATCAATTCTCATCACTCAACACTCAACACTCAGTCCTCAATGTTCAATCCTCAATCCTCGATTCTCAATCTTCAATCTATCAATACTGAATCTTCAATCCTCTATCCCCAATCCTCAATCCTCAATACACAATCCTCCATCTTCAATCCTTAGTCCCCAATCCTCAATCCTCAATTCTCAATCCTCAATCCTCAGTCCTCAGACCTGAAACCTCAATCCTCAACCCTCAGCCCTCATCCTCAATCCTCAATCCTCAATCCTCTATCCTCAATCATCAATCCTCAATACTCAATCCTCAATCCTCAACCCTCAGTCCTCAACACTCAGTCCTCATCCTCAATCCTCAATCCTCAATCCTCAATACTCAATCTTCAATTCTCAATCCTCAATCCTCAATCCTCAATCCTCAAACCTCAATCCTCAATCCTCAATCCTCAATACCCAATCCTCAATCTTCAATCCTCCATCCTCAATCCTCAATTCTCAATCCTCAATCCTCAATCCTGGGACCTCAAACATAAATATTCAACCCTCAGTCCACGTCCTCAATCCACAACCCTCAATCCTCAATCCTCAATCTTCAATCGTCAATATTCAACCATCAATCCTCAATACTCAATCCCCAATCCTCAATCCTGAATCCTCAATCTTCAATCCTCAATCCTCAATCCTCAAGCCTCAATCCTCAATCCTCAATCCTCAATCCTCAATCCTCAATCCCCAATCCTCAGTCCTCAATCTTCAATCCTCAATACTCAATCATCAATCCTCAATCCTCAATATTCAACACACAACCCTCAACGATCGAGCCTCAATACTCAACCATCAATCCTCAATTCTCAATACTCAATAGAATATCCTGAACTCTCATGGTTCAATACTCAATCCGCAGAATTCAATAATCAAGTCTCAATCCTCAAACATCAATTCTCAACACTCAATCCTCAATACTCAGTCCTCTCTCTTCAATCCTCCATCCTCAATCCTCAATCCTCAAGCGACAAACCTCAATCCCCAATACTCAACCCTCAATCCTCAGTCCTCGAACCTCAATCCGGAATCCTCAATCCTGAATCCTCAATCTGCAGCCGCCGGTCCTCAACAATCAATCGTCAATCCTCAATCCTCAGTAGAATATCCTCAATTCACAGTTTTCAATACTCAATCCCCATTCTTCAATCTTCAAATCTCAATCCACAAACATCAATTCTCATCACTCAAAGCTCAACACTCAGTCCTCAATCTTCAATCCTCAATCCTCAATCCTCATTCTTCAATCCTCAATACCCAATGTTCAATCTTCAATACTCAATAGTCAATCTTCAATCCTCAATCCTCAATCCTCAGTCCTCAATCCCCAATCCTCAATTCTCAATCCTCAATCTTCAATCCTCAATACTCAATCTGCAATCCCCCATCCTCAATCCTCAATCCTCAATCCTCATTCTTCAATCCTCAATACCCAATCCTCAATCTTCAATCCTCAACTCTCAATCCTCAATTCTCAATCCTCAATCCTCAATCCTGAGACCTCAAACATAAATATTCAACCCTCAGTCAACGTCCTCAATCCACAACCCTCAATCCTCAATCCTCAATCTGCAATCGTCAATATTCAACCTTCAATCCTCAATACTCAATCCTCAATACTCAATCCTGAATCCACAGCCTTCAATCCTCAATCCTCAATCCTCAATCCTCAATCCTCAATCCTCAATCTTCAATCCTCAATACTCAATCTTCAATCCTCAATCCTCAATCATCAATCCTCAATCCTCAATCCTCAATCCTCAATCTTCAATCCTCAATACTCAATCTTCAATCCGCAACCCTCAATCCTCAATCCTCAATCCTCATTCTTCAATCCTCAACATCCAATCCTCAATCTTCAGTCCCCAATCCTCAATCCTCAATGCTCAATTCTCAATCCTCAATCCTCAATCCTCAATCTTCAATCCTCAATACTCAATCTTCAATCCTCAATCCTCAATCCTCAGTCCTCAAACGTCAATCCTGATTCCTCAATTCTGAATCCTCAATCTTCAGCCCTCAGTCCTCAACAATCAGTTGTCAATCCTCAATCCTCAATAGAATATCATCAATTCACAGTTTTCAATACTCAATGCTCAATCTGCAATTTTCAAATCTCTATCCACAAACATGAATTCTCATGACTCTACCCTCAACACTGCGTCCCCAATCCTCAATCTTCAATCCTCAATCCTCAACCCTCAATCCTCAATCCGCAATCCTCAATTTTCAATCCTCAATACTCAGTCTTCAATGCTCAGTCCCCAATACTCAATCTTCAATCCTCAATCCTCAATCCTCAATCCTGGATCCTCCATACTCAATCCTCATTCCTCAAGCGGCAATCCTCAGTCCTCAAACCTCAACCCTCAATCCTCAGTCCTCAAACCTCAATCCCGAATCCACAATCCTGAATCCTCAACCTTCAGCCCTCAGTCCTCAACAATCAATGGTCAATCCTCAATCCTCAATAGAATATCCTCAATTCACGGTTTTCAATACTCAATCCCCATTCTTCAATCTTCAAATCTCAATCCACAAACATCAATTCTCATCACTCGCCCCTCAACACTCAGTCCTCAATCCTCAATCCTCAATCCTCAATCCTCATTCTTCAATCCACAATCCTCAATCCTCAATCCTCAATACCCAATCCTCAATCTTCAATCGTCAATCCTCAATTCTCAATCCTGAGTCCTCAGTCCTCAAACCTCAATCCTCAACCCTCAGCCCTCATCCTCAATCCTCAATCGACAATCCGCAATCCTCAACCTTCAATCCTCAATACTCAACCTTCAATCCTCAATCCTCAGTCCTCAAACCTCAATCTTCAATCCTCAATGCTCAATCCTCAATCCCCAATCCTCAGTCCTCAATCTTCAATCCTCAACACTCAAACCTCAATCCTCAACCGCCAGTCCTCGTCCTCAGAACCCAACCCTCAATCCTCAATCTTCAATCTTCAATCATCAATACTCAATCTTCAATCCTCAATCCTCAATCCTCAATCCTCAATCCTCAATCCTCAATATTCGACGCACAACGCTCAGCAATCAATCCACAATACTCAAACATCAATCCTCAATTCTCAATACTCAATAGAATATCCTGCATTCTCATGGTTCAATACAGATTCCACAATATTCAATAATCAAATCTCAGTCCTCAAACATCAATTCTCAACACTCAATCCTCAACACTCAGTCCTCTCTCTTCAATCCTCCATCCTCAATCCTCAATCCTGAAGCGTCAATCCTCAATCCACAATCCTCAGCACTCAATCCTCAGTCCTCAAACTTGAATCCTCAATACTCAATCTTCAATCCTCAATCCTCAATTCTCAACCCTCAATGCTCAATCCTCAGTCCTCAATCCTTAATCCTCAATACTCAAACCTCAATCCTCAACCGCCAGTCCTCGTCCTCAAACCTCAACCCTCAATCCTCAATCCTCAATCCTCAATCTTCAATCCTCAATACTCAATCTTCAATCCTCAATACTCAATCTTCAACCCGCAACCCTCAATCTTCAATCCTCAATCCTCATTCTTCAATCCTCAACATCCAATCCTCAATCCTCAATCTTCAATCATCAGTATTCAATCTTCAATCCTCAATCCTCAATCCTCAATCGTCAATCCTCAATCACCAATCCTCAATGTTCAATCCTCAATCCTCAATCCTCAATCCTCAATCTTCAATCCTCAATACACAATCTTCAATCCTCAATCCTCTATCCTCAATCCTCAATCCTCAATCCTCAATCCTCAATCTTCAACCCTCAATACTCAATCTGCAATCCTCAATCCTCACTCCTCACGCCTCAATCCTCATTCTTCAATCCTCAATACCGAATCCTCAATCTTCAGTCCTCAATCCTCAATCCTCAATTCTCAATACTCAACCCTCAATCCTCAGACTTCAAACATCAATACTCAACCCTCAGTCCTCGTGCTCAATCCACAACCCTCAATCCTCAACCCTCAATCTTCAATCATTAATATTCAATCTTCAATCCTCAATGCTCAATCCCCAATCCTCAACACTCAATCCTCAATGTTCAATCCTCAATACCCAATCCTCAATCTTCAATCCTCAATCCTAAATCCTCAAATCTCAATCCTCAATCCTCAATCCTCAGACCTCAAACATCAATACTCAACCCTCAGTCGTCGTCCTCAATACACAATCCTCAATCCTCAATCCTCAATCTTTAATCCTCAATCCTCAATCCTCAATCCTCAATCCTCAATCCTCAGTCCTCAAACCTCAATCCTGAATCCTCAATCCTGAATCCTCGATCTTCAGACCTCAGTTCTCAACAATCAGTTGTCAATCCTCAATCCTCAATAGAATATCATCAATTCACAGTTTTCAATACTCAATACTCAATCTGCAATTTTCAAATCTCTATCCACAAACATCAATTCTCATCACTCTGCCCTCAACACTCCGTCCCCAATCCTTAATCTTCAATCCTCAACCCTCAACCCTCAATCCTCAATCCTCTATCCTCAATTTTCAATCCTCAATACTCAATATTCAATCCTCAGTCCCCAATACTCAATCTTCAATCCTCAATCCTCAATCCTCAATCCTGGATCCTCCATACTCAATCCTCATTCCTCAAGCGGCAATCCTCAATCCTCAACCCTCAACCCTCAATCCTCAGTCCTCAAACCTCAATCCCGAATCCACAATCCTGAATCCTCAATCTTCAGCCCTCAGTCCTCAACAATCAATGGTCAATCCTCAATCCTCAATACAATATCCTCAATTCACGGTTTGCAATACTCAATCCCCATTCTTCAATCTTCAAATCTCAATACACAAACATCAATTCTCATCACTCAACCCTCAATACTCAGTCCTCAATCTTCAATCCTCAATCCTCAATCCTCATTCTTCAATCCTCAATCCACAATCCTCAACCTTCAATCCTCAATACCCAATCTTCAATCCTCAATCCTCAATCCTCAATCCTCAATCCTCAATCCTCAATCCACAATCCTCAATCTTCAATCCTCAATACTCAATCTTCAATCCTCAATCCTCAATCCTCAATCCTCAATCCTCATTCTTCAATCCTCAATACCCAATCCTCAATCTTCAATCCTCAATTCTCAATCCTCAATTCTCAATCCTCAATCCTCAATCCTGAGACCTCAAACATAAATATTCAACGCTCAGTCCACGTCCTCAATCCACAACACTCAATCCTCAATCCTCAATCTTCAATCATCAATATTCAACCTTCAATCCTCAATACTCAATCCTCAATCCTCAATTGTGAATCCTCAATCTTCAATCCTCAATCCTCATTCCTCAATCCTCAATCATCAATCCTCAATCTTCAATCCTCAATACTCAATCTTCAATCCTCAATCCTCAACCCTCAATCCTCAATCCTCAATCCTCAATCCTCAATCTTCAATCCTCAATACTCAATCTTCAACCCGCAACCCTCAATCTTCAATCCTCAATCCTCATTCTTCAATCCTCAACATCCAATCCTCAATCCTCAATCTTCAATCATCAGTATTCAATCTTCAATCCTCAATCCTCAATCCTCAATACTCAATCCTCAATCCTCAATGTTCTATCCTCAATACCCAATCCTCAATCTTCAATTCTCAATCCTCAATCCTCAATCCTCAGTCCTCAAACCTCAATCCTGAATCCTCAGTCCTGAATCGTCAACCTTCAGCCCTCAGTACTCAACAGTCAGTTGTCAATCCTCAATCCTCAATAGAATATCATCAATTCACAGTTTTCAATACTCAACACTCAATCTGCAATCTTCAAATCTCTATCCACAAACATCAATTCTCATCACTCTACCCTCAACACTCCGTCCCCAATCCTCAATCTTCAATCCTCAATCCTCAACCCTCAATCCTCAATCCTCAACCCTCAATTTTCTATCCTCAATACTCAATCTTCAATCCTCAGTCCCCAATCCTCAATCTTCAATCCTCAATCCTCAATCCACAATCCTGGATCCTCCATACTCAATCCTCAATCCTCAACCGGCAATCCTCAATGCTCAACACTCAACCCTCAATCCTCAGACCTCAAACCTCAATCCCGAATCCACAAACCTGAATCCTCAACCTTCAGCCCTCAGTCCTCAACAATCAATGGTCAATCCTCAATCGTCAATAGAATATCCTGAATTCACAGGTTTCAATACTCAATCCCCATTCTTCAATCTTCAAATCTCAATCCACAAACATCAATTCTCATCACTCAACCCTCAACACTCAGTCCTCAATCTTGAATCCTCAATCCTCAATCCTCATTCTTCAATCCTCAATACACAATCCTCAACCTTCAATCCTCAGTACTCAATCTTCAATCCTCTATCTTCAATCCTCAATCCTCGATCCTCAATCCTCAATCGTCTGTCTTCAATCCTCAATACTCAGTCTTTAATCCTCAATACTCAATCCTCAATCCTCAATCCTCAATCCTCAATACCCAATCCTCAATCTTCAATCCTCCATCCTCAATCCTCAATTCTCAATCCTCAATCCTCAATCCTCAGACCTCAAACATCAATACTCAACCCTCAGTCCTCGTCCTCAATCCACAACCCTCAATCCTCAATCCTCAATCTTCAATCATCAATATTCAATATTCAATCATCAATACTCAATCCTCAATCCTCAATCCTCAATCCTCAATGTTCAACCCTCAATACCATATCCTCAATCTTCAATCCTCAATCCTCAATCCTCAATCCTCAATCCTCAATCCTCAATCCTCAATACTCAATCCTCAATCGTCAGTCTTCAATCCTCAATACTCAATCTTCAATCCTCAATCCTCAGTCCTCAAACCTCAATTCTGAATCCTCAATCCTGAATCCTCAACCTACCGCCCTCAGTCCTCAACAACCAGTCGTCAATCCTTAATCCTCAATAGAATATCCGCAATTCACAGTTTTCAATACTCAATCCCCATTCTACAATCTTCAAATCTCAATCCACAAACGTCAATGCTCATCACTCAACCATCAACACTCAGTCCTCAATCTTCAATCCTCAATCCTCAGCCTTCAACCCTCAATAATCGATCTCTAATCCTAGTTCCTCAATCCCCAATACTCAATCCTTAATCCTCAATCTTCAATCCTCAATTCCTAGTCTTCAATCTTCAATCCTCAATGCTCAATCCTCAATCCTGAATCCTCAGTCCTCAATCCTCAATCCTCAATATTCAATCCTCAATACTCAATCTTCAATCCTCCATCCTCAATCCTCAATTCTCAATCCTCAATCCTCAATCCTCAGACCTCAAACATCAATACTCAACCCTCAGTCCTCGTCCTCAATCCACAACCCTCAATCCTCAATCCTCAATCCTCAATCCTCAATATTCAATCCTCAATACTCAATATTCAATCCTCAATCCTCAATCCTCAATCCTCAATCCTCAATCCTCAATCGTCAATCCTCAATACTCAATATTCAATACTCAATCCTCAATCTTCAATCCTCAATCCTCAGCCCTCAATCGTCAATCTTCAATCCTCAATACTCAATCTTCAATCTTCAATCCTCAATCCTCAATCCTCAATCCTCAAACCTCAATCCTCAATCCTCAATCCTCAATACCCAATCCTCAATCTTCAATCCTCCATCCTCAATCCTCAATTCTCAATCCTCAATCCTCAATCCTCAGACCTCAAACATCAATACTCAACCCTCAGTCCTCGTCCTCAATCCACAACCCTCAATCCTCAATCCTCAATCTTCAATCATCAATATTCAATATTCAATCATCAATACTCAATCCTCAATCCTCAATCCTCAATCCTCAATGTTCAACCCTCAATACCATATCCTCAATCTTCAATCCTCAATCCTCAATCCTCAATCCTCAATCCTCAATCCTCAATCCTCAATACTTAATCCTCAATCGTCAGTCTTCAATCCTCAATACTCAATCTTCAATCCTCAATCCTCAGTCCTCAAACCTCAATTCTGAATCCTCAATCCTGAATCCTCAACCTACCGCCCTCAGTCCTCAACAATCAGTCGTCAATCCTCAATCCTCAATAGAATATCCTCTATTCACAGTTTTCAATACTCAATACTCAATCTGCAATCTTCAAATATCTATCCACAAACATCAATTCTCATCACTCAACCTTCAACACTCAGTCCCCAATCCCCAATCTTCAATCCTCAATCCTCAATCCTCAAACCTCAATCCTCAATCTTCAATACTCAATACTCTATCTTCAATCCTCAATACTCAATCCTCGATCCTCAATCCTCAATCCTCAATCGTCAATCTCCAATCCTGAATACTCAATCTTCAATCCTCAATCCTCAATCCCCAATCCTCAATCCTCATTCTTCAATCCTCAGTCCTCAGTCCTCAAACCACAACCCTCAACCCTCAGACCTCATCCTCAATCCTCAATCCTCAATCCTCAATCCTCAATCTTCAATCCTCAAAACTCAATCTTCAATCCTCAATCCTCAATACTCAGTACTCAACCATCAATCCTCAGTTCTAAATACTCAATAGAATATCCTGACTTCTCAGGATTCAATACACAAACCTCAACCCTCAACCCTCAGCCCTCATGCTCAATCATCAATCCTCAATCCTCAATCCTCAATATTCAATCCTCAATACTCAATCCTCAGTCCTCAGTCCTCAAACCACAACCCTCAACCCTCAGACCTCATCCTCAATCCTCAATCCTCAATCCTCAATCTTCAGACCCCAGTCCTCAACAATCAATGGTCAATCCTCAATCCTCAGTAGAATATCCTCAATTCACGGTTTTCAATACTCAATCCCCATTCTTCAATCTTCAAATCTCAATCCACAAACATCAATTCTCATCACTCGCCCCTCAACACTCAGTCCTCAATCCTCAATCCTCAATCCTCAATCCTCATTCTTCAATCCTCAATCCTCAATCATCAATCCTCAATACCCAATCCTCAATCTTCAGTCGTCGATCCTCAATTCTCAATCCTCAGTCCTCAGTCCTCAAACCTCAATCCTCAACCCTCAGCCCTCATCCTCAATCCTCAATCGACAATCCGCAATCCTCAACCTTCAATCCTCAATACTCAACCTTCAATCCTCAATCCTCAGTCCTCAAGCCTCAATCTTCAATCCCCAATGCTCAATCCTCAATCCCCAATCCTCAGTCCTCAATCTTCAATCCTCAACACTCAAACCTCAATCCTCAATCCTCTATCCTCAGACCTCAAACATCAATACTCGACACTCAGTCCTCGCCCTCAGTCCACAACCCTCAATTCTCAATCCTCAATCTTCAATCATCAATATTCAATATTCAATCCTCAATACTCAATCCTCAATCCTCAATCCTCAATCCTCAATCCTCAGTCCTCAAATCTCAGTCCTGAATCCTCAATCCTGAATCCTCAACCATCAGCCGTCAGTCCTCAACAGTCAGTTGTCAATCCTCAATCCTCAATAGAATATCATGAATTCACAGTTTTCTATACTCAATACTCAATCTGCCATCTTCAAATCTCTATCCACAAACATCAATTCTCATCACTCAGCCCTCAACACTCAGACCCCTATCCTCAATCTTCAATACTCAAACCTCAATCCTCAATCCTGAATCCTCAATATTCAATCCTCAATACTCAATCTTCAATCCTCAATCCACAATCCTCAATCCACAATCCTCAATCCTCAATCCTGAATCCTCAATACTCAATATTCAATACTCAAACCTCAATCTTGAATCCTCAATCCTCAATCCTCAATCTTCAATACTCAATCCTCAATCCTCAATCCTCAATCCTCAATACTCATCCATGAATCCTCAGTTCTCAATACTCAATAGAATATCCTGAATTCTCAGGATTCAATACTCAAACCTCAATCCTCAACCCTCAGCCCTCATCCTGTATCCTCAATACTCAATCCTCAATCCTCAATCTTCAATCCTCACTACTCAAACTTCAATCCTCAATCCTCAATCCTCAATCCTCAATACTCAATCCTCTGTCATGAATACTCAATCTTCAATACTCAATCGTCAATCCTCAATCCTCAATCCTCAATCCTCAATCCTCATTCCCCAAACCTCAACCCTCAACCCTCAGTCCTCATACTGAATTCTCAATTCTCAATCCTCAATCATCAATCCTCAATCTTCAATCCTCAATAATCAATCTCCAAACCTAGATCCTCAATCCCCAATCCTCAACCCTTAATACTCAATCTTCAATCCTCAATCCCCAGTCCTCAATCTCCAATCCTCAATGCTCAATCCTCAATCCTCAATCCTCAGTCCTCAATCTTCAATCCCCAATACTCAATATTCAATCCTCCATCCTCCATTCTCAATCCACAATACTCAATGCTCAACGGTCAATCCTCAATCCTCAATCCTCATTCTTCAATCCTCAATCCTCAAACCTCAATCCTCAATCCTCAATCCTCAATATTCAATCCTCAATACTCAATCTTCAATCCTCAATCCTCAAACCTCAATCCTCAATACTCAATCCTCATTATTCAATCCTCAATACACAATCTTCAATCCTCAATCCTCAATCCTCTATCCTCAATCCTCAATCCTCAATCCTCAATCCTCAATACTCAATATTCAATACTCAATCCTCAATCTTCAATCCTCAATCCTCAATCCTCAATCGTCAATCTTCAATCCTCAATACTCAATCTTCAATCTTAAATCCTCAATCCTCAATCCTCAATCCTCAAACCTCAGTCCTCAATCCTCAATCCTCAATACCCAATCCTCATTCTTCAATCCTAAATCCTCAATCCTCAATCCTCAATCCTCAATCCTAAATCCTCAATCCTCAATCCTCAATCCTCAATCCTCAATACTCAATATTTAATACTCAATCCTCAATCTTTAATCCTCAATCCTCAATCCTCAATCGTCAATCCTCAACTCTTAATAGTCAATAGAATATCCTGAATTCTCATGGTTCAAAACTCAATCCACAATATTCAATAATCAAATCTCAATCCTCAAACATCATTTCTCAACACTCAATCCTCAACACTCAGTCATCTCCCTTCAATCCTCCATCCTCAACCCTGAATCCTCAAGCGTCAGTCCTCAATCCTCAATCGTCAACCCTCAATCCTCAGTCCTCAAACCTCAATCACGAATCCTCAATCCTAAATCCTCAATCTTAAGCCCTCAGTCCTCAAAAATCAATTGTCAATCCTCTATCCTCAATAGAATATCCTCAATTTACAGTTTTCAATACTCAATCCCCATTCTTCAATCTTCAAATCTCAATCTTCAATCCTCTATCCTCAATCCTCAATCCTCAATCCACAATCATCAATATTCAACACTCAACCCTCAACCATCAATCCTCAATTCTCAATACTCAATAGAATATCCTGAATTCTCATGGTTCAATACTCAATCCACAATATTCAATAATCAAATCTCAATCCTCAA
Organism: Calliopsis andreniformis; assembly: GCF_051401765.1. NCBI lineage: Eukaryota > Metazoa > Arthropoda > Insecta > Hymenoptera > Andrenidae > Calliopsis > Calliopsis andreniformis. The sequence continues at coordinate 1,409,704 of NW_027480497.1, forward strand.
ACATCAATTCTCAACACTCAACCATCAACACTCAGTCCTCAATCTTCAATCCTCAATCCTCAACCTTCAACCCTCAATAATCGATCTCTAATCCTAGTTCCTCAATCCCCAATACTCAATCCTTAATCCTCAATCTTCAATCCTCAATTCCTAGTCCTCAATCTTCAATCCTCAATGCTCAATCCTCAATCCTGAATCCTCAGTCCTCAATCCTCAATCCTCAATATTCAATCCTCAATACTCAATCTTCAATCCTCAATCCTCAAACCTCAATCCTCAATCCTCAATCCTCAATATTCAATCCTCTATACTCAATCTTCAATCCTCAATCCTCAATCCTCAATCCTCAATCCTCAATCCTCAATCCTCAATCCTCAATCCTCAATACTCAATATTCAATACTAAATCCTCAATCTTCAATCCTCAATCCTCAATCCTCAATCGTCAATCTTCAATCCTCAATACTCAATCTTCAATCTTCAATCCTCAATCCTCAATCCTCAATCCTCAAACCTCAATCCTCAATCCTCAATCCTCAATACCCAATCCTCAATCTTCAATCCTCCAACCTCAATCCTCAATTCTCAATCCTCAATCCTCAATCCTCAGACCTCAAACATCAATACTCAACCCTCAGTCCTCGTCCTCAATCCACAACCCTCAATCCTCAATCCTCAATCTTCAATCATTAATATTCTATATTCAATCATCAATACTCAATCCTCAATCCTCAATCCTCAATGTTCAACCCTCAATACCAAATCCTCAATCTTCAATCCTCAATCCTCAATCCTCAATCCTCAATCCTCAATCCTCAATCCTCAATACTCAATCCTCAATCGTCAGTCTTCAATCCTCAATACTCAATCTTCAATCCTCAATCCTGAGTCCTCAAACCTCAATTCTGAATCCTCAATCCTGAATCCTCAACCTACAGCCCTCAGTCCTCAACAATCAGTAGTCAATCCTCAATCCTCAATAGAATATCCTCTATTCACAGTTTTCAATACTCAATACTCAATCTGCAATCTTCAAATATCTATCCACAAACATCAACACTCATCACTCAACCTTCAACACTAAGTCCCCAATCCTCAATCTTCAATCCTCAATCCTCAATCCTCAATCCTCAATCCTCAATCTTCAATCCTCAATCCTCGATCCTCAATCCTCAATTCTCAATCGTCAATCTCCAATCCTGAATACTCAGTTTTCAATCCTCAATCCTCAATCCCCAATCCTCAATCCTCATTCTTCAATCCTCAATACCCAATCCTCAATCTTCAATCCTCAATACTCAATCCTCAATCCTCAAACCTCTATCCTCAGTCCTCAGTCCTCAAACCTCAATCCTCAATCCTCAATCCTCAATCTTCATTCCTCAGTCCCCAATCCTCAATCGTCAATCCTCAATCCTCAATCCTCAATCCTCAATCCTCGATCCTCAGTCTTCAGTCCTCAAACCACAACCCTCAACCCTCAGACCTCATCCTCAATCCTCAATCCTCAATCCTCAATCTTCAATCCTCAAAACTCAATCTTCAATCCTCAATTCTCAATACTCAGTACTCAACCATCAATCCTCAATTCTAAATACTCAATAGAATATCCTGAATTCTCAGGATTCAATACACAAACCTCAACCCTCAACCCTCAGCCCTCATGCTCAATCATCAATCCTGAATCCTCAATCCTCAATATTCAATCCTCAATCCTCAATCTTCAATCCTCAATACCCAATCCTCAATCTTCAATCCTCAATCCTCAATCCTCAATCCTCAATCCTCAATCCTCAATCCTCAATCCTCAGTCCTCAAACCTCAAACCTGAATCCTCAATCCTGAATCCTCAATCTTCAGACCTCAATCCTGAATCCTCAATCCTGAATCCTCAATCTTCAGCCCTCAGTCCTCAACAATCTATTGTCAATCCTCAATCCTCAATAGAATATCCTCAATTCACAGTTTTCAATACGCAATCCCCATTCTTCAAACTTCAAATCTCAATCCAGAAACATCAATTCTCATCACTCAACCCTCAACACTCAGTCCTCAATCTTCAATCCTCAATCCTCAATCCTCAAACTTCAATCCTCAATACTCAATCTTCAATCCTCAATCCTCAATTCTCAATCCTCAATGCTCAATCCTCAATCGTCAATCCTCAATCCCCAATCTACAATGTTCAATCCTCAGACTTCAAACATCAATACTCAACCCGCAGTCCTCGTCCTCAATCCACAACCCTCAATCCCCAATCCTCAATCTTCAATCATTAATATTCAATCTTCAATCCTCAATCCTCAAACCTCAATCCTCAATCCTCAATCCTCAATACCCAATCCTCAATCTTCAATCCTCCATCCTCAATCCTCAATTCTCAATCCTCAATCCTCAATCCTCAGACCTCAAACATCAATACTCAACCCTCAGTCCTCGTCCTCAATCCACAACCCTCAATCCTCAATCCTCAATCTTCAATCATCAATATTCAATATTCAGTCATCAATACTCAATCCTCAATCCTCAATCCTCAATCCTCAATGTTCAACCCTCAATACCATATCCTCAATCTTCAATCCTCAATCCTCAATCCTCAATCCTCAATCCTCAATCCTCAATCCTCAATCCTCAATCCTCAATCCTCAATACTCAATCCTCAATCCTCAGTCCTCAAACCTCAATTCTGAATCCTCAATCCTGAATTCTTAACCTTCAGCCCTCAGTCCTCAACAATCAGTTGTCAATCCTCAATCCTCAATAGAATATCCTCATTTAACAGGTTTCAATACTCAATACTCAACCTGCAATCTTCAAATCTCTCTCCACAAACATCAATCCTCATCACTCAACCTTCAACACTCAGTCCCCAATCCCCAATCTTCAATCCTCAATCCTCAATCCTCAAACCTCAATCCTCAATCTTCAATACTCAATACTCTATCTTCAATCCTCAATCCTCAATCCTCGATCCTCAATCCTCAATCCTCAATCGTCAATCTCCAATCCTGAATACTCAATCTTCAATCCTCAATCCTCAATCCCCAATCCTCAATCCTCATTCTTCAATCCTCAGTCCTCAGTCCTCAAACCACAACCCTCAACCGTCAGACCTCATCCTCAATCCTCAATCCTCAATCCTCAATCCTCAATCTTCAATCCTCAAAACTCAATCTTCAATCCTCAATCCTCAATACTCAGTACTCAACCATCAATCCTCAGTTCTAAATACTCAATAGAATATCCTGAATTCTCAGGATTCAATACACAAACCTCAACCCTCAACCCTCAGCCCTCATGCTCAATCATCAATCCTCAATCCTCAATCCTCAATATTCAATCCTCAATACTCAATCCTCAGTCCTCAGTCCTCAAACCACAACCCTCAACCCTCAGACCTCATCCTCAATCCTCAATCCTCAATCCTGAATCTTCAGCCCTCAGTCCTCAACAATCAATGGTCAATCCTCAATCCTCAATAGAATATCCTCAATTCACGGTTTTCAATACTCAATCCCCATTCTTCAATCTTCAAATCTCAATCCACAAACATCAATTCTCATCACTCGCCCCTCAACACTCAGTCCTCAATCCTCAATCCTCAATCCTCAATCCTCATTCTTCAATCCTCAATCCTCAATCCTCAATCCACAATACCCAATCCTCGATCTTCAGTCGTCAATCCTCAATTCTCAATCCTCAGTCCTCAGTCCTCAAACCTCAATCCTCAACCCTCAGCCCTCATCCTCAATCCTCAATCGACAATCCGCAATCCTCAACCTTCAATCCTCAATACTCAACCTTCAATCCTCAATCCTCAGTCCTCAAACCTCAATCTTCAATCCTCAATGCTCAATCCTCAATCCCCAATCCTCAGTCCTCAGTCTTCAATCCTCAACACTCAAACCTCAATCCTCAATCCTCTATCCTCAGACCTCAAACATCAATACTCGACACTCAGTCCTCGCCCTCAGTCCACAACCCTCAATCCTCAATCCTCAATCTTCAATCATCAATATTCAATATTCAATCCTCAATACTCAATCCTCAATCCTCAATCCTCAATCCTCAATCCTCAGTCCTCAAACCTCAGTCCTGAATCCTCAATCCTGAATCCTCAACCATCAGCCGTCAGTCCTCAACAATCAGTTGTCAATCCTCAATCCTCAATAGAATATCATCAATTCACAGTTTTCTATACTCAATATTCAATCTGCCATCTTCAAATCTCTATCCACAAACATCAATTCTCATCACTCAGCCCTCAACACTCAGACCCCTATCCTCAATCTTCAATACTCAAACCTCAATCCTCAATCCTGAATCCTCAATCTTCAATCCTCAATCCTCAAACCTCAATCCTCAATCCTCAATCCTCAATATTCAATCCTCAATACTCAATCTTCAATCCTCAATCCTCAATCCTCAATCCTCAATCCTCAATCCTCAATCCTCAATCCTCAATACTCAATATTCAATACTCAATCCTCAATCTTCAATCCTCAATCCTCAATCCTCAATCTTCAATCTTCAATCCTCAATACTCAATCTTCAATCTTCAATCCTCAATCCTCAATCCTCAATCCTCAAACCTCAATCCTCAATCCTCAATCCTCAATACGCAATCCTCAGTCTTCAATCCTCCATCCTCAATCCTCAATTCTCAATCCTGAATCCTCAATCCTCAGACCTCAAACATCAATACTCAACCCTCAGTCCTCGTCCTCAATCCACAACCCTCAATCCCCAATCCTCAATCTTCAATCATCAATATTCAATATTCAATCATCAATACTCAATCCTCAATCCTCAATCCTCAATCCTCAATGTTCAACCCTCAATGCCAAATCCTCAATCTTCAGCTCCCTGACCTCAAAAATCAATTGTCAATCCTCAGTCCTCAATAGAATATCCGCAATTCACAGTTTTCAATACTCAATCCCCATTCTACAATCTTCAAATCTCAATCCACAAACATCAGTTCTCATCACTCAACCATCAACACCCAGTCCTCAACATTCAATCCTCAATCCTCAACCTTCAACCCTCAATAATCGATATCTAATCCTAGTTCCTCAATCCCCAATACTCAATCCTTAATCCTGAATCCTCAGTCCTCAATCCTCAATCCTCAATATTCAATCCTCAATACTCAATCTTCAATCCTCAATCCTCAAACCTCAATCCTCAATCCTCAATCCTCAATATTCAATCCTCTATACTCAATCTTCAATCCTCAATCCTCAATCCTCAATCCTCAATCCTCAATCCTCAATCCTCAATCCTCAATCCTCAATACTCAATATTCAATACTAAATCCTCAATCTTCAATCCTCAATCCTCAATCCTCAATCGTCAATCTTCAATCCTCAATACTCAATCTTCAATCTTCAATCCTCAATCCTCAATCCTCAATCCTCAAACCTCAATCCTCAATCCTCAATCCTCAATACCCAATCCTCAATCTTCAATCCTCCAACCTCAATCCTCAATTCTCAATCCTCAATCCTCAATCCTCAGACCTCAAACATCAATACTCAACCCTCAGTCCTCGTCCTCAATCCACAACCCTCAATCCTCAATCCTCAATCTTCAATCATTAATATTCTATATTCAATCATCAATACTCAATCCTCAATCCTCAATCCTCAATGTTCAACCCTCAATACCAAATCCTCAATCTTCAATCCTCAATCCTCAATCCTCAATCCTCAATCCTCAATCCTCAATCCTCAATACTCAATCCTCAATCGTCAGTCTTCAATCCTCAATACTCAATCTTCAATCCTCAATCCTGAGTCCTCAAACCTCAATTCTGAATCCTCAATCCTGAATCCTCAACCTACAGCCCTCAGTCCTCAACAATCAGTAGTCAATCCTCAATCCTCAATAGAATATCCTCTATTCACAGTTTTCAATACTCAATACTCAATCTGCAATCTTTAAATATCTATCCACAAACATCAATTCTCATCACTCAACACTCAACACTCAGTCCTCAATGTTCAATCCTCAATCCTCGATTCTCAATCTTCAATCTATCAATACTGAATCTTCAATACTCTATCCCCAATTCTCAATCCTCAATACACAATCCTCCATCTTCAATCCTTAGTCCCCAATCCTCAATCCTCAACCCTCAGTCCTCATCTTCAATTTTCAATTCTCAATCCTCAATCCTCAACCCTCAATCCTCAATCTTCAACCCTCAATAATCAATCTCCAATCCTAGATCCTCAATCACCAATCCTCAATCCTTAATCCTCAATCTTCAATCCTCAATCCGCAGTCCTCAATCTTCAATCCTCAACCCTCAATCCTCAGTCCTCAAACCTCAGTCCTGAATCCTCAATCCTGAATCCTCTATCTTCAGCCGTCAGTCCTCAACAATCAGTTGTCAATCCTCAATCCTCAATAGAATATCATCATTTCACAGTTTTCAATACTCAATATTCAAGCTGCCATCTTCTAATCTCTATCCACAAACATCAATTCTCATCACTCAACCCTCAACACTCAGTCCCCTATCCTCAATCTTCAATCCTCAAACCTCAATCCTCAATCCTCAATCCTCAATATTCAATCCTCAATACTCAATCTTCAATCTTCAATCCTCAATCCTCAATCCTCAATCGTCAATCATCAATCCTCAATCCTCAATCCTCAATACTCAATATTCAATACTCAATCCTCAATCTTCAATCCTCAATCCTCAATCCTCAATCGTCAATCTTCAATCCTCAATTCTCAATCTTCTATCTTCAATCCTCAATCCTCAATCCTCAATCCTCATTCTTCAATCTTCAATCCTCAATCCTCAGTCCTTAACACTCAGTCCTCATCCTCAATCCTCAACCCTCAACCCTCAATTCTCAATCGTCAATCCTCAATCCTCAATGCTCAATACTCAATCCTCAATCCTCACTCTTCAATCCTTAATAATCAATCTCCAATCCTAGATCCTCAATCCCCAATCCTCAATCCTTAATCTTCAATCTTCAATCCTCAATCCCCAGTCATCAATCTTCAATCCTCAATGCTCAACACTCAATCCTCAATCCTCAGTCCTCATTCCTCAATCCCCAATCCTCAAACATCAATCCTCAACCGTCAGTCCTCGTCCTCAGTCCTCAACCCTCAATCCTCGATCCTCAATCCTCAATCCTCAATCCTCAATCCTCAATCTTCAATCCTCAATACTCAACCTTCAATCCTCAATCCTCAGTCCTCAATACTCAGTCCTTATCTTCAATCCTCAATCCTAAACCCTCAATTCTCAATCTTCAATCCTCAATCCTCAATGCTCAATCCTCAATCCTCAATGCTCAATACTCAATCCTCAATCTTCAATCCTCAATACTCAATATTCAATACTCAATCCTCAATCCTCAATCCTCAATCCTCAATCCTCAATCCTCAATCGTCAATCTTCAATCCCCAATCCTCAATACTCAATCATCAATCCTCAATCCTCAGTCCGCAACACTCAGCCCTCATCCTCAATCCTCAATCCTCAACCCTCAATTCTCAATCTTCAATCCTCAATCCTCAATGCTCAGTCCTCAATCCTCAATCTTCAATCCTCAATACTCAATATTCAATACTCAATCCTCAATCCTCAATCCTCAATCCTCGATCCTCAATCGTCAATCTTCAATCCTCAATCCTCAAACCTCAATCGTCAATCCTCAATCCTCAATACCCAATCCTCAATCGTCAATCCTCAATCCTCAATCCTCAATTCTCAATCCTCAATCCTCAATCCTCATACCTCAAACATCAATACTCAACCCTCAGTCCTCGTCCTCAATCCACAACACTCAATCCTCAGTCCTCAATCTTCAATCATCCATATTCAATATTCAATCCTCAATACTCAATCCTCAATCCTCAATCCTCAATCCTCAACGTTCAACCCTCAATACCCAATCCTCAATCTTCAATCCTCAATCCTCAATCCTCAATCCTCAATCCTCAGTCCTCAATCCTCAGTCCTCAAACCTCAGTCCTGAATCCTCAATCCTGAATCCTCTATCTTCAGCCGTCAGTCCTCAACAATCAGTTGTCAATCCTCAATCCTCAATAGAATATCATCATTTCACAGTTTTCAATACTCAATATTCAAGCTGCCATCTTCTAATCTCTATCCACAAACATCAATTCTCATCACGCAACCCTCAACACTCAGTCCCCAATCCTCAATCTTCAATCCTCAAACCTCAATCCTCAATCCTCAATCCTCAATATTCAATCCTCAATACTCAATCTTCAATCTTCAATCCTCAATCCTCAATCCTCAGTCGTCAATCCTCAATCCTCAATCCTCAATACTCAATATTCAATACTCAATCCTCAATCTTCAATCCTCAATCCTCAATCCTCAATCGTCAATATTCAATCCTCAATTCTCAATCTTCAATCTTCAATCCTCAATCCTCAATCCTCAGTCCTCATTCTTCAATCTTCAATACTCAATCCTCAGTCCTTAACACTCAGTCCTCATCCTCAATCCTCAACCCTCAACCCTCAATTCCCAATCGTCAATCCTCAATCCTCAAACCTCAATCCTCAATCCTCAATCTTCAATCCTCAATACTCAATATTCAATACCCAATGCTCAATCCTCAATCCTCAATCCTCAATACTCAATCGTCAATCTTGAATCCTCAATCCTCAATCCCCAATACTCAATATTCAATACCCAATCCTCAATCCTCAATCCTCAATCATCAATCCTCAATCCTCAATACTCATCCATCAATCCTCAATTCTCAATACTCAATAGAATATCCTGAATTCTCAGGATTCTATACTCAAACATCAATCCTCAACCCTCAGCCCTCATTCTCAATCCTCAATCCACAATCCTCAAACCTCAAACGTCAACCGTCAGTCCTCGTCCTCAATCCTCAACCCTCAATCCTCAATCCTCAATCTTCAATCATCAATACTCAACCTTCAATTCTCAATCCTCAATCCTCAATCCTCAATCCTCAATCCTCAATATTCAACACTCAACCCTCAACCACCAATCCTCAATACTCAAACATCAATCCTCAACTCTCAATACTCAATAGAATATCCTGAATTCTCATGGTTCAAAACTCAATCCACAATATTCAATAATCAAATCTCAATCCTCAAACATCATTTCTCAACACTCAATCCTCAACACTCAGTCATCTCCCTTCAATCCTCCATCCTCAACCCTCAAACCTCAATCCTCAATTCTCAATCCTCAATATTCAATCCTCAATACTCAATCTTCAATCCTCAATCCTCAATCCCCAATCCTCAATCCTCAGTCCTCAATCCTCAATCCTCAATACTCAATATTCAATACTCAAACCTCAATCTTCAACCCTCAATCCTCAATCCTCAATCTTCAATACTCAATCCTCAATCCTCAATCCTCAATCCTCAATACTCATCCATGAATCCTCAGTTCTCAATACTCAATAGAATATCCTGAATTCTCAGGATTCAATACTCAAACCTCAATCCTCAACCCTAAGCCCTCATCCTCAATCCTCATCCCTGAATCCTCAGCCCTCAATATTCAATCCTCAATGCGCAACATTCAATCCACGATCCTCAATCCTCAATCCTCAATCCTCAATCCTCAGTCATCAATCCTAAATCTTCAGTACCCAATCGTCAATCCTCAGTCCTCAATCCTCAATCCGCAATCCTCGTTCCTCAAACCTCAATCCTCAACCCTCAGTCCTCGTCTTCAATCCTCAATTCTCAATCCTCAATCCTCAATCCGCAATCTTCAACCCTCAATAATCAATCTCCAATCGTAGATCCTCAATCCCCAATCCTCAATCCTTAATCCTCAATCTTCAATCCTCAATCCCCTGTCCTCAATCTTCAGTCCTCAATGCTCAATCCTCAATCCTGAATCCTCAGTCCTGAATCCTCTATCCTCAACCTTCAATCCTCAATACTCAATCTTCAATCCTCAACCCTCAATCCTCAATCCTCAATCCTCAAACTTCGGTCCTCATTCTTCAACACTCAATCCTCAATCCTCAATCCTCAATCCTCAATCCTCAATCATCAATCCTCAATCTTCAATACTCAATCCTCAATCCTCAATCCACAATACTCAACCATCAATCCTCAATTCTCAATACTCAATAGAATATCCTGAATTCTCAGGTTTCAATACTCAAACCTCAATCCTCAACCCTCAGCCCTCAGCCTCTATCCTCAATACTCAATCCTCAATCCTCAATCTTCAATCCTCACTACTCAAACTTCAATCCTCAATCCTCAATCCTCAATCCTCAACCCTCAATACTCAATCCTCAGTCATGAATACTCAATCTTCAATACTCATCACTCAATCCTCAATCCTCAATCCTCAATCCTCAGTCCTCAATCCTCATTCCCCAAACCTCAATCCTCAACCCTCAGTCCTCATCCTCTATTCTCAATTCTCAATACTCAATCCTCAATCCTCAATCTTCAATCCTCAATAATCAATCTCCAATCCTAGATCCTCAATCCCCAATCCTCAATCCTTAATCCTGAACCTTCAATCCTCAATCCCCAGTCCTCAATCTTCAATACTCAATGCTCAACCCTCAATCCTCAATCCTCAATCCTCAATCCTCAATACTCAACCTTCAACCCTCAATTCTCAATCTTCAATCCTCAATCCTCAGTGCTCTGTCCTCAGTCCTCAATCTTCAATCCTCAATACTCAATATTCAATACTCAATCCTCAATCCTCAATCCTCAATCCTCGATCCTCAATCGTCAATCTTCAATCCTCAATCCTCAAACCTCAATCCTCAATCCTCAATCCTCAATACCCAATCCTCAATCTTCAATCCTCAATGCTCAACCCTCAATCCTCAATCCTCAGTCCTCAATCCTCAATTCCCAATCCTCAAACCTCAAACCTCAACCGTCAGTCCTCGTCCTCAGTCCTCAACCTTCAATCCTCGATCCTCAATCCTCAATCCTCAATCCTCAATCTTCAATCCTCAAAACTCAATCTTCAATCCTCAATCCTCAGTCCTCAACACTCAGTCCTTATCCTCAATCCTCAATCCTCAACCCTCAATTCTCAATCTTCAATCCTCAATCCTCAATGCTCAATCCTCAATCCTCAATCTTCAATCCTCAATACTCAATATTCAATACTCAATCCTCAATCCTCAATCCTCAATCCTCAATCCTCAATCATCAATCTTCAATCCTCAATCCTCAATACTCAATCTTCAATCTTCAATCCTCAATCCTCAGTCCTCAACACTCAGACCTCATCCTCAATCCTCAATCCTCAACCCTCAATTCTCAATCTTCAATCCTCAATCCTCAATGCTCAGTCCTCAATCCTCAATCTTCAATCCTCAATACTCAATATTCAGTACTCAATCCTCAATCCTCAATCTTCAATCCTCAATACTCAATATTCAATACTCAATCCTCAATCCTCAATCCTCAATCCTCGATCCTCAATCGTCAATCTTCAATCCTCAATCCACAAACCTCAATCCACAATCCTCAATCCTCAATACCCAATCCTCAATCTTCAATCCTCAATCCTCAATCCTCAATTCTCAATCCTCAATCCGCAATCCTCATACCTCAAACATCAATACTCAACCCTCAGTCCTCGTCCTCAATCCACAACACTCAATCCTCAATCCTCAATCTTCAATCATCCATATTCAATATTCAATCCTCAGTACTCAATCCTCAATCCTCAATCCTCAATCCTCAATGTTCAACCCTCAATACCCAATCCTCAATCTTCAATCCTCAATCCTCAATCCTCAATCCTCAATCCTCAATCCTCAATCCTCAGTTCTCAAACCTCAGTCCTGAATCCTCAATCCTGAATCCTCTATCTTCAGCCGTCAGTCCTCAACAATCAGTTGTCAATCCTCAATCCTCAATAGAATATCATCATTTCACAGTTTTCAATACTCAATATTCAAGCTGCCATCTTTTAATCTCTATCCACAAACATCAATTCTCATCACTCAACCCTCAACACTCAGACCCCAATCCTCATTCTTCAATCCACAAACCTCAATCCTCAATCATCAATCCTCAATATTCAATCCTCAATACTCAATCTTCAATCCTCAATCCTCAAACCTCAATCCTCAATCCTCAATCCTCAATCCTCAATCCTCAATACTCAATATTCAATACTCAAACCTCAATCTTCAATCCTCAATCCTCAATCCTCAATCGTCAATCTTCAATCCTCAATACTCAATCTTCAATCTTCAATCCTCAATCCTCAACCCTCAATCCTCAATCCTCAGTCCTCAATCCTCAATCCTCAATCCTCAATGCTCAATCCTCAGTCATGAATACTCAATTTTCAGTACTCATCCCTCAATCCTCAATCCTCAATCCTCAATCCTCAATCCTCAATCCTCATTCCCCAAACCTCAATCCTCAACCCTCAGACCTCATCCTCAATTCTCAATTCTCAATCCTCAATCCTCAATCCTCACTCTTCAAACCTTAATAATCAATCTCCAATCCTAGATCCTCAATCCCCAATCCTCAATCCTTAATCCTCAATCTTCAATCCTCAATCCCCAGTCATCAATCTTCAATCCTCAATGCTCAACCCTCAATCCTCAATCCTCAGTCCTCAATCCTAAATCCCCAATCCTCAAACCTCAATCCTCAACCGTCAGTCCTCGTCCTCAGTCCTCAACCTTCAATCCTCGATCCTCAATCCTCAATCCTCAATCCTCAATCCTCAATCGTCAATCTTCAATCCTCAATCCTCAATACTCAATCTTCAATCCTCAATCCTCAGTCCTCAACACTCAGCCCTCATCCTCAATCCTCAATCCTCAACCCGCAATTCTCAATCTTCAATCCTCAATCGTCAATGCTCAGTCCTCAATCCTCAATCTTCAATCCTCAATACTCAATATTCAATACTCAATCCTCAATCCTCAATCTTCAATCCTCAATACTCAATCTTCAAACCTCAGCCCTCAATTCTCAATCCTCAATACTCAATCCTCAACCGTCAATCCTCAATCCCCAATCCTCATTCTTCAATCCTCAATCCTCAAACCTCAACCCTCAACCCTCAATCTTCAATCCTCAATACTCAATCTTCAATCCCCAATCCTCGATCCTCAATCCTCAACCCTCAATCCTCAATACCCAATCCTCAATCTTCAATCCTCAATCCTCAATCCTCAATTCTCAATCCTTAATCCTCAATCCTCAGACCAGACACATCAATACTCAACCCTCAGTCCTCGTCCTCAGTCCACAACCCTCAATCCTCAATCCTCAATCTTCAATCATCAATATTCAATATTCAATCCTCAATACTCAATCCTCAATCCTCAATCCTCAATCCTCAATGTTCAACCCTCAATACACAATCCTCAATCTTCAATCCTCAATCCTCAATGCTCAATCCTCAATCCTCAATCCTCAATCCTCAATACTCAATATTCAATACTCAATCCTCAATCTTCAATCAACAATCCTCAATCCTCAATCCTCAATACACAATCCTCCATCTTCAATCCTTAGACCCCAATCCTCAATCCTCAATTCTCAATCCTCAATCCTCAGTCCTCAGACCTCAAACCTCAATCCTCAACCCTCAGCCCTCATCCTCAGTCCTCAATCCTCAATCCTCAATCCCCAATCTTCAATCCTCAATACTCAATCCTCAATCCTCAACCCTCAGTCCTCAACACTCAGTCCTCATCCTCAATCCTCAATCCTCAACCCTCAATTCTCAATCGTCAATCCTCAATCCTCAATCCTCAATCCTCAATCCTCAATCCTCAATCTTCAGTCCTCAATACTCAATATTCAATACTCAATCCTCAGTCCTCAATCCTCAATCCTCAATCCTCAATCGTCAATCTTCAATCCTCAATCCTCAATCCTCAATCCTCAATCCTCAATCCTCAGTCATCAATCCTCAATCTTCAGTACCCAATCCTCAATCTTCAATCCTCAATCCTCAATCCTCAATTCTCAATCCTCAATCCTCAATCCTCATACCTCAAACATCAATACTCAATCCTCAATCCTCAATCCTCAGTCCTCAAACCTCAGTCCTGAATCCTCAATCCTGAATCATCAACCATCAGCCGTCAGTCCTCAACAATCAGTTGTCAATCCTCAATCCTCAATAGAATATCATCAATTCACAGTTTTCAATACTCAATACTCAATCTGCCATCTTCAAATCTCTATCCACAAACATCAATTCTCATCACTCAACCCTCAACACTCAGACCCCAATCCTCAATCTTCAATCCTCAAACCTCAATCCTCAATCCTCAATCCTCACTATTCAATCCTCAATACTCAATCTTCAATCCTCAATCCTCAATCCTCAATCCTCAATCATCAATCCTCAATCCTCAATCCTCAATACTCAATATTCAATACTCAAACCTCAATCTTCAATCCTCAATCCTCAATCGTCAATCTTCAATCCTCAATACTCAATCTTCAATCTTCAATCCTCAATCCTCAATCCTCAATCCTCATTCTTCAATCTTCAATCCTCAATACTCAATATTCAATACTCAATCCTCAATCCTCAATCCTCAATCTTCAATCCTCAATGCTCAACGCTCAATACTCAATCCTCAATCCTCAATCCTCAATCCTCAACGTTCAACCCTCAATACCAAATCCTCAATCTTCAATCCTCAATCCTCAATCCTCAATCCTCAATCCTCAATCCTCAATCCTCAATATTCAATCCTCTATCCTCAATCCTCAATCCTCAATCCTGAATCCTCTATCTTCAGCCCCCTGACCTCAAATATCAATTGTCAATCCTCAACCCTCAATAGAATATCCTCAATTCACAGTTTTCAATACTCAATCCCCATTCTTCAATCTTCAAATCTCAATCCACAAACATCAATTCTCATCACTCAACCCTCAACACTCAGTCCTCATTCTTCAATTCTCAATCCTCAATCCTCAATCTTCAATCCCCAATACTCAATCTTCAATCGTCCATCCACAATTCTCAATCCTCAATACTCAATGCTCAACGGTCAATCCTCAATCCTCAATCCTCATTCTTCAATCCTCAATCCTCAAACTTCAATCCTCAATCCTCAATCCTCAATATTCAATCCTCAATACTCAATCTTCAATCCTCAATCCTCAAACCTCAATCCTCAATCCTCAATCCTCAATCCTCAATATTCAATCCTCAATACTCAATCTTCAATCCTCAATCCTCAATCCTCAATTCTCAATCCTCAATCCTCAATCCTCAATCCTCAATACTCAATATTCTATACTCAACCCTCGATCTTCAATCCTCAATCCTCAATCCTCAATCGTCAATCTTCAATCCTCAATACTCAATCTTCAATCTTCAATCCTCAATCCTCAATCCTCAATCCTCAAACCTCAATCCTCAATCCTCAATCCTCAATGCCCAATCCTCAATCTTCAATCCTAAATCCTCAATCCTCAACTCTCAATCCCCAATCCTCAATCCTCAGACCTCAAACCTCAATCCTGAACCCTCAGCCCTCATCCTCAATCCTCAATCCTCAATCCTCAATCCTCAATCTTCAATCCTCAATACTCAATCCTCAATCCTCAACCCTCAGTCATCAACACTCAGTCCTCATCCTCAATCCTCAATCCTCAACCCTCAATTCTCAATCGTCAATCCTCAATCCTCAATCCTCAATCCTCAATCCTCGATCCTCAATCTTCAATCCTCAATACTCAATATTCAATACTCAATCCTAAGTCCTCAATCCTCAATCCTCAATCCTCAATCGTCAATCTTCAATCCTCAATCCTCAATCCTCAATCCTCAATCCTCAATCCTCAATCCTCAGTCATCAATCCTCAATCTTCAGTACCCAATCGTCAATCCTCTGTCCTCAATCCTCAATCCGCAATCCTCGTTCCTCAAACCTCAATCCTCAACCCTCAGTCCTCATCTTCAATTCTCAATTCTCAATCCTCAATCCTCAATCCTCAATCTTCAACCCTCAATAATCAATCTCCAATCCTAGATCCTCAATCCCCAATCCTCAATCCTTAATCCTCAATCTTCAATCCTCAATCCCCAGTCCTCAATCTTCAATCCTCAATGCTCAGTCCTCAATCCTGAATCCTCAGTCCTGAATCCTCAATCCTCAATCTTCAATCCTCAATACTCAATCTTCAATCCTCAGTCCTCAATCCTCAATCCTCAATCCTCGATCCTCAATCCTCAATCCTCAATCCTCAATCCTCAATCTTCAATCCTCAATACTCAATCTACAATCCTCAATCCTCAGTCCTCAACACTCAGTCCTTATCCTCAATCCTCAATCCTCAACCCCCAATTCTCAATCTTCAATCCTTAATCCTCAATGCTCAATCCTCAATCTTCAATACTCAATATTCAATACTCAATCCTCAATCCTCAATCCTCAATCCTCAATCCTCAATCGTCAATCTTCAATCCTCAATCCTCAATACTCAATCTTCAATCCTCAATCCTCAGTCCTCAACACTCAGCCCTCATCCTCAATCCTCAATCCTCAATCCTCAATCCTCAATCCTCAATATTCAACACTCAACCCCCAACCATCAATCCTCAATACTCAATCATCAATCCTCAACTCTCAATACTCAATAGAATATCCTGAATTCTCATGGTTCAAAACTCAATCCACAATATTCAATAATCAAATCTCAATCCTCAAACATCATTTCTCAACACTCAATCCTCAACACTCAGTCATCTCCCTTCAATCCTCCATCCTCGACCCTCAATCCTCAAGCGTCAATCCTCAATCCTCAATCGTCAACCCTCAATCCTCAGTCCTCAAACCTCAATCACGAATCCTCAATCCTAAATCCTCAATCTTCAGCCCTCAGTCCTCAAAAATCAATTGTCAATCCTCTATCCTCAATAGAATATCCTCAATTTACAGTTTTCAATACTCAATCTCCATTCTTCAATCTTCAGATCTCAATCTTCAATCCTCTATCCTCCATCCTCAATCCTCAATCCACAATCATCAATATTCAACACTCAACCCTCAACCATCAATCCTTAATTCTCAATACTCAATAGAATATCCTGAACTCTCATGGTTCAATGCTCAATCCACAATATTCTATAATCAAATCTCAATCCTCAAACATCAATTCTCAACACTCAATCCTCAACGCTCAGTCCTCTCTCTTCAATCCTCCATCCTCAACCCCCAATTCTCAATCTTCAATCCTCAATCCTCAATGCTCAATCCACAGTCCTCAATCTTCAATCCTCAATACTCAATATTCAATACTCAGTCCTCAATCCTCAATCCTCAATCCTCAATCCTCAGTCCTCAACACTCAGCCCTCATCCTCAATCCTCAATCCTCAACCCTCAATTCTCAATCTTCAATCCTCAATCCTCAATGCTCAGTCCTCAATCCTCAATCTTGAATCCTCAATACTCAATATTCAATACTCAATCCTAAATCCTCAATCTTCAATCCTCAATCTTCAATCCTCAATACTCAATCCTCAATCCTCAACCCTCAGTCCTCAACACTCAGTCCTCATCCTCAATCCTCAATCCTCAACCCTCAATTCTCAATCGTCAATCCTCAATCCTCAATCCTCAATTCTCAATCCTCAATCCTCAATCCTCAATCTTCAATCCTCAATACTCAATATTCAATACTCAATCCGCAGTCCTCAATCCTCAATCCTCAATCCTCAATCGTCAATCTTCAATCCTCAATCCTCAATCCTCAATCCTCAATCCTCAATCCTCAGTCATCAATCCTCAATCCTCAATCCTCAATCCTCATTCTTCAATCTTCAATCCTCAATACTCAATATTCAATACTCAATCCTCAATCCTCAATCCTCAATCTTCAATCCTCAATGCTCAACGCTCAATACTCAATCCTCAATCCTCAATCCTCAATCCTCAACGTTCAACCCTCAATACCAAATCCTCAATCTTCAATCCTCAATCCTCAATCCTCAATCCTCAATCCTCAATCCTCAATATTCAATCCTCTATCCTCAATCCTCAATCCTCAATCCTGAATCCTCTATCTTCAGCCCCCTGACCTCAAATATCAATTGTCAATCCTCAACCCTCAATAGAATATCCTCAATTCACAGTTTTCAATACTCAATCCCCATTCTTCAATCTTCAAATCTCAATCCACAAACATCAATTCTCATCACTCAACCCTCAACACTCAGTCCTCATTCTTCAATTCTCAATCCTCAATCCTCAATCTTCAATCCCCAATACTCAATCTTCAATCGTCCATCCACAATTCTCAATCCTCAATACTCAATGCTCAACGGTCAATCCTCAATCCTCAATCCTCATTCTTCAATCCTCAATCCTCAAACTTCAATCCTCAATCCTCAATCCTCAATATTCAATCCTCAATACTCAATCTTCAATCCTCAATCCTCAAACCTCAATCCTCAATCCTCAATCCTCAATCCTCAATATTCAATCCTCAATACTCAATCTTCAATCCTCAATCCTCAATCCTCAATTCTCAATCCTCAATCCTCAATCCTCAATCCTCAATACTCAATATTCTATACTCAACCCTCGATCTTCAATCCTCAATCCTCAATCCTCAATCGTCAATCTTCAATCCTCAATACTCAATCTTCAATCTTCAATCCTCAATCCTCAATCCTCAATCCTCAAACCTCAATCCTCAATCCTCAATCCTCAATGCCCAATCCTCAATCTTCAATCCTAAATCCTCAATCCTCAACTCTCAATCCCCAATCCTCAATCCTCAGACCTCAAACCTCAATCCTGAACCCTCAGCCCTCATCCTCAATCCTCAATCCTCAATCCTCAATCCTCAATCTTCAATCCTCAATACTCAATCCTCAATCCTCAACCCTCAGTCATCAACACTCAGTCCTCATCCTCAATCCTCAATCCTCAACCCTCAATTCTCAATCGTCAATCCTCAATCCTCAATCCTCAATCCTCAATCCTCGATCCTCAATCTTCAATCCTCAATACTCAATATTCAATACTCAATCCTAAGTCCTCAATCCTCAATCCTCAATCCTCAATCGTCAATCTTCAATCCTCAATCCTCAATCCTCAATCCTCAATCCTCAATCCTCAATCCTCAGTCATCAATCCTCAATCTTCAGTACCCAATCGTCAATCCTCTGTCCTCAATCCTCAATCCGCAATCCTCGTTCCTCAAACCTCAATCCTCAACCCTCAGTCCTCATCTTCAATTCTCAATTCTCAATCCTCAATCCTCAATCCTCAATCTTCAACCCTCAATAATCAATCTCCAATCCTAGATCCTCAATCCCCAATCCTCAATCCTTAATCCTCAATCTTCAATCCTCAATCCCCAGTCCTCAATCTTCAATCCTCAATGCTCAGTCCTCAATCCTGAATCCTCAGTCCTGAATCCTCAATCCTCAATCTTCAATCCTCAATACTCAATCTTCAATCCTCAGTCCTCAATCCTCAATCCTCAATCCTCGATCCTCAATCCTCAATCCTCAATCCTCAATCCTCAATCTTCAATCCTCAATACTCAATCTACAATCCTCAATCCTCAGTCCTCAACACTCAGTCCTTATCCTCAATCCTCAATCCTCAACCCCCAATTCTCAATCTTCAATCCTTAATCCTCAATGCTCAATCCTCAATCTTCAATACTCAATATTCAATACTCAATCCTCAATCCTCAATCCTCAATCCTCAATCCTCAATCGTCAATCTTCAATCCTCAATCCTCAATACTCAATCTTCAATCCTCAATCCTCAGTCCTCAACACTCAGCCCTCATCCTCAATCCTCAATCCTCAATCCTCAATCCTCAATCCTCAATATTCAACACTCAACCCCCAACCATCAATCCTCAATACTCAATCATCAATCCTCAACTCTCAATACTCAATAGAATATCCTGAATTCTCATGGTTCAAAACTCAATCCACAATATTCAATAATCAAATCTCAATCCTCAAACATCATTTCTCAACACTCAATCCTCAACACTCAGTCATCTCCCTTCAATCCTCCATCCTCGACCCTCAATCCTCAAGCGTCAATCCTCAATCCTCAATCGTCAACCCTCAATCCTCAGTCCTCAAACCTCAATCACGAATCCTCAATCCTAAATCCTCAATCTTCAGCCCTCAGTCCTCAAAAATCAATTGTCAATCCTCTATCCTCAATAGAATATCCTCAATTTACAGTTTTCAATACTCAATCTCCATTCTTCAATCTTCAGATCTCAATCTTCAATCCTCTATCCTCCATCCTCAATCCTCAATCCACAATCATCAATATTCAACACTCAACCCTCAACCATCAATCCTTAATTCTCAATACTCAATAGAATATCCTGAACTCTCATGGTTCAATGCTCAATCCACAATATTCTATAATCAAATCTCAATCCTCAAACATCAATTCTCAACACTCAATCCTCAACGCTCAGTCCTCTCTCTTCAATCCTCCATCCTCAACCCCCAATTCTCAATCTTCAATCCTCAATCCTCAATGCTCAATCCACAGTCCTCAATCTTCAATCCTCAATACTCAATATTCAATACTCAGTCCTCAATCCTCAATCCTCAATCCTCAATCCTCAGTCCTCAACACTCAGCCCTCATCCTCAATCCTCAATCCTCAACCCTCAATTCTCAATCTTCAATCCTCAATCCTCAATGCTCAGTCCTCAATCCTCAATCTTGAATCCTCAATACTCAATATTCAATACTCAATCCTAAATCCTCAATCTTCAATCCTCAATCTTCAATCCTCAATACTCAATCCTCAATCCTCAACCCTCAGTCCTCAACACTCAGTCCTCATCCTCAATCCTCAATCCTCAACCCTCAATTCTCAATCGTCAATCCTCAATCCTCAATCCTCAATTCTCAATCCTCAATCCTCAATCCTCAATCTTCAATCCTCAATACTCAATATTCAATACTCAATCCGCAGTCCTCAATCCTCAATCCTCAATCCTCAATCGTCAATCTTCAATCCTCAATCCTCAATCCTCAATCCTCAATCCTCAATCCTCAGTCATCAATCCTCAATCCTCAATCCTCAATCCTCATTCTTCAATCTTCAATCCTCAATACTCAATATTCAATACTCAATCCTCAATCCTCAATCCTCAATCTTCAATCCTCAATGCTCAACGCTCAATACTCAATCCTCAATCCTCAATCCTCAATCCTCAACGTTCAACCCTCAATACCAAATCCTCAATCTTCAATCCTCAATCCTCAATCCTCAATCCTCAATCCTCAATCCTCAATCCTCAATATTCAATCCTCTATCCTCAATCCTCAATCCTCAATCCTGAATCCTCTATCTTCAGCCCCCTGACCTCAAATATCAATTGTCAATCCTCAACCCTCAATAGAATATCCTCAATTCACAGTTTTCAATACTCAATCCCCATTCTTCAATCTTCAAATCTCAATCCACAAACATCAATTCTCATCACTCAACCCTCAACACTCAGTCCTCATTCTTCAATTCTCAATCCTCAATCCTCAATCTTCAATCCCCAATACTCAATCTTCAATCGTCCATCCACAATTCTCAATCCTCAATACTCAATGCTCAACGGTCAATCCTCAATCCTCAATCCTCATTCTTCAATCCTCAATCCTCAAACTTCAATCCTCAATCCTCAATCCTCAATATTCAATCCTCAATACTCAATCTTCAATCCTCAATCCTCAAACCTCAATCCTCAATCCTCAATCCTCAATCCTCAATATTCAATCCTCAATACTCAATCTTCAATCCTCAATCCTCAATCCTCAATTCTCAATCCTCAATCCTCAATCCTCAATCCTCAATACTCAATATTCTATACTCAACCCTCGATCTTCAATCCTCAATCCTCAATCCTCAATCGTCAATCTTCAATCCTCAATACTCAATCTTCAATCTTCAATCCTCAATCCTCAATCCTCAATCCTCAAACCTCAATCCTCAATCCTCAATCCTCAATGCCCAATCCTCAATCTTCAATCCTAAATCCTCAATCCTCAACTCTCAATCCCCAATCCTCAATCCTCAGACCTCAAACCTCAATCCTGAACCCTCAGCCCTCATCCTCAATCCTCAATCCTCAATCCTCAATCCTCAATCTTCAATCCTCAATACTCAATCCTCAATCCTCAACCCTCAGTCATCAACACTCAGTCCTCATCCTCAATCCTCAATCCTCAACCCTCAATTCTCAATCGTCAATCCTCAATCCTCAATCCTCAATCCTCAATCCTCGATCCTCAATCTTCAATCCTCAATACTCAATATTCAATACTCAATCCTAAGTCCTCAATCCTCAATCCTCAATCCTCAATCGTCAATCTTCAATCCTCAATCCTCAATCCTCAATCCTCAATCCTCAATCCTCAATCCTCAGTCATCAATCCTCAATCTTCAGTACCCAATCGTCAATCCTCTGTCCTCAATCCTCAATCCGCAATCCTCGTTCCTCAAACCTCAATCCTCAACCCTCAGTCCTCATCTTCAATTCTCAATTCTCAATCCTCAATCCTCAATCCTCAATCTTCAACCCTCAATAATCAATCTCCAATCCTAGATCCTCAATCCCCAATCCTCAATCCTTAATCCTCAATCTTCAATCCTCAATCCCCAGTCCTCAATCTTCAATCCTCAATGCTCAGTCCTCAATCCTGAATCCTCAGTCCTGAATCCTCAATCCTCAATCTTCTATCCTCAATACTCAATCTTCAATCCTCAGTCCTCAATCCTCAATCCTCAATCCTCGATCCTCAATCCTCAATCCTCAATCCTCAATCCTCAATCTTCAATCCTCAATACTCAATCTACAATCCTCAATCCTCAGTCCTCAACACTCAGTCCTTATCCTCAATCCTCAATCCTCAACCCCCAATTCTCAATCTTCAATCCTTAATCCTCAATGCTCAATCCTCAATCTTCAATACTCAATATTCAATACTCAATCCTCAATCCTCAATCCTCAATCCTCAATCCTCAATCGTCAATCTTCAATCCTCAATCCTCAATACTCAATCTTCAATCCTCAATCCTCAGTCCTCAACACTCAGCCCTCATCCTCAATCCTCAATCCTCAATCCTCAATCCTCAATCCTCAATATTCAACACTCAACCCCCAACCATCAATCCTCAATACTCAATCATCAATCCTCAACTCTCAATACTCAATAGAATATCCTGAATTCTCATGGTTCAAAACTCAATCCACAATATTCAATAATCAAATCTCAATCCTCAAACATCATTTCTCAACACTCAATCCTCAACACTCAGTCATCTCCCTTCAATCCTCCATCCTCGACCCTCAATCCTCAAGCGTCAATCCTCAATCCTCAATCGTCAACCCTCAATCCTCAGTCCTCAAACCTCAATCACGAATCCTCAATCCTAAATCCTCAATCTTCAGCCCTCAGTCCTCAAAAATCAATTGTCAATCCTCTATCCTCAATAGAATATCCTCAATTTACAGTTTTCAATACTCAATCTCCATTCTTCAATCTTCAGATCTCAATCTTCAATCCTCTATCCTCCATCCTCAATCCTCAATCCACAATCATCAATATTCAACACTCAACCCTCAACCATCAATCCTTAATTCTCAATACTCAATAGAATATCCTGAACTCTCATGGTTCAATGCTCAATCCACAATATTCTATAATCAAATCTCAATCCTCAAACATCAATTCTCAACACTCAATCCTCAACGCTCAGTCCTCTCTCTTCAATCCTCCATCCTCAACCCCCAATTCTCAATCTTCAATCCTCAATCCTCAATGCTCAATCCACAGTCCCCAATCTTCAATCCTCAATACTCAATATTCAATACTCAGTCCTCAATCCTCAATCCTCAATCCTCAATCCTCAGTCCTCAACACTCAGCCCTCATCCTCAATCCTCAATCCTCAACCCTCAATTCTCAATCTTCAATCCTCAATCCTCAATGCTCAGTCCTCAATCCTCAATCTTGAATCCTCAATACTCAATATTCAATACTCAATCCTAAATCCTCAATCTTCAATCCTCAATCTTCAATCCTCAATACTCAATCCTCAATCCTCAACCCTCAGTCCTCAACACTCAGTCCTCATCCTCAATCCTCAATCCTCAACCCTCAATTCTCAATCGTCAATCCTCAATCCTCAATCCTCAATCCTCAATTCTCAATCCTCAATCCTCAATCCTCAATCTTCAATCCTCAATACTCAATATTCAATACTCAATCCGCAGTCCTCAATCCTCAATCCTCAATCCTCAATCGTCAATCTTCAATCCTCAATCCTCAATCCTCAATCCTCAATCCTCAATCCTCAGTCATCAATCCTCAATCTTCAGTACCCAATCCTCAATCTTCAATCCTCAATCCTCAATCCTCAATTCTCAATCCTCAATCCTCAATCCTCATACCTCAAACATCAATACTCAATCCTCAATCCTCAATCCTCAGTCCTCAAACCTCAGTCCTGAATCCTCAATCCTGAATCCTCAACCATCAGCCGTCAGTACTCAACAATCAGTTGTCAATCCTCAATCCTCAATAGAATATCATCAATTCACAGTTTTCAATACTCAATACTCAATCTGCCATCTTCAAATCTCTATCCACAAACATCAATTCTCATCACTCAACCCTCAACACTCAGACCCCAATCCTCAATCTTCAATCCTCAAACCTCAATCCTCAATCCTCAATCCTCAATATTCAATCCTCAATTCTCAATCTTCAATCCTCCATCCTCCATTCTCAATCCTCAATACTCAATGCTCAACGGTCAATCCTCAATCCTCAATCCTCATTCTTCAATCCTCAATCCTCAAACCTCAATCCTCAATCCTCAATCCTCAATCCTCAATCCTCAATATTCAACACACAACCCTCAAACATCAATCCTCAATACTCAATCATCAATCCTCAATTCCCAATACTCATTAGAATATCCTGATTTCTCTTGGTTCAATACTCAATCCACATTATTCAATAATCAAATCTCAATCCTCAAACATCAATCCTCAACACTCAATCCTCAACACTCTGTTCTCTCTATTCAATCCTCCATCCTCAATCCTCAATCCTCAAGCGTCAATCCTCAATCCTCAATCCTCAACCCTCAAACCTCAGTCCTCAAGCCTCAATCCCGAATCCTCAATCCTGAATCCTCAACCTTCAGCCCTCAGTCCTCAACAATCAATTGTCAATCCTCAACCCTCAATAGAATATCCTCAATTTACAGTTTTCAATAGTCAATCCCCATTCATCAATCTTCAAAGCTCAATCCACAAACATCAATTCTCATCACTCAACCCTCAACACTCAGTCCTCATTCTTCAATTCTCAATCCTCAATCCTCAATCTTCAATCCCCAATACTCAATATTCAATCCTCCATCCTCCATTCTCAATCCTCAATACTCAATGCTCAACGGTCAATCCTCAATCCTCAATCCTCAATATTCAATCCTCAATTCTCAATCTTCAATCATCAATCCTCAATCCTCAATACTCAATCCTCAATCGTCAGTCTTCAATCCTCAATACTCAATCTTCAATCTTCAATCCTCAGTCCTCAAACCTCAATTCTGAATCCTCAATCCTGAATCCTCAACCTACAGCCCTCAGTCCTCAACAATCAGTCGTCAATCCTCAATCCTCAATAGAATATCCTCTATTCACAGTTTTCAATACTCAATACTCAATCTGCAATCTTCAAATATCTATCCACAAACATCAATTCTCATCACTCAACACTCAACACTCAGTCCTCAATGTTCAATCCTCAATCCTCGATTCTCAATCTTCAATCTATCAATACTGAACCTTCAATCCTCTATCCCCACTCCTCAATCCTCAATACACAATCCTCCATCTTCAATCCTTAGTCCCCAATCCCCAATCCTCAATTCTCAATCCTCAATCCTCAGTCCTCAGACCTCAAACCTCAATCCTCAACCCTCAGCCCTCATCCTCAATCCTCAATCCTCAATCCTCAATCCTCAATCTTCAATCCTCAATACTCAATCCTCAATCCTCAACCCTCAGTCCTCAACACTCAGTCCTCATCCTCAATCCTCAATCCTCAACCCTCAATTCTCAATCGTCAATCCTCAATCCTCAATCCTCAATCCTCAATCTCAATCCTCAATCCTCAATCTTCAATCCTCAATACTCAATATTCAATACTCAATACGCAGTCCTCAATCCTCAATCCTCAATCCTCAATCGTCAATCTTCAATCCTCAATCCTCAATCCTCAATCCTCAATCCTCAATCCTCAGTAATCAATCCTCAATCTTCAGTACCCAATCCTCAATCTTCAATCCTCAATCCTCAGTCCTCAATTCTCAATCCTCAATCCTCAATCCTCATACCTCAAACATCAATACTCAATCCTCAATCCTCAATCCTCAGTCCTCAAACCTCAGTCCTGAATCCTCAATCCTGAATCCTCAACCATCAGCCGTCAGTACTCAACAATCAGTTGTCAATCCTCAATCCTCAATAGAATATCATCAATTCACAGTTTTCAATACTCAATACTCAATCTGCCATCTTCAAATCTCTATCCACAAACATCAATTCTCATCACACAACCCTCAACACTCAGACCCCAATCCTCAATCTTCAATCCTCAAACCTCAATCCTCAATCCTCAATCCTCAATATTCAATCCTCAATACTCAATCTTCAATCCTCAATCCTCAATCCTCAATCCTCAATCATCAATCCTCAATCCTCAATCCTCAATACTCAATATTCAATACTCAAACCTCAATCTTCAATCCTCAATCCTCAATCGTCAATCTTCAATCCTCAATACTCAATCTTCAATCTTCAATCCTCAATCCTCAATCCTCAATCCTCATTCTTCAATCTTCAATCCTCAATACTCAATATTCAATACTCAATCCTCAATCCTCAATCCTCAATCTTCAATCCTCAATGCTCAACGCTCAATACTCAATCCTCAATCCTCAATCATCAATCCTCAACGTTCAACCCTCAATACCAAATCCTCAATCTTCAATCCTCAATCCTCAATCCTCAATCCTCAATCCTCAATCCTCAATCCTCAATATTCAATCCTCTATCCTCAATCCTCAATCCTCAATCCTGAATCCTCTATCTTCAGCCCCCTGACCTCAAATATCAATTGTCAATCCTCAACCCTCAATAGAATATCCTCAATTCACAGTTTTCAATACTCAATCCCCATTCTTCAATCTTCAAATCTCAATCCACAAACATCAATTCTCATCACTCAACCCTCAACACTCAGTCCTCATTCTTCAATTCTTAATCCTCAATCCTCAATCTTCAATCCCCAATACTCAATCTTCAATCGTCCATCCACAATTCTCAATCCTCAATACTCAATGCTCAACGGTCAATCCTCAATCCTCAATCCTCATTCTTCAATCCTCAATCCTCAAACTTCAATCCTCAATCCTCAATCCTCAATATTCAATCCTCAATACTCAATCTTCAATCCTCAATCCTCAAACCTCAATCCTCAATCCTCAATCCTCAATCCTCAATATTCAATCCTCAATACTCAATCTTCAATCCTCAATCCTCAATCCTCAATTCTCAATCCTCAATCCTCAATCCTCAATCCTCAATACTCAATATTCTATACTCAACCCTCAATCTTCAATCCTCAATCCTCAATCCTCAATCGTCAATCTTCAATCCTCAATACTCAATCTTCAATCTTCAATCCTCAATCCTCAATCCTCAATCCTCAAACCTCAATCCTCAATCCTCAATCCTCAATGCCCAATCCTCAATCTTCAATCCTAAATCCTCAATCCTCAACTCTCAATCCCCAATCCTCAATCCTCAGACCTCAAACCTCAATCCTGAACCCTCAGCCCTCATCCTCAATCCTCAATCCTCAATCCTCAATCCTCAATCTTCAATCCTCAATACTCAATCCTCAATCCTCAACCCTCAGTCATCAACACTCAGTCCTCATCCTCAATCCTCAATCCTCAACCCTCAATTCTCAATCGTCAATCCTCAATCCTCAATCCTCAATCCTCAATCATCGATCCTCAATCTTCAATCCTCAATACTCAATATTCAATACTCAATCCTAAGTCCTCAATCCTCAATCCTCAATCCTCAATCGTCAATCTTCAATCCTCAATCCTCAATCCTCAATCCTCAATCCTCAATCCTCAATCCTCAGTCATCAATCCTCAATCTTCAGTACCCAATCGTCAATCCTCTGTCCTCAATCCTCAATCCGCAATCCTCGTTCCTCAAACCTCAATCCTCAACCCTCAGTCCTCATCTTCAATTCTCAATTCTCAATCCTCAATCCTCAATCCTCAATCTTCAACCCTCAATAATCAATCTCCAATCCTAGATCCTCAATCCCCAATCCTCAATCCTTAATCCTCAATCTTCAATCCTCAATCCCCAGTCCTCAATCTTCAATCCTCAATGCTCAGTCCTCAATCCTGAATCCTCAGTCCTGAATCCTCAATCCTCAATCTTCAATCCTCAATACTCAATCTTCAATCCTCAGTCCTCAATCCTCAATCCTCAATCCTCGATCCTCAATCCTCAATCCTCAATCCTCAATCCTCAATCTTCAATCCTCAATACTCAATCTACAATCCTCAATCCTCAGTCCTCAACACTCAGTCCTTATCCTCAATCCTCAATCCTCAACCCCCAATTCTCAATCTTCAATCCTTAATCCTCAATGCTCAATCCTCAATCTTCAATACTCAATATTCAATACTCAATCCTCAATCCTCAATCCTCAATCCTCAATCCTCAATCGTCAGTCTTCAATCCTCAATCCTCAATACTCAATCTTCAATCCTCAATCCTCAGTCCTCAACACTCAGCCCTCATCCTCAATCCTCAATCCTCAACCCTCAATTCTCAATCTTCAATCCTCAATCCTCAATGCTCAGTCCTCAATCCTCAATCTTCAATCCTCAATACTCAATATTCAATACTCAATCCTAAATCCTCAATCTTCAATCCTCAATACTCAATCTTCAAACCTCAATCCTCAATTCTCAACACTCAATACTCAATCCTCAACCGTCAATCCTCAATCCCCAATCCTCATTCTTCAATCCTCAATCCTCAAACCTCAACACTCAATCCTCAATCTTCAATCCTCAATACTCAATCTTCAATCCCCAATCCTCGATCCTCAATCCTCAACCCTCAATCCTCAATACCCAATCCTCAATCTTCAATCCTCAATCCTCAATCCTCAATTCTCAATCCTCAATCCTCAATCCTCAGACCACACACATCAACACACAACCCTCAGTTCTCGTCCTCAGTCCACAGCCCTCAATCCTCAATCCTCAATCTTCAATCATCAATATTCAATATTCAATCCTCAATACTCAATCCTCAATCCTCAATCCTCAATCCTCAATGTTCAACCCTCAATACCCATTCCTCAATCTTCAATCCTCAATCCTCAATCCTCAATCCTCAATCCTCAATCCTCAATCCTCAATACTCAATATTCAATACTCAATCCTCAATCTTCAATCCTCAATCCTCAATCCTCAATCGTCAATCGTCAATCCTCAATTCTCAATCTTCAATCTTCAATCCTCAATCCTCAATCTTCAATCCTCAATCCTCAATCCTCAATCCTCAATCATCAATCCTCAATCCTCAATACTCAATCCTCAATCGTCAGTCTTCAATCCTCAATACTCAACCTTCAATCCTCAATCCTCAGTCCTCAAACCTCAATCCTGAATCCTCAATCCTGAATCCTCAACCTACAGCCCTCAGTCCTCAACAATCAGTCGTCAATCCTCAATCCTCAATAGAATATCCTCTATTCACAGTTTTCAATACTCAATACTCAATCTGTAATCTTCAAATATCTATCCACAAACATCAATTCTCATCACTCAACACTCAACACTCAGTCCTCAATGTTCAATCCTCAATCCTCGATTCTCAATCTTCAATCTATCAATACTGAACCTTCAATCCTCTATCCCCAATCCTCAATCCTCAATACACAATCCTCCATCTTCAATCCTTAGTCCCCAATCCTCAATCCTCAATTCTCAATCCTCAATCCTCAGTCCTCAGACCTCAAACCTCAATCCTCAACCCTCAGCCCTCATCCTCAATCCTCAATCCTCAATCCTCAATCCTCAATCTTCAATCCTCAATACTCAATCCTCAATCCTCAACCCTCAGTCCTCAACACTCAGTCCTCATCCTCAATCCTCAATCCTCAACCCTCAATTCTCAATCGTCAATCCTCAATCCTCAATCCTCAATCCTCAGTCCTCAATCCTCAATCTTCAATCCTCAATACTCAATATTCAATACTCAATCCGCAGTCCTCAATCCTCAATCCTCAATCCTGAATCGTCAATCTTCAATCCTCAATCCTCAATCCTCAATCCTCAATCCTCAATCCTCAATCCTCAATCCTCAATTCTCAATCCTCAATCCTCAATCCTCATACCTCAAACATCAATACTCAATCCTCAATCCTCAATCCTCAGTCCTCAAACCTCAGTCCTGAATCCTCAATACTGAATCCTCAACCATCAGCCGTCAGTCCTCAACAATCAGTTGTCAATCCTCAATCCTCAATAGAATATCATCAATTCACAGTTTTTAATACTCAATACTCAATCTGCCATCTTCAAATCTCTATCCACAAACATCAATTCTCATCACTCAACCCTCAACACTCAGACCCCAATCCTCAATCTTCAATCCTCAAACCTCAATCCTCAATCCTCAATCCTCAATATTCAATCCTCAATACTCAATCTTCAATCCTCAATCCTCAATCCTCAATCCTCAATCCTCAATCCTCAATCCTCAATCCTCAATACTCAATATTCAATACTCAAACCTCAATCTTCAATCCTCAATCCTCAATCCTCAATCGTCAATCTTCAATCCTCAATACTCAATCTTCAATCTTCAATCCTCAATCCTCAATCCTCAATCCTCATCCTTCAATCTTCAATCCTCAATACTCAATATTCAATACTCAATCCTCAATCCACAATCCTCAATCTTCAATCCTCAATGCTCAACGCTCAATCCTCAATCCTCGGCCCTCAATCCTCAATCCTCAATCCTCAATGCTCAATCCTCAGTCATGAATACTCAATTTTCAATACTCATCCCTCAATCCTCAATCCTCAACCCTCAATCCTCAATCCTCAATCCTCATTCCCCAAACCTCAATCCTCAACCCTCAGACCTCATCCTCAATTCTCAATTCTCAATCCTCAATCCTCAATCCTCACTCTTCAATCCTTAATAATCAATCTCCAATCCTAGATCCTCAATCCCCAATCCTCAATCCTTAATCCTCAATCTTCAATGCTCAATCCCCAGTCATCAATCTTCAATCCTCAATGCTCAACCCTCAATCCTCAATCCTCAGTCCTCAATCCTCAATCCCCAATCCTCAAACCTCAATCCTCAACCGTCAGTCCTCGTCCTCAGTCCTCAACCCTCAATCCTCGATCCTCAATCCTCAATCCTCAATCCTCAATCCTCAATCTTCAATCCTCAATACTCAACCTTCAATCCTCAATCCTCAGTCCTCAACACACAGTCCTTATCCTCAATCCTCAATGCTCAACCCTCAATTCTCAATCTTCAATCCTCAATCCTCAATCCTCAATGCTCAATCCTCAGTCATGAATAGTCAATTTTCAATACTCATCACTCAATCCTCAATCCTCAATCCTCAATCCTCAATCCTCAATCCTCATTCCCCAAACCTCAATGCTCAACCCTCAGACCTCATCCTCAATTCTCAATTCTCAACCCTCAATCCTCAATCCTCACTCTTCAATCCTTAATAATCAATCTCCAATCCTAGATCCTCAATCCCCAATCCTCAATCCTTAATCCTCAATCTTCAACCCTCAATCCCCAGTCATCAATCTTCAATCCTCAATGCTCAACCCTCAATCCACAATCCTCAGTCCTCAATCCTCAATCGCCAATCCTCAAACCTCAATCCTCAACCGTCAGTCCTCGTCCTCAGTCCTCAACCCTCAATCCTCGATCCTCAATCCCCAATCCTCAATCTTCAATCCTCAATACTCATACCTCAAACATCAATACTCAACCCTCAGTCCTCGTCCTCAATCCACAACACTCAATCCTCAATCCTCAATCTTCAATCATCCATATTCAATATTCAATCCTCAATACTCAATCCTCAATCCTCAATCCTCAATCCTCAATGTTCAACCCTCAATACCCAATCCTCAATCTTCAATCCTCAATCCTCAATCCTCAATCCTCAATCCTCAATCCTCAATATTCAATCCTCTATCCTCAATCCTCAATCCTCAATCCTCAATCCTCAATCCTCAATCCTCAGTATTCAACACTCAACCCTGAACCATCAATCCGCAACACTCAATCATCAATCCTCAATTCTCAATACTCAATAGAATATCCTGAATTCTCATGGTTCAATACTCAATCCACAATATTCAATAATCAAATCTCAATCCTCAAACATCAATTCTCAACACTCGATCCTAAACACTCAGTCATCTCTCTTCAATCCTCCATCCTCAACCCTCAATCCTCAAGCGTCAATCCTCAATCCTCAATCATCAACCCTCAATCCTCAGTCCTCAAACCTCAATCCCCAATCCTCAATCCTGAATCCTCTTTCTTCAGCCCCCTGACCTCAAAAATCAATTGTCAATCCTCAACCCTCAATAGAATATCCTCAATTCACAGTTTTCAATACTCAATCCCCGTTCTTCAATCTTCAAATCTCAATCCACAAACATCAATTCTCATCACTCAACCCTCAAAACTCAGTCCTCATTCTTCAATTCTCAATCCTCAATCCTCAATCCTCAATCCTCAATATTCAATCCTCAATACTCAATCTTCAATCCTCAATCCTCAATCCTCAATTCTCAATCCTCAATCCTCAATCCTCAATCCTCAATACTCAATATTCAATACTCAACCCTCAATCTTCAATCCTCAATCCTCAATCCTCAATCGTCAATCTTCAATCCTCAATACTCAATCTTCAATCTTCAATCCTCAATACTCAATCCTCAATCCTCAAACCTCAATCCTCAATCCTCAATCCTCAATGCCCAATCCTCAATCTTCAATCCTAAATCCTCAATCCTCAATCCTCAACTCTCAATCCTCAATCCTCAATCCTCAGACCTCAAACCTCAATCCTCAACCCTCAGCCCTCATCCTCAATCCTCAATCCTCAATCCTCAATCCTCAATCTTCAATCCTCAATACTCAATCCTCAATCCTCAACCCTCAGTCCTCAACACTCAGTCCTCATCCTCAATCCTCAATCCTCAACAATCAATTCTCAATCGTCAATCCTCAATCCACAATCCTCAATCCTCAATCCTCGATCCTCAATCTTCAATCCTCAATACTCAATATTCAATACTCAATCCTAAGTCCTCAATCCTCAATCCTCAATCCTCAATCGTCAATCTTCAATCCTCAATCCTCAATCCTCAATCCTCAATCCTCAATCCTCAATCCTCAGTCATCAATCCTCAATCTTCAGTACCCAATCGTCAATCCTCTGTCCTCAATCCTCAATCCGCAATCCTCGTTCCTCAAAGCTCAATCCTCAACCCTCAGTCATCATCTTCAATTCTCAATTCTCAATCCTCAATCCTCAATCCTCAATCTTCAACCCTCAATAATCAATCTCCAATCCTAGATCCTCAATCCCCAATCCTCAATCCTTAATCCTCAATCTTCAATCCTCAATCCCCAGTCCTCAATCTTCAATCCTCAATGCTCAGTCCTCAATCCTGAATCCTCAGTCCTGAATCCTCAATCCTCAATCTTCAATCCTCAATACTCAATCTTCAATCCTCAGTCCTCAATCCTCAATCCTCAATCCTCAATCATCAATCCTCAATCTTCAACACTCAATCCTCAATCCTCAATCCTCAACACTCAATCGTCAATCATCAGCCCTCAATCTTCAATACTCAATCCTCAATCCTCAATCCTCAATCCTCAGACCTCAAACATCAATACTCGACACTCAGTCCTCGTCCTCAGTCCACAACCCTCAATCCTCAATCCTCAACCTTCAATCATCAATACTCAATATTCAATCCTCAATACTCAATCCTCAATCCTCAATCCTCAATGTTCAACGCTCAATACCCAATCCTCAATCTTCAATCCTCAATCCTAAATCCTCAATCCTCAATCCTCAATCCTCAATCCTCAATCCTCAGTCCTCAAACCTCAGTCCTGAATCCTCAATCCTGAATCCTCAACCATCAGCCGTCAGTCCTCAACAATCAGTTGTCAATCCTCAATCCTCAATAGAATATCATCAATTCACAGTTTTCAATACTCAATACTCAATCTGCCGTCTTCAAATCTCTATCCACAAACATCAATTCTCATCACTCAACCCTCAACACTCAGACCCCAATCCTCAATCTTCAATCCTCAAACCTCAATCCTCAATCCTCAGTCCTCAATATTCAATCCTCAATACTCAATCTTCAATCCTCAATCCTCAATCCTCGATCCTCAATCCTCAATCCTCAATCCTCGATCCTCAGTCTTCAGTCCTCAAACCACAACCCTCAACCCTCAGACCTCATCCTCAATCCTCAATCCTCAATCCTCAATCTTCAATCCTCACTCTTCAATCCTTAATAATCAATCTCCAATCCTAGATCCTCAATCCCCAATCCTCAATCCTTAATCCTCAATCTTCAATCCTCAATCCCCAGTCATCAATCTTCAATCCTCAATGCTCAACCCTCAATCCTCAATCCTCAGTCCTCAATCCTCAATCCCCAATCCTCAAACCTCAATCCTCAACCGTCAGTCCTCGTCCTCAGTCCTCAACCCTCAATCCTCGATCCTCAATCCTCAATCCTCAATCCTCAATCCTCAATCTTCAATCCTCAATACTCGACCTTCAATCCTCAATCCTCATTCCTCAACACGCAGTCCTTATCCTCAATCCTCAATGCTCAACCCTCAATTCTCAATCTTCAATCCTCAATCCTCAATCCTCAATGCTCAATCCTCAGTCATGAATAGTCAATTTTCAATACTCATCACTCAATCCTCAATCCTCAATCCTCAATCCTCAATCCTCAATCCTCAATCCTCATTCCCCAAACCTCAATGCTCAACCCTCAGACCTCATCCTCAATTCTCAATTCTCAATCCTCAATCCTCAATCCTCACTCTTCAATCCTTAATAATCAATCTCCAATCCTAGATCCTCAATCCCCAATCCTCAATCCTTAATCCTCAATCTTCAACCCTCAATCCCCAGTCATCAATCTTCAATCCTCAATGCTCAACCCTCAATCCACAATCCTCAGTCCTCAATCTTCAATCGCCAATCCTCAAACCTCAATCCTCAACCGTCAGTCCTCGTCCTCAGTCCTCAACCCTCAATCCTCGATCCTCAATCCCCAATCCTCAATCTTCAATCCTCAATACTCATACCTCAAACATCAATACTCAACCCTCAGTCCTCGTCCTCAATCCACAACACTCAATCCTCAATCCTCAATCTTCAATCCTCAATCCTCAAACCTCAATCCTCAATACTCAATCCTCAATATTCAATCCTCAATACTCAATCTTCAATCCTCAAT
Source organism: Calliopsis andreniformis (assembly GCF_051401765.1). Classification (NCBI taxonomy): domain Eukaryota; kingdom Metazoa; phylum Arthropoda; class Insecta; order Hymenoptera; family Andrenidae; genus Calliopsis; species Calliopsis andreniformis. The sequence continues at coordinate 1,445,388 of NW_027480497.1, forward strand.
CCTCAATCCTCAATCCTCAATCCTCAATCCTCAATACTCAATATTCAATACTCAATCCTCAATCTTCAATCCTCAATCCTCAATCCTCAATCGTCAATCTTCAATCCTCAATACTCAATCTTCAACCTTCAATCCTCAATCGTCAATCCTCAATCCTCAAACCTCAATCCTCAATCCTCAATCCTCAATACCCAATCCTCAATCTTCAATCCTCCATCCACAATCCTCAATTCTCAATCCTCAATCCTCAATCCTCAGAGCTCAAACATCAATACTCAACCCTCAGTCCTCGTCCTCAATCCACAACCCTCAATCCTCAATCCTCAATCTTCAATCATCAATATTCAATATTCAATCATCAATACTCAATCCTCAATCCTCAATCCTCAATCCTCAATGTTCAACCCTCAATACCATATCCTCAATCTTCAATCCTCAATCCTCAATCCTCAATCCTCAATCCTCAATCCTCAATCCTCAATACTCAATCCTCAATCGTCAGTCTTCAATCCTCAATACTCAATCTTCAATCCTCAATCCTCAGTCCTCAAACCTCAATTCTGAATCCTCAATCCTGAATCCTCAACCTACAGCCCTCAGTCCTCAACAATCAGTCGTCAATCCTCAATCCTCAATAGAATATCCTCTATTCACAGTTTTCAATACTCAATACTCAATCTGCAATCTTCAAATATCTATCCACAAACATCAATTCTCATCACTCAACACTCAACACTCAGTCCTCAATGTTCAATCCTCAATCCTCGATTCTCAATCTTCAATCTATCAATACTGAATCTTCAATCCTCTATCCCCAATCCTCAATCCTCAATACACAATCCTCCATCTTCAATCCGTAGTCCCCAATCCTCAATCCTCAATTCTCGATCCTCAACCTTCAATCCTCAATACTCAATCCTCAATCCTCAACCCTCAGTCCTCAACACTCAGTCCTCATCCTCAATCCTCAGTCTTCAATCCTCAATACTCAATCTTCAATCCTCAATCCTCAATCCTCAATCCTCAATCCTCAATCCTCAATCTTCAATCCTCAATACTCAATCTGCAATCCTCCATTCTCAATCCTCAATCCTCAATCCTCATTCTTCAATCCTCAATACCCAATCCTCAATCTTCAACCCTCAATTCTCAATCCTCAATTCTCAATCCTCAATCCTCAATCCTGAGACCTCAAACATAAATATTCAACCCTCAGTCCACGTCCTCAATCCACAACCCTCAATCCTCAATCCTCAATCTTCAATCGTCAATATTCAACCATCAATCCTCAATACTCAATCCCCAATCCTCAATCCTGAATCCTCAATCTTCAATCCTCAATCCTCAATCCTCAAGCCTCAATCCTCAATCCTCAATCCTCAATCCCCAGTCCTCAATCCTCAATCCTCAATCTTCAATCCTCAATACTCAATCTGCAATCCTCCATCCTCAATCCTCAATCCTCAATCCTCATTCTTCAATCCTCAATACCCAATCCTCAATCTTCAATCCTCAACTCTCAATCCTCAATTCTCAATCCTCAATCCTCAATCCTGAGACCTCAAACATAAATATTCAACCCTCAGTCCACGTCCTCAATCCACAACCCTCAATCCTCAATCCTCAATCTTCAATCGTCAATATTCAACCTTCTATCCTCAATACTCAATCCTCAACACTCAATTATGAATCCTCAGCCTTCAATCCTCAATCCTCAATCCTCAATCCTCAATCCTCAATCCTCAATACTCAATCTTCAATCCGCAACCCTCAATCCTCAATCCTCAATCCTCATTCTTCAATCCTCAACATCCAATCCTCAATCTTCAATCCCCAATCCTCAATCCTCAATTCTCAATTCTCAATCCTCAATCCTCAATCCTCAATCTTCAATCATCAGTATTCAATCTTCAATCCTCAATCCTCAATCCTCAATACTCAACCCTCAATCCTCAATGTTCTATCCTCAATACCTAATCCTCAATCTTCAATCCTCAATCCACAATCCTCAATCCTCAATCCTCAATACTCAATCCTCAATCCTCCGTCCTCAAACCTCAATTCTGAATCCTCAAACCTGAATCCTTAATCTTCAGCCCTCAGTCCTCATCAATCAGTTGTCAATCCTCAATCCTCAATAGAATATCCTCATTTAACAGGTTTCAATACTCAATACTCAACCTGCAATCTTCAAATCTCTCTCCACAAACATCAATTCTCATCACTCAACCTTCAACACTCAGTCCCCAATCCCCAATCTTCAATCCTCAATCCTGAATCCTCAAACCTCAATCCTCAATCTTCAATACCCAATACTCTATCTTCAATCCTCAATCCTCAATCCTCGATCCTCAATCCTCAATCCTCAATCGTCAATCTCCAATCCTGAATACTCAATCTTCAATCCTCAATCCTCAATCCCCAATCCTCAATCCTCATTCTTCAATCCTCAATACCCAATCCTCAATCTTCAATCCTCAATACTCAATCCTGAATCCTCAAACCTCAATCCTCAGTCCTCAGTCCTCAAACCTCAATCCTCAATCCTCAATCTTCAATCTTCATTCCTCAGTCCCCAATCCTGAATCTTCAATCCTGAATCCTCAATCCTCAACCCTCAATCCTCAATCCTCAGTCCTCAGTCCTCAAACCACAACCCTCAACCCTCAGACCTCATCCTCAATCCTCAATCCTCAATCCTCAATCCTCAATCTTCAATCCTCAAAACTCAATCTTCAATCCTCAATCCACAATACTCAGTACTCAACCATCAATCCTCAGTTCTAAATACTCAATAGAATATCCTGAATTCTCAGGATTCAATACACAAACCTCAACCCTCAACCCTCAGCCCTCATGCTCAATCATCAATCCTCAATCCTCAATCCTCAATATTCAATCCTCAATACTCAATCTTCAATCCCCAATCCTCAATCCTCAATTCTCAATCCTCAATCCTCAATCCTCAATCCTCAATACTCAATATTCAATACTCAACCCTCAATCTTCAATCCTCAATCCTCAATCCTCAATCGTCAATCTTCAATCCTCAATACTCAATCCTCAATCCTCAAACCTCAATCCTCAATCCTCAATCCTCAATGCCCAATCCTCAATCTTCAATCCTAAATCCTCAATCCTCAACTCTCAATCCTCAATCCTCAATCCTCAGACCTCAAACCTCAATCCTCAACCCTCAGCCCTCATACTCAATCCTCAATCCTCAATCCTCAATCCTCAATCTTCAATCCTCAATACTCAATCCTCAATCCTCAACCCTCAGTCCTCAACACTCAGTCCTCATCCTCAATCTTCAATCCTCAACAATCAATTCTCAATCGTCAATCCTCAATCCTCAATCCTCAATCCTCAATCCTCGATCCTCAATCTTCAATCCTCAATACTCAATATTCAATACTCAATCCTAAGTCCTCAATCCTCAATCCTCAATCCTCAATCGTCAATCTTCAATCCTCAATCCTCAATCCTCAATCCTCAATCCTCAATCCTCAATCCTCAGTCATCAATCCTCAATCTTCAGTACCCAATCGTCAATCCTCTGTCCTCAATCCTCAATCCGCAATCCTCGTACCTCAAACCTCAATCCTCAACCCTCAGTCCTCATCTTCAATTCTCAATTCTCAATACTCAATCCTCAATCCTCAATCTTCAACCCTCAATAATCAATCTCCAATCCTAGATCCTCAATCCCCAATCCTCAATCCTTAATCCTCAATCTTCAATCCTCAATCCCCAGTCCTCAATCTTCAATCCTCAATGCTCAGTCCTCAATCCTGAATCCTCAGTCCTGAATCCTCAATCCTCAATCTTCAATCCTCAATACTCAATCTTCAATACTCAGTCCTCAATCCTCAATCCTCAATCCTCAATCATCAATCCTCAATCCTCAATCTTCAATCCTCCATCCACAATCCTCAATTCTCAATCCTCAATCCTCAATCCTCAGAGCTCAAACATCAATACTCAACCCTCAGTCCTCGTCCTCAATCCACAACCCTCAATCCTCAATCCTCAATCTTCAATCATCAATATTCAATATTCAATCATCAATACTCAATCCTCAATCCTCAATCCTCAATCCTCAATCTTCAATCATCAGTATTCAATCTTCAATCCTCAATCCTCAATCCTCAATACTCAACCCTCAATCCTCAATGTTCTATCCTCAATACCTAATCCTCAATCTTCAATCCTCAATCCACAATCCTCAATCCTCAATCCTCAATACTCAATCCTCAATCCTCCGTCCTCAAACCTCAATTCTGAATCCTCAAACCTGAATCCTTAATCTTCAGCCCTCAGTCCTCATCAATCAGTTGTCAATCCTCAATCCTCAATAGAATATCCTCATTTAACAGGTTTCAATACTCAATACTCAACCTGCAATCTTCAAATCTCTCTCCACAAACATCAATTCTCATCACTCAACCTTCAACACTCAGTCCCCAATCCCCAATCTTCAATCCTCAATCCTGAATCCTCAAACCTCAATCCTCAATCTTCAATACCCAATACTCTATCTTCAATCCTCAATCCTCAATCCTCGATCCTCAATCCTCAATCCTCAATCGTCAATCTCCAATCCTGAATACTCAATCTTCAATCCTCAATCCTCAATCCCCAATCCTCAATCCTCATTCTTCAATCCTCAATACCCAATCCTCAATCTTCAATCCTCAATACTCAATCCTGAATCCTCAAACCTCAATCCTCAGTCCTCAGTCCTCAAACCTCAATCCTCAATCCTCAATCTTCAATCTTCATTCCTCAGTCCCCAATCCTGAATCTTCAATCCTGAATCCTCAATCCTCAACCCTCAATCCTCAATCCTCAGTCCTCAGTCCTCAAACCACAACCCTCAACCCTCAGACCTCATCCTCAATCCTCAATCCTCAATCCTCAATCCTCAATCTTCAATCCTCAAAACTCAATCTTCAATCCTCAATCCACAATACTCAGTACTCAACCATCAATCCTCAGTTCTAAATACTCAATAGAATATCCTGAATTCTCAGGATTCAATACACAAACCTCAACCCTCAACCCTCAGCCCTCATGCTCAATCATCAATCCTCAATCCTCAATCCTCAATATTCAATCCTCAATACTCAATCTTCAATCCCCAATCCTCAATCCTCAATTCTCAATCCTCAATCCTCAATCCTCAATCCTCAATACTCAATATTCAATACTCAACCCTCAATCTTCAATCCTCAATCCTCAATCCTCAATCGTCAATCTTCAATCCTCAATACTCAATCCTCAATCCTCAAACCTCAATCCTCAATCCTCAATCCTCAATGCCCAATCCTCAATCTTCAATCCTAAATCCTCAATCCTCAACTCTCAATCCTCAATCCTCAATCCTCAGACCTCAAACCTCAATCCTCAACCCTCAGCCCTCATACTCAATCCTCAATCCTCAATCCTCAATCCTCAATCTTCAATCCTCAATACTCAATCCTCAATCCTCAACCCTCAGTCCTCAACACTCAGTCCTCATCCTCAATCTTCAATCCTCAACAATCAATTCTCAATCGTCAATCCTCAATCCTCAATCCTCAATCCTCAATCCTCGATCCTCAATCTTCAATCCTCAATACTCAATATTCAATACTCAATCCTAAGTCCTCAATCCTCAATCCTCAATCCTCAATCGTCAATCTTCAATCCTCAATCCTCAATCCTCAATCCTCAATCCTCAATCCTCAATCCTCAGTCATCAATCCTCAATCTTCAGTACCCAATCGTCAATCCTCTGTCCTCAATCCTCAATCCGCAATCCTCGTACCTCAAACCTCAATCCTCAACCCTCAGTCCTCATCTTCAATTCTCAATTCTCAATACTCAATCCTCAATCCTCAATCTTCAACCCTCAATAATCAATCTCCAATCCTAGATCCTCAATCCCCAATCCTCAATCCTTAATCCTCAATCTTCAATCCTCAATCCCCAGTCCTCAATCTTCAATCCTCAATGCTCAGTCCTCAATCCTGAATCCTCAGTCCTGAATCCTCAATCCTCAATCTTCAATCCTCAATACTCAATCTTCAATACTCAGTCCTCAATCCTCAATCCTCAATCCTCAATCATCAATCCTCAATCCTCAATCTTCAATCCTCCATCCACAATCCTCAATTCTCAATCCTCAATCCTCAATCCTCAGAGCTCAAACATCAATACTCAACCCTCAGTCCTCGTCCTCAATCCACAACCCTCAATCCTCAATCCTCAATCTTCAATCATCAATATTCAATATTCAATCATCAATACTCAATCCTCAATCCTCAATCCTCAATCCTCAATCTTCAATCCTCAATACTCAATCATCAATCCTCAATCTTCAATCCTCAATACTCAATATTCAATCCTCAATCCTCAACACTCAATCCTCAATCCTCAATCCTCAATCCTCAATCTTCAATCCTCAATCCTCATTCTTCAATCCTCAACATCCCATCCTCAATCCTCAATCTTCAATCATCAGTATTCAATCTTCAATCCTCAATCCTCAATCCTCAATACTCAATCCTCAATCCTCAATGTTCTATCCTCAATACCCAATCCTCAATCTTCAATCCTCAATCCTCAATCCTCAATTCTCAGTCCTCAAACCTCAATCCTGAATCCTCAATCCTGAATCCTCAACCTTCAGCCCTCAGTACTCAACAATCAGTTGTCAATCCTCAATCCTCAATAGAATATCATCAATTCACAGTTTTCAATACTCAATACTCAATCTGCAATCTTCAAATCTCTATCCACAAACATCAATTCTCATCACTCTACCCTCAACACTCCGTCATCAATCCTCAATCTTCAATCCTCAATCCTCAACCCTCAATTTTCAATCCTCAATACTCAATCTTCAATCCTCAGTCCCCAATCCTCAATCTTCAAACCTCAATCCTCAATCCACAATCCTGGATCCTCCATACTCAATCCTCAATCCTCAACCGGCAATCCTCAATGCTCAACACTCAACCCTCAATCCTCAGTCCTCAAACCTCAATCCCGAATCCACAATCCTGGATCCTCAACCTTCAGCCCTCAGTCCTCAACAATCAATGGTCAATCCTCAATCCTCAATAGAATATCCTGAATTCACAGGTTTCAATACTCAATCCCCATTCTTCAATCTTCAAATCTCAATCCACAACCATCAATTCTCATCACTCAAACCTCAACACTCAGTCCTCAATCTTGAATCCTCAATCCTCAATCCTCATTCTTCAATCCTCAATACACAATCCTCAACCTTCAATCCTCAGTACTCAATCTTCAATCCTCAATCCTCAATCCTCAATCCTCGATCCTCAATCCTCAATCGTCAGTCTTCAATCCTCAATACTCAGTCTTTAATCCTCAATACTCAATCCTCAATCCTCAATCCTCATTCTTCAATCCTCAATACCCAATCCTCAATCTTCAATCCTCAAGCCCCAATCCTCAACTCTCAATCCTCAATCCTCAGTCCTCAGTCCACAAACCTCAATCCTCAACCCTCAGCCCTCATCCTCGATCCTCAATCGACAATCATCAATCCTCAGGCTTCAATCCTGAATACTCAATCTTCAATCCTCAGTCCTCAGTCCTCAAACCTCAATTCTGAATCCTCAATCCTGAATCCTCAATATTCAGCCGTCACTCCTCAACAATCAGTTGTCAATCCTCAATCCTCAATAGAATATCCGCAATTCACAGTTTCCAATACTCAATCCCCATTCTACAATCTTCAAATCTCAATCCACAAACATCAATGCTCATCACTCAACCATCAACACTCAGTCCTCAATCTTCAATCCTCAATCCTCAACCTTCAACCCTCAATAATCGATCTCTAATCCTAGTTCCTCAATCCCCAATACTCAATCCTTAATCCTCAATCTTCAATCCTCAATTCCTAGTCCTCAATCTTCAATCCTCAATGCTCAATCCGCAATCCTGAATCCTCAGTCCTCAATCCTCAATCCTCAATATTCAATCCTCAATACTCAATCTTCAATCCTCAATCCTCAAACCTCAATCCTCAATACTCAATCCTCAATATTCAATCCTCAATACTCAATCTTCAATCCTCAATCCTCAATCCTCAATCCTCAATCCTCAATCCTCAATCCTCAATCCTCAATACTCAATATTCAATACTCAATCCTCAATCTTCAATCCTCAATCCTCAATCCTCAATCGTCAATCTTCAATCCTCAATACTCAATCTTCAACCTTCAATCCTCAATCGTCAATCCTCAATCCTCAAGCCCCAATCCTCAACTCTCAATCCTCAATCCTCAGTCCTCAGTCCACAAACCTCAATCCTCAACCCTCAGCCCTCATCCTCGATCCTCAATCGACAATCATCAATCCTCAGGCTTCAATCCTGAATACTCAATCTTCAATCCTCAGTCCTCAGTCCTCAAACCTCAATTCTGAATCCTCAATCCTGAATCCTCAATATTCAGCCGTCACTCCTCAACAATCAGTTGTCAATCCTCAATCCTCAATAGAATATCCGCAATTCACAGTTTCCAATACTCAATCCCCATTCTACAATCTTCAAATCTCAATCCACAAACATCAATGCTCATCACTCAACCATCAACACTCAGTCCTCAATCTTCAATCCTCAATCCTCAACCTTCAACCCTCAATAATCGATCTCTAATCCTAGTTCCTCAATCCCCAATACTCAATCCTTAATCCTCAATCTTCAATCCTCAATTCCTAGTCCTCAATCTTCAATCCTCAATGCTCAATCCGCAATCCTGAATCCTCAGTCCTCAATCCTCAATCCTCAATATTCAATCCTCAATACTCAATCTTCAATCCTCAATCCTCAAACCTCAATCCTCAATACTCAATCCTCAATATTCAATCCTCAATACTCAATCTTCAATCCTCAATCCTCAATCCTCAATCCTCAATCCTCAATCCTCAATCCTCAATCCTCAATACTCAATATTCAATACTCAATCCTCAATCTTCAATCCTCAATCCTCAATCCTCAATCGTCAATCTTCAATCCTCAATACTCAATCTTCAACCTTCAATCCTCAATCGTCAATCCTCAATCCTCAAACCTCAATCCTCAATCCTCAATCCTCAATACCCAATCAACAATCTTCAATCCTCCATCCACAATCCTCAATTCTCAATCCTCAATCCTCAATCCTCAATCCTCAATGTTCAACCCTCAATACCATATCCTCAATCTTCAATCCTCAATCCTCAATCCTCAATCCTCAATCCTCAATCCTCAATCCTCAATACTCAATCCTCAATCGTCAGTCTTCAATCCTCAATACTCAATCTTCAATCCTCAATCCTCAGTCCTCAAACCTCAATTCTGAATCCTCAATCCTGAATCCTCAACCTACAGCCCTCAGTCCTCAACAATCAGTCGTCAATCCTCAATCCTTAATAGAATATCCTCTATTCACAGTTTTCAATACTCAATACTCAATCTGCAATCTTCAAATATCTATCCACAAACATCAATTCTCATCACTCAACACTCAACACTCAGTCCTCAATGTTCAATCCTCAATCCTCGATTCTCAATCTTCAATCTATCAATACTGAATCTTCAATCCTCTATCCCCAATCCTCAATCCTCAATACACAATCCTCCATCTTCAATCCTTAGTCCCCAATCGTCAATCCTCAATTCTCGATCCTCAACCTTCAATCCTCAATACTCAATCCTCAATCCTCAACCCTCAGTCCTCAACACTCAGTCCTCATCCTCAATCCTCAATCTTCAATCCTCAATACTCAATCTTCAATCCTCAATCCTCAATCCTCAATCCTCAATCCTCAATCCTCAATCTTCAAGCCTCAATACTCAATCTGCAATCCTCCATTCTCAATCCTCAATCCTCAATCCTCATTCTTCAATCCTCAATACCCAATCCTCAATCTTCAACCCTCAATTCTCAATCCTCAATTCTCAATCCTCAATCCTCAATCCTGAGACCTCAAACATAAATATTCAACCCTCAGTCCACGTCCTCAATCCACAACCCTCAATCCTCAATCCTCAATCTTCAATCGTCAATATTCAACCATCAATCCTCAATACTCAATCCCCAATCCTCAATCCTGAATCCTCAATCTTCAATCCTCAATCCTCAATCCTCAAGCCTCAATCCTCAATCTTCAATCCTCAATACTCAATCTTCAATCCTCAATCCTCAATCCTCAATCCTCAATCCTCAATCCTCAGTCCTCAATCTTCAATCCTCAATACTCAATCCTCAATCCTCAATCCTCAATATTCAACACACAACCCTCAACGATCAATCCTCAATACTCAACCATCAATACTCAATTCTCAATACTCAATAGAATATCCTGAATTCTCATGGTTCAATACTCAATCCGAAAAATTCAATAATCAAGTCTCAATCCTCAAACATCAATTCTCAACACTCAATCCTCAATACTCAGTCCTCTCTCTTCAATCCTCCATCCTCAATCCTCAATCCTCAAGCGACAAACCTCAATCCCCAATACTCAACCCTCAATCCTCAGTCCTCGAACCTCAATCCGGAATCCTCAATCCTGAATTCTCAATCTGCAGCCGCCGGTCCTCAACAATCAATCGTCAATCCTCAATCCTCAGTAGAATATCCTCAATTCACAGTTTTCAATACTCAATCCCCATTCTTCAATCTTCAAATCTCAATCCACAAACATCAATTCTCATCACTCAAAGCTCAACACTCAGTCCTCAATCTTCAATCCTCAATCCTCAATCCTCATTCTTCAATCCTCAATACCCAATCTTCAATCTTCAATACTCAATAGTCAATCTTCAATCCTCAATCCTCAATCCTCAATCCTCAATCCCCAGTCCTCAATCCTCAATCCTCAATCTTCAATTCTCAATACTCAATCTGCAATCCTCCATCCTCAATCCTCAATCCTCAATCCTCATTCTTCAATCCTCAATACCCAATCCTCAATCTTCAATCCTCAACTCTCAATCCTCAATTCTCAATCCTCAATCCTCAATCCTGAGACCTCAAACATAAATATTCAACCCTCAGTCCACGTCCTCAATCCACAACCCTCAATCCTCAATCCTCAATCTTCAATCGTCAATATTCAACCTTCTATCCTCAATACTCAATCCTCAATACTCAATTATGAATCCTCAGCCTTCAATCCTCAATCCTCAATCCTCAATCCTCAATCCTCAATCCTCAATACTCAATCTTCAATCCGCAACCCTCAATCCTCAATCCTCAATCCTCATTCTTCAATCCTCAACATCCAATCCTCAATCTTCAATCCCCAATCCTCAATCCTCAATTCTCAATTCTCAATCCTCAATCCTCAAACCTCAATCTTCAATCATCAGTATTCAATCTTCAATCCTCAATCCTCAATCCTCAATACTCAACCCTCAATCCTCAATGTTCTATCCTCAATACCTAATCCTCAATCTTCAATCCTCAATCCACAATCCTCAATCCTCAATCCTCAATACTCAATCCTCAATCCTCAGTCCTCAAACCTCAATTCTGAATCCTCAATCCTGAATCCTTAACCTTCAGACCTCAGTCCTCATCAATCAGTTGTCAATCCTCAATCCTCAATAGAATATCCTCATTTAACAGGTTTCAATGCTCAATACTCAACCTGCAATCTTCAAATCTCTCTCCACAAACATCAATTCTCATCACTCAACCTTCAACACTCAGTCCCCAATCCCCAATCTTCAATCCTCAATCCTGAATCCTCAAACCTCAATCCTCAATCTTCAATACTCAATACTCTATCTTCAATCCTCAATCCTCAATCCTCGATCCTCAATCCTCAATCCTCAATCGTCAATCTCCAATCCTGAATACTCAATCTTCAATCCTCAATCCTCAATCCCCAATCCTCAATCCTCATTCTTCAATCCTCAATACCCAATCCTCAATCTTCAATCCTCAATACTCAATCCTGAATCCTCAAACCTCAATCCTCAGTCCTCAGTCCTCAAACCTCAATCCTCAATCCTCAATCTTCAATCTTCATTCCTCAGTCCCCAATCCTGAATCTTCAATCCTGAATCCTCAATCCTCAACCCTCAATCCTCAATCCTCAGTCCTCAGTCCTCAAACCACAACCCTCAACCCTCAGACCTCATCCTCAATCCTCAATCCTCAATCCTGAATCGTCAATCTTCAATCCTCAAAACTCAATCTTCAATCCTCAATCCACAATACTCAGTACTCAACCATCAATCCTCAGTTCTAAATACTCAATAGAATATCCTGAATTCTCAGGATTCAATACACAAACCTCAACCCTCAACCCTCAGCCCTCATGCTCAATCATCAATCCTCAATCCTCAATCCTCAATATTCAATCCTCAATACTCAATCTTCAATCCTCAATCCTCAATCCTCAATCCTCAATCCTCAGTCATCAATCCTCAATCTTCAATACTCAATCGTCAATCCTCAATCCTCAATCCTCAATCTTCAATCCTCAATACCCAATCTTCAATCCTCAATCCTCAATCCTCAGTACTCAAACCTCAATCCTGATTCCTCAATTCTGAATCCTCAATCTTCAGCCCTCAGTCCTCAACCATCAGTTGTCAATCCTCAATCCTCAATAGAATATCATCAATTCACAGTTTTCAATACTCAATACTCAATCTGCAATTTTCAAATCTCTATCCACAAACATGAATTCTCATGACTCTACCCTCAACACTGCGTCCCCAATCCTCAATCTTCAATCCTCAATCCTCAACCCTCAATCCTCAATCCTCAATCCTCAATTTTCAATCCTCAATACTCAATCCTCAATCCTCAATACCCAATCCTCAATCCTCAGCCCTCAGCCCTCATCCTCAATCCTCAATCGACAATCCGCAATCCTCAAACTTCAATCCTCAATACTCAACCTTCAATCCTCAATCCTCAGTCCTCAAACCTCAATCTTCAATCCTCAATGCTCAATCCTCAATCCCCAATCCTCAGTCCTCAATCTTCAATCCTCAACACTCAAACCTCAATCCTCAACCGCCAGTCCTCGTCCTCAGACCCCAACCCTCAATCCTCAATCTTCAATCTTCAATCATCAATACTCAATCTTCAATCCTCAATCCTCAATCCTCAATCCTCAATCCTCAATCCTCAATATTCAACGCACAACGCTCAACAATCAATCCACAATACTCAAACATCAATCCTCAATTCTCAATACTCAATAGAATATCCTGCATCCTCATGGTTCAATACAGATTCCACAATATTCAATAAACAAATCTCAGTCCTCAAACATCAATTCTCAACACTCAATCCTCAACACTCAGTCCTCTCTCTTCAATCCTCCATCCTCAATCCTCAATCCTGAAGCGTCAATCCTCAATCCACAATCCTCAACACTCAATCCTCAGTCCTCAAACTTCAATCCTCAATACTCAATCTTCAATCCTCAATCCTCAATTCTCAACCCTCAATGCTCAATCCTCAATCGTCAATCCTCAATCCCCAACGCTCAATCTTCAATCCTCAATCCTCAATTCTCAATCTTCAATCCTCAATCTTCAATCCTTAATACTCCATCTTCAATCCTCAATCCTCAGTCCTCAATCCTCAATCCTCAATCCTCAATCCTCAATCCTCAATCCTCAATCCTCAATGTTCAATCCGCAATACCCAATCCTCAATCTTCAATCCTCAATCCTCAACACTCAATCCTCAATCCTCAATCCTCAATCCTCAATCCAAAATCTTCAATCCTCAATACTCAATCTTCAATCCTCAATCCTCAATCATCAATCCTCAATCCTCTATCCTCAATCGTCAATTCTCAATCCTCAATCCTCAGTCCTCAGTCCTCAAACCTCAATCCTCAACCCTCAGCCCTCATCCTCAATCCTCAATCGACATTAGAATATCCTCAATTCACAGTTTTCAATACTCAATACTCAATCTGCAATCTTCAAACCTCTATCCACAAACATCGATTCTCATCACTCAACCCTCAACACTCACTCCTCAATGTTCAATTCTCAATCCTCAATTCTCAATCTTCAATCCTCAATACTTAATCTTCAATGCTCAATCCTCAATCCTCAATCCCCAATCCTCAGTCCTCAATCCTCAATCCTCAATACTCAAACCTCAACCCTCAACCGCCAGTCCTCGTCCTCAAACCTCAACCCTCAATCCTCAATCCTCAATCCTCTATCCTCAATCCTCAATCCTCAATCCTCAGTCCTCAAACCTCAATCCTGAATCCTCAATCCTGAATCCTCAACCTTCAGCCCTGAGTACTCAACAATCAGTTGTCAATCCTCAATCCTCAATAGAATATCATCAATTCACAGTTTTCAATACTCAATACTCAATCTGCAATCTTCAAATCTCTATCCACAAACATCAATTCTCATCACTCTACCCTCAACACTCCGTCCCCAATTCTCAATCTTCAATCCTCAATCCTCAACCCTCAATCCTCAATCCTCAACCCTCAATTTTCAATCCTCAATACTCAATCTGCAATCCTCAGTCCCCAATCCTCAATCTTCAATCCTCAATCCTCAGTCCACAATCCTGGATCCTCCATACTCAATCCTCAATCCTCAACCGGCAATCCTCAATGCTCAACACTCAACCCTCAATCCTCAGTCCTCAAACCTCAATCCCGAATCCACAATCCTGAATCCTCAACCTTCAGCCCTCAGTCCTCAACAATCAATGGTCAATCCTCAATCCTCAATAGAATATCCTGAATTCACAGGTTTCAATACTCAATCCCCATTCTTCAATCTTCAAATCTCAATCCACAAACATCAATTCTCATCGCTCAACCCTCAACACTCAGTCCTCAATCTTGAATCCTCAATCCTCAGTCCTCATTCTTCAATCCTCAATACACAATCCTCAACCTTCAATCCTCAGTACTCAATCTTCAATCCTCAATCTTCAATCCTCAATCCTCGATCCTCAATCCTCAATCGTCAGTCTTCAATCCTCAATACTCAGTCTTTAATCCTCAATGCTCAATCCTCAATCCTCAATCCTCATTCTTCAATCCTCAATACCCAATCCTCAATCTTCAATCCTCAATCCCCAATCCTCAACCCTCAATCCTCAATCCTCAGTCCTCAGTCCACAAACCTCAATCCTCAAACCTCAGCCCTCATCCTCGATCCTCAATCGACAATCATCAATCCTCAGGCTTCAATCCTCAATACTCAATCTTCAATCCTCAGTCCTCAGTCCTCAAACCTCAATTCTGAATCCTCAATCCTGAATCCTCAACCTACAGCACTCAGTCCTCAACAATCAGTCGTCAATCCTCAATCCTCAATAGAATATCCTCTATTCACAGTTTTCAATACTCAATACTCAATCTGCAATCTTCAAATATCTATCCACAAACATCAATTCTCATCACTCAGCACTCAACACTCAGTCCTCAATGTTCAATCCTCAATCCTCGATTCTCAATCTTCAATCTATCAATACTGAATCTTCAATCCTCTATCCCCAATCCTCAATCCTCAATACACAATCCTCCATCTTCAATCCTTAGACCCAATCCTCAATCCTCAATTCTCAAACCTCAATCCTCAGTCCTCAGACCTCAAACCTCAATCCTCAACCCTCAGCCCTCATCCTCAATCCTCAATCCTCAATCCTCAATCCTCAATCCTCAATCTTCAATCCTCAATACTCAATCCTCAATCCTGAACCCTCAGTCCTCAACACTCAGTCCTCATCCTCAATCCTCAATCCTCAACCCTCAATTCTCAATCGTCAATCCTCAATCCTCAATCCTCAATCCTCAATCCTCGATCCTCAATCTTCAATCCTCAATACTTATTATTCAATACTCAATCCTCAGTCCTCAATCCTCAATCCTCAATCCTCAATCGTCAATCTTCAACCCTCAATCCTCAATCATCAATCCCCAATCCTCAATCCTCAATCCTCAGTCATCAATCCTCAATCTTCAGTACCCAATCGTCACTCCTCTGTCCTCAATCCTCAATCCGCAATCCTCGTTCCTCAAACCTCAATCCTCAACCCTCAGACCTCATCTTGAATTCTCAATTCTCAATCCTCAATCCTCAATCCTCAATCTTCAACCCTCAATAATCAATCTCCAATCATAGATCCTCAATCCCCAATCCTCAATCCTTAATACTCAATCTTCAATCCTCAATCCCCAGTCCTCAATCTTCAATCCTCAATGCTCAGTCCTCAATCCTGAATCCTCAGTCCTGAATCCTCAATCCTCAATCTTCAATCCTCAATACTCAATCTCCAATCCTCAGTCCTCAATCCTCAATCCTCAATCCTCAATCATCAATCCTCAATCTTCAACACTCAATTCTCAATCCTCAATCCTCAACACTCAATCCTCAATCATCAATCCTCAATCTTCAATACTCAATCCTCAATCCTCAATCCTCAATCCTCAGACCTCAAACATCAATTCTCGACACTCAGTCCTCGTCCTCAGTCCACAACCCTCAATCCTCAATCCTCAATCTTCAATCATCAATATTCAATATTCAATCCTCAATACTCAATCCTCAATCCTCAATCCTCAATGTTCAACGCTCAGTACCCAATCCTCAATCTTTAATCCTCAACCCTCAGCCCTCATTCTCAATCCTCAATCCACAATCCTCAAACCTCAATCGTCAACCGTCAGTCCTCGTCCTCAATCCTCAACCCTCAATCCTCAATCCTCAAAGTTCAATCATCAATACTCAACCCTCAATTCCCAATCGTCAATCGTCAATCCTCAATCCTCAATCCTCAATCCTCAATCCTCAATCCTCAATCCTCTGTCCTCAATTCTCAATCCTCAATCCTCAACTTTCAATCCTCAATACGCAATCTTCAATCCTCAATGCTCAATCCTCAATCCTCAATCTTCAATCCTCAATCCTCAATCCTCAATCCTCAATCCCCAATGCTCAATCCTCAATCCTCAATCCTCAACCCTCAATCTTCTATCCTCAATACTCAATCTGCAATCCTCAATCCTCAGACCTCAAACATCAATATTCAACCCTCAGTCCTCATCCTCAATTCTCAATTCTCACTTCTCAATCCTCAATCCTCTATCCTCAATCTTCAACCCCGAATAATCAATCTCCAATCCTAGATCCTCAATCCCCAATCTTCAATCCTTAATCCTCAATCTTCAATCCTCATTCCCCAGTCCTCAATCTCCAATCCTCAATGCTCAATCCTCAATCCTCAATATTCAATCATCAATACTCAATCTTCAACTCTCAATCCTCAATCCTCAATCCTCAATCCTCAATCCTCAAGCGTCAATCCTCAATCCTCAATCTTCAATCCTCAATCCTCAGTCCTCAAACCTCAATTCTGAATCCTCAATCCTGAATCCTCAATCTTCAGCCCGCAGTCCTCAACAATCAGTTCTCATTCCTCAATCCTCAATAGTATATCCTCAATTCACAGCTTTCAATACTCAATACTCAATCTGCAATCTTCCAACCTGTATCCACAAACATCAATTTTCATCACGCAACCCTCAGCACTCAGTCCTCGATGTTCAATCCTCAATCCTCAATTCTCAATCTTCGATCCTCAATACTGAATCCTCAATCCTCAATCCTCAATCCTCAATCCTCAATCCTCAATCCTCATTATTCAATCCTCAATACCCAATCCTCAATCTTCAATCCTCAATCCTCAATCCTCAATACTCAATCCTCTGTCCTCAAACCTCAATCCTGAATCCTCAATCCTGAATCCTCAAGCTTCAGCCCTCAGTCCTCAACAATCAGTTGTCAATCCTCAATCCTCAATAGAATATCATCAACTCACAGTTTTCACTACACAATACTCAATCTGCAATCCTCAAATCTCTATCCACAAACATCAATTCTCGTCACTCAGCCCTCAGCACTCAGTCCCCAATCCTCAATATTCAACCCTCAATCCCCAAACCTCAATCCACAATCCTCAACCTTCAATCCTCAATACTCAATCTTCAATCCTCAATCCTCAATCCTCAGTCCTCAATTCTCAATCCTCGATCGACAATCTTCAACCCTCAATACTCAACCTTCAATTCTCAATCCTCAATCCTCAATCCTCAATCCTCATTCTTCAATCCTCAATACCCAATCCTCAATCTTCAACCCTCAATCCTCAATCCTCAATTCTCAATCCTCATTCCTCAACCCTCAATCCTCATTCGTCAAACCTCAATCCTCAACCCTCAGTCCTCATCCTCAATTCTCAATTCTCAATTCTCATTTCTCAATCCTCAATCCTTAATCCTCAATCTTCAATCCTCATTCCCCAGTCCCCAATCTCCAATCCTCAATCCACAATCCTCAATCCTCAGTCTTCAATCCACAATCCTCAATCTTCAAACCTCAGACCACAATCCTCAATCCTCAATCCTCAATCCTCTGTCATCAATTCTCAATCCTCAATCCTCAATTTTCAATCCTCAATACGCAATCTTCAATCCTCAATGCTCAATCCTCAATCCTCAATCCTCAGTCCTCAAACCACAATCCACAATCCTCAATCCTCAAACCTCCATCCTGATTCGTCAGTCCTCGTCCTCAATCCTCAATCTTCAATCCTCAATCCTCAGTCCTCAAACCTCAATTCTGAATCCTCAATCCTGAATCCTCAATCTTCAGCCCTCAGTCCTCAACAATCAGTTGTCATTCCTCAATCCTCAATAGAATATCCTCAATTCACAGCTTTGAATACTCAATACTCAATCTGCAATCTTCAAATCTCTATCCACGAACATCAATTGTCATCACTCAACCCTCAACACTCCGTCCCCAATCCTCAATCTTCAATCCTCAATCCTCAGTCCTCAATCCTCAATCCTCAATCCTCAATCCTCTGTCCTCAATTCTCAATCCTCAATCCTCAATTTTCAATCCTCAATACGCAATCGTCAATCCTCAATGCTCAATCCTCAATCCTCAATCTTCAATCCTCAATCCTCAATCCTCGATCCCCAGTGCTCAATCCTCAATCCTCAATCCTCAACCCTCAGTCTTCAATCCTCAATACTCATTCTGCAATCCTCAATCCTCAGACCTCAAACATCAATATTCAACCCTCAGTCCTCGACCTCAATCTTGAATTATCAATACTCAATCTTCAATCCTCAACCCTCAATCCTCAACCCTCAGACCTCGTCGTCAGTCTTCAATTCTCAATCCTCAATCTTGAGTCCTTAATACTCAATGTGCAATCCTCAATCCTCAGTCCTCAATTCTCAATCTTCAATCATCAATACACAATCTTCAATCCTCAATCCTCAGTCCACAAATCTCAATTCTGAACCCTCAACACCGAACCCTCAATCTTCAGCCCTCAGAATTCAACAATCAGTTGTCAATCCTCAATCCTCAATAGAATATACTCAATTCACAGTTTTCAATACACAATACTCAGTCTGCAATCTTCAAATCTCTATCCACAAACATCAATTCTCATCACTCAACCCTCAACACTCGGTCCTCAATGTTCAATCCTCAATCCTCAATTCTCAATCGTCGATCCTCAATACTGAATCTTCAATCCTCAATCCTCAATCCTCAATCCTCAATCCTCAATACTCAATCCTCAACCTTCAATCATCAATATTCAATCTTCAATCCTCAATCCTCAATCCTCAATCCTCAATCCTCAATCCTCAATCTTCAATCCTCAATCCTCAATCCTCAATCCTCAATCCTCAATCTTCAATCCTCAACACTCAATCTTCAATCCTCAATCATCAATCCTCAATCCTCAATCCTCAATCTTCAATCCTCAGTCATCAATACTCAATCTCCAATACTCAATCCACAATCCTGAATCCTCAATCCTCAATCCTCAATCCTCTATCCTCAATCATCCAAACTCAATCCTCAACAGTCAGTCCTCGTCCTCAATCCTCAAACCTCAATCCTCAATCCTCAATCTTCAATCATCAATACTCAATCTTCAACTCTCAATCCTCAATCCTCAATCCTCAATCCTCAATCCTCAAGCGTCAATCCTCAATCATCAATCCTCAATCCTCAATCCTCAGTCCTCAAACCTCAATTCTGAATCCTCAATCCTGAATCCTCAATCTTCAGCCATCAGTCCTCAACAATCAGTTGCCATTCCTCAATCCTCAATAGAATATCCTCAATTCACAGCTTTCAATACTCAATACTCAATCTGCAATCTTCCAACCTGTATCCACGGACATCAATTCTCATCACTCATCCCTCAACACTCCGTCCCCAATCCTCAACACTCAATCCTCAATCCTCAATCTTCAATCATCAATACTGAATACACAATCTTCAATCCTCAATCCTCAGTAGTCAAACCTCAATTCTGAATCCTCAACACTGAATCCTCAATCTTCAGCCCTCAGTCCTCAACAATCAGTTGTCATTCCTCAATCCTCAATAGAATATCCTCAATTCACAGCTTTCAATACTCAATACTCAATCTGCAATCCTCCAACCTGTATCCACAAACATCAATTTTCATCACTCAACCCGCAGCACTCAGTCCTCGATGTTCAATCCTCAATCCTCAATTCTCAATCTTCGATCCTGAATCCTCAATCCTCAATACTCAATCCTCAATCCTCATTATTCAATCCTCAATACCCAATCCTCAATCTTCAATCCTCAATACTCAATCCTCAATATTCAATCCTCAATCTTCAATCCACAACACTCAATCTTCAATCCTCAATCCTCAATCCTCACTCCTCAATCCTCAATCTTCAATCCTCAATACTCAATCTTCAATCCTCAATCCTCAATACTCAATCCTCAATCCACATTCTTCAATCCTCATTCTTCAATCCTCAATACACAATCCTCAACCTTCAATCCTCAATCCTCAATCCTCTATATTCAATCCTCAATCTTCAATCCACAACACTCAATCTTCAATCCTCAATCCTCAATCCTCACTCCTCAATCCTCAATCTTCAATCCTCAATACTCAATCTTCAATCCTCAATCCTCAATACTTAATCCTCAATCCACATTCTTCAATCCTCATTCTTCAAACCTCAATACCCAATCCTCAATCTTCAATCCTCAATCCTCAATCCTCAGTTCGCAATCCTCAATCCTCAATCCTCAGACCTCAGGCATCAATACTCAACCCTCAGTCCTCGTCCTCAATCCACAACCCTCAATCCTCAATCCTCAATCTTCATTCATCAATATTCAACCTTCAATCCTCAATCCTCAATCCTCAATGTTCAATACTCAATACCCAATCCTCAATCTTCAATCCTCAATCCTCAGTCCTCAATCCTCAATCCTCAATCCTCAATCCTCCGTCCTCAATTCTCAATCCTCAATCCTCAATTTTCAATCCTCAATACGCAATCTTCAATCCTCAATGCTCAATCCTCAATCCTCAATCTTCAATCCTCAATCCTCAATCCTCGATCCCCAATGCTCAATCCTCAATCCTCAATCCTCAACCCTCAATCTTCAATCCTCAATGCTCAATCTGCAATCCTCAATCCTCAGACCTCAAACATCAATATTCAACCCTCAGTCCTCGACCTCAATCCACAACACTCAGTCCACAATCCTCAATATTCAATCATCAATATTCAATCTTCAACCCTCAATACTCAATTCTCAATCCTCAATCCTCAATCCTGAATCTTCAATCCTCAATCCTCAATCCTCAATCCTCAATCCTCAATCTTCAATCCTCAATACTCAATCTTCAATCCTCAATCCTCAATCCTCAATCCTCAATCCTCAATGCTCAATCCTCAATCCTCAATCTTCAATCATCAATACTCAATCTTCAATCCTCAACCCTCAATCCTCAACCCTCAGACCTCATCGTCAATCTTCAATTCTCAATCCTCAGTCTTGAGTCCTCAATACTCAATGTGCAGTCCTCAATCCTCAGTCCTCAAACCTCAATTCTGAATCCTCAATACTCAACCTTCAATCCTCAATCCTCAGTCCTCAATACTCAACCATCTGTCCTCAATTCTCAATACTCAATATAATATCCTGAACTCTCGGTATTCAATACTCAAACCTCAATCCTCAACCCTCAGCCCTCATCCTCCATCATCAATCCTCACTCCTCAATCCCCAATATTCAATCCTCAATACTCAATCTTCAATCCTCAATCCTCATTCCTCAATCCTCAATGCTCAATCCTCAGTCATCAATACTCAATCTCCAATACTCAATCCTCAATGCTCAATCCTCAATCCTCAATCCTCAACCCTCTATCCTCAATCTTCAACCCCCCATAATCAATCTCCAATCCTAGATCCTCAATCCCCAATCTTCAATCCTTAATCCTCAATCTTCAATCCTCATTCCCCAGTCCTCAATCTCCAATCCTCAATGCTCAATCCTCAATCTTCAATCCTCAGTCCTCAATCCTCAATCCTCAATCCTCCAACCTCAATCCTGAACCGTCAGTCCTCGTCCTCAGTCCTCAAACCTCAATCCTCAATCCTCAATCTTCAATCATCAATACTCAATCTGCAATTCTCAATCCTCAATCCTCAATCCTCAATCCTCAATCCTCAATATTCAACACACAACCGTCGACCATAAATCCTCAATACTCAACCATCAATCCTCAATTCTCAATACTCAATAGTATATCCTGAATTCTCATGGTTCATTACTCAATCCACAAAATTCAATAATCAAACCTCAATCCTCAAACATCAATTCTCAAAACTCAATCCTCAACACTCAGTCCTGTCTCTTCAATCCTCCATCCTCAATCCTCAATCCTCAAACCACAACCCTCAATCCTCAGTCCTCAAACCTCAATCCGGGATCCTCAATCCTGAATCCTCAATTTTCAGCCGTCAGTCCACAACAATCAATTGGCGATCATCAATCCTCAATAGAATATCCTCAATTCACAGCTTTCAATACTCAATCCCCATTGTTCAATCTTCAAATCTCAATCTACAAACTTCAATTCTCATCACTCAACCCTCAACACTCAGTCCTCAATCTTCAATCATCAATCCTCAATCCTCAATCTTCAATCCTCAATACTCAATCTTCAATCCTCAATCCCCAATTCTCAATCCTCAATACTCAATCCTCAAACCTCAATCCTCAATCCTCAATCCTCAATCCTCATTCTTCAATCCTCAATACCCAATCCTCAATCTTCAATCCTCAATTCTCAATCCTCAACTCTCAAAACTCAATCCTCAATCCTCAGCCCTCATCCTCAATCATCAATCCTCAATCCTCAATTCTCAATCTTCAATCTCAATTCTGAACCCTCAACACCGAACCCTCAACCTTCAGCCCTCAGAAGTCAACAATCAGTTGTCAATCCTCAATCCTCAATAGAATATACTCAATTCACAGTTTTCAATACACAATACTCAATCTGCAATATTCCAACCTGTATCCCCAAACATCAATTTTCATCACTCAACCCTCAGCACTCAGTCTTCGATGTTCAATCCACAATCCTCAATTCTCAATATTCGATCCTCAATACTGAATCTTCAATCCTCAAGCCTCAATCCTCAATCCTCAATCCTCAATCTTCAATCCTCAACACTCAATCTTCAATCCTCAATCCTCAATCCTCACTCTTCAATCCTCAACCTTCAATCCTCAATACTCAATCTTCAATCCTCAATCCTCAATACTCAATCCTCAATCCACATTCTTCAATCCTCATTCTTCAATCCTCAATACCCAATCCTCAATCTTCAATCCTCAATCCTCAATCCTCAGTTCGCAATCCTCAATCCTCAATCCTCAGACCTCACGCATCAATACTCAACCCTCAGTCCTCGTCCTCAATCCACAACCCTCAATCCTCAATCCTCAATCTTCATTCATCAATATTCAACCTCCAATCCTCAATTCTAAATCCTCAATCCTCAATCCTCAATCCCCAATGTTCAATCCTCAACACCCAATCCTCAATCTTCAATCCTCAATCCTCAGTCCTCAATCCTCAATCCTCAATCCTCAATCCTCAGTCCTCAATCCACAATCCTCAATCCTCAAACCTCAATCCTGATTCGTCAGTCCTCGTCCTCAATCCTCAATCTTCAATCCTCAATCCTCAGTCCTCAAACCTCAATTCTGAATCCTCAATCCTGAATCCTCAATCTTCAGCCCTCAGTCCTCAACAATCAGTTGTCATTCCTCAATCCTTTATAGAATATCCTCAATTCACAGCTTTCAATACTCAATACTCAATCTGCAATCTTCAAATCTCTATCCACGAACATCAATTCTCATCACTCATGCCTCAACACTCCGTCCCCAATCCTCAACACTCAATCCTCAATCCTCAATCTTCGATCATCAATACTGAATCCACAATCTTCAATCCTCAATCCTCAGTAGTCAAACCTCAATTCTGAATCCTCAATCCTGAATCCTCAATCTTCAGCCCTCAGTCCTCAACAATCAGTTGTCATTCCTCAATCCTCAATAGAATATCCTCAATTCACAGCTTTCAATACTCAATACTCAATCTGCAATCCTCCAACCTGTATCCACAAACATCAATTTTCATCACTCAACCCTCACCACTCAGTCCTCGATGTTCAATCCTCAATCCTCAATTCTCAATCTTCGATCCTCAATCCTCAATCCTCAATCCTCAATCCTCAATCCTCATTATTCAATCCTCAATACCCAATCCTCAATCTTCAATCCTCAATCCTCAATCCTCAATCCTCAATCCTCAATCTTCAGTCCTCAACACTCAATCTTCAATCCTCAATCCTCAATCCTCACTCCTCAATCCTCAATCTTCAATCCTCAATACTCAATCTTCAATCCTCAATCCTCAATACTCAATCCTCAATCCACATTCTTCAATCCTCATTCTTCAATCCTCAATACCCAATCCTCAATCTTCAATCCTCAATCCTCAATCCTCAGTTCGCAATCCTCAATCCTCAATCCTCAGACCTCAGGCATCAATACTCAACCCTCAGTCCTCGTCCTCAATCCACAAACCTCAATCCTCAATCCTCAATCTTCATTCATCAATATTCAACCTTCAATCCTCAATCCTAAATCCTCAAACCTCAATCCTCAATCCTCAATGTTCAATACTCAACACCCAATCCTCAATCTTCAATCCTCAATCCTCAGTCCTCAATCCTCAATCCTCAATCCTCAATCCTCTGTCCTCAATTCTCAATCCTCAATCCTCAATTTTCAATCCTCAATACGCAATCTTCAATCCTCAATGCTCAACCCTCAATCCTCAATCTTCAATCCTCAATCCTCAATCCTCGATCCCCAATCCTCAACCCTCAATCCTCAATCCTCAACCCTCAATCTTCAATCCTCGATACTCAATCTGCAATCCTCAATCCTCAGACCTCAAACATCAATATTCAACCCTCAGTCCTCGACCTCAATCCACAACACTCAATCCTCAATCCTCAATCTTCAATCATCAATATTCAATCTTCAATCCTTAATACTCAATTCTCAATCCTCAATCCTCAATCCTGAATCTTCAATCCTCAATCCTCAATCCTCAATCCTCAATCCTCAATCTTCAATCCTCAATACTCAATCTTCAATCCTCGATCCTCAATCCTCAATCCTCAATCCTCAATACTCAATCCTCAATCCTCAATCTTCAATCATCAATACTCAATCTTCAATCCTCAACCCTCAATCCTCAACCCTCAGACCTCGTCGTCAATCTTCAATTCTCAATCCTCAATCTTGAGTCCTTAATACTCAATGTGCAATCCTCAAGCCTCAGTCCTCAAACCTCAATTCTGAATCCTCAATACTCAACCTTCAATCCTCAATCCTCAGTCCTCAATACTCAACCATCAGTCCTCAATTCTCAATACTCGATATAATATCCTGAACTCTCGGGATTCAATACTCAAACCTCAATCCTCAACCCTCAGCCCTCATCCTCCATCATCAATCCTCACTCCTCAATCCCCAATATTCAATCCTCAATACTCAATCTTCAATCCTCAATCCTCATTCCTCAAACCTCAATCCTCAACCCTCAGTCCTCATCCTCAATTCTCAATTCTCACTTCTCAATCCTCAATCCTCTATACTCAATCTTCAACCCCCAATAATCAATCTCCAATCCTAGATCCTCAATCCCCAATCTTCAATCCTTAATCCTCAATCTTCAATCCTCATTCCCCAGTCCTCAATCTCCAATCCTCAATGCTCAATCCTCAATCTTCAATCCTCAGTCCTCAATCCTCAATCCTCAATCCTCCAACCTCAATCCTGAACCGTCAGTCCTCGTCCTCAGTCCTCAAACCTCAATCCTCAATCCTCAATATTCAATCATCAATACTCAATCTTCAACTCTCAATCCTCAATCCTCAATCCTCAATCCTCAATCCTCAAGCGTCAATCCTCAATCCTCAATCTTCAATCCTCAATCCTCAGTCCTCAAACCTCAATTCTGAATCCTCAATCCTGAATCCTCAACCTTCAGCCCTCAGTCCTCAACAATCAGTACTCATTCCTCAATCCTCAATAGAATATCCTCAATTCACAGCTTTCAATACTCAATACTCAATCTGCAATCTTCCAACCTGTATCCACAAACATCAATTTTCATCACGCAACCCTCAGCACTCAGGCCTCGATGTTCAATCCTCAATCCTCAATTCTCTATCTTCGATCCTCAATACTGAATCCTCAATCCTCAATCCTCAATCCTCAATCCTCAATCCTCAATCCTCATTATTCAATCCTCAATACCCAATCCTCAATCTTCAATCCTCAATCCTCAATCCCCAATGCTCAATCCTCTGTCCTCAAACCTCAATCCTGAATCCTCAATCCTGAATCCTCAAGCTTCAGCCCTCAGTCCTCAACAATCAGTTGTCAATCCTCAATCCTCAATAGAATATCATCATCTCACAGTTTTCAATACACAATACTCAATCTGCAATCCTCAAATCTCTATCCACAAACATCAATTCTCGTCACTCAACCCTCAACACTCAGTCCCCAATCCTCAATATTCAACCCTCAATCCTCAAACCTCAATCCACAATCCTCAACCTTCAATCCTCAATACTCAATCTTCAATCCTCAATCCTCAATCCTCAGTCCTCAATTCTCAATCCTCGATCGACAATCTTCAATCCTCAATACTCAACCTTCAATTCTCAATCCTCAATCCTCAATCCTCAATCCTCATTCTTCAATCCTCAATACCCAATCCTCAATCTTCAACCCTCAATCCTCAATCCTCAATTCTCAATCCTCAATCCTCAACCCTCAATCCTCATTCCTCAAACCTCAATCCTCAACCCTCAGTCCTCATCCTCAATTCTCAATTCTCAATTCTCATTTCTCAATACTCAATCCTTAATCCTCAATCTTCAATCCTCATTCCCCAGTCCTCAATCTCCAATCTTCAATCCACAATCCTCAATCCTCAGTCTTCAATCCACAATCCTCAATCCACAATCCTCAATCCTCAATTCTCAATCCTCAATCCTCAATCTTCAATCCTCAGACCACAATCCTCAATCCTCAATCCTCAATCCTCTGTCCTCAATTCTCAATCCTCAATCCTCAATTTTCAATCCTCAATCCTCAATTCTCAATCCTCAATCCTCAATTTTCAATCCTCAATACGCAATCTTCAATCCTCAATGCTCAATCCTCAATCCTCAATCCTCAGTCCTCAATCCACAATCCTCAATCCTCAAACCTCAATCCTGATTCGTCAGCCCTCGTCATCAATCCTCAACACTCAATCCTCAATCCTCAATCTTCAATCATCAATACTCAATTCTCAATCCTCAATCCTCAATCCTCATTCTTCAATCCTCAATACCCAACCCTCAATCTTCAACCCTCAATCCTCAATCCTCAATTGTCAATCATCAATCCTCAGTCCTCAGTCCTCAAACCTCAATCCTCAACCCTCAGCCCTCACACTCAATCCTCAATCCTCAATCCTCAATTCTCAATCTTCAATCCTCAATACTCAATCTTCAATACTCAATCCTCGGTCCTCAAATGTCAATTCTGAATCATCAACCCTGAACTCACAGTCTTCAGACTCCAGACCTCAACAATCAGTTGTCAATCCTCAATCCTCAATAGAATTTCAATACACAATACTCAGTCTGTAATCTTCAAATCTCTATCCACAAACATCAATTCTCATCACTCAACCCTCAACACTCCGTCCCCAATCCTCAATCTTCAATCCTCAATGCACAGTCCACAATCCTCAATCCTCAGTCCTCAATCCAACAATCCTCAATCCACAATCCTCAATCCTCAATTCTCAATCCTCAATCCTCAATCTTCAATCCTCAGACCAAAAACATCAATATTCAACCCCCAGTCCTCGTCCACAGTCCACAAACCTCAATCCTCAATCCTCAACCTTCAATCATCAATACTCAATCTTCAATCCTCAATCCTCAATCCTCAATCCTCAATCCCCAGTCTTCAATCCTCAATACTCAATCCTCTGTCCTCAAACCTCAATCCTCATTCGTCAAACCTCAATCCTCAACCCTCAGACCACAATCCTCAATCCTCAATCCTCAATCCTCTGTCCTCAATTCTCAATTCTCAATTCTCAATTCTCAATTCTCATTTCTCAATCCTCAATCCTTAATCCTCAATCTTCAATCCTCATTCCCCAGTCCTCAATCTCCAATCCTCAATCCACAATCCTCAATCCTCAGTCTTCAATCCACAATCCTCAATCCACAATCCTCAAACCTCAATTCTCAATCCTCAATCCTCAATCTTCAATCCTCAGACCACAATCCTCAATCCTCAATCCTCAATCCTCTGTCCTCAATTCTCAATCCTCAATCCTCAATTTTCAATCCTCAATACGCAATCTTCAATCCTCAATGCTCAATCCTCAATCCTCAATCCTCAGTCCTCAATCCACAATCCACAATCCTCAATCCTCAAACCTCCATTCTGATTCGTCAGACCTCGTCCTCAATCCTCAATCTTCAATCCTCAATCCTCAGTCCTCAAACCTCAATTCTGAATCCTCAATCCTGAATCCTCAATCTTCAGCCCTCAGTCCTCAACAATCAGTTGTCATTCCTCAATCCTCAATAGAATATCCTCAATTCACAGCTTTGAATACTCAATACTCAATCTGCAATCTTCAAATCTCTATCCACGAACATCAATTCTCATCACTCAACCCTCAACACTCCGTCCCCAATCCTCAATTTTCAATCCTCAATCCTCAGTCCTCAATCCTCAATCCTCAATCCTCAATCCTCTGTCCTCAATTCTCAATACTCAATCCTCAATTTTCAGTCCTCAATACGCAATCGTCAATCCTCAATGCTCAATCCTCAATCCTCAATCTTCAATCCTCAATCCTCAATCCTCGATCCCCAGTGCTCAATCCTCAATCCTCAATCCTCAACCCTCAATCTTCAATCCTCAATACTCAATCTGCAATCCTCAATCCTCAGACCTCAAACATCAATATTCAACCCTCAGTCCTCGACCTCAATCCACAACACTCAATCCTCAATCCTCAATCCTCAATCCTCAGTCCTCAATCCACAATCCTCAATCCTCAAACCTCAATCCTGATTCGTCAGTCCTCGTCCTCAATCCTCAATCTTCAATCCTCAATCCTCAGTCCTCAAACCTCAATTCTGAATCCTCAACCCTGAATCCTCAATCTTCAGCCCTCAGTCCTCAACAATCAGTTGTCATTACTCAATCCTTTATAGAATATCCTCAATTCACAGCTTTCAATACTCAATACTCAATCTGCAATCTTCAAATCTCTATCCACGAACATCAATTCTCATCACTCATCCCTCAACACTCCGTCCCCAATCCTCAACACTCAATCCTCAATCCTCAATCTTCGATCATCAATACTGAATCCACAATCTTCAATCCTCAATCCTCAGTAGTCAAACCTCAATTCTGAATCCTCAATCCTGAATCCTCAATCTTCAGCCCTCAGTCCTCAACAATCAGTTGTCATTCCTCAATCCTCAATAGAATATCCTCAATTCACAGCTTTCAATACACAATACTCAGTCTGCAATCTTCAAATCTCTATCCACAAACATCAATTCTCATCACTCAACCCTCAACACTCAGTCCTCAATGTTCAATCCTCAATCCTCAATTCTCAATCGTCGATCCTCAATACTGAATATTCAATCGTCAATGCTCAATCCTCAATCCTCAATCCTCAGTCCTCAATCCTCAATCTTCAATCCTCAATCCTCAATCCTCAATCCTCAATCCTCAATCTTCAGTCCTCAACACTCAATCTTCAATCCTCAATCCTCAATCCTCACTCCTCAATCCTCAATCTTCAATCCTCAATACTCAATCTTCAATCCTCAATCCTCAATACTCAATCCTCAATCCACATTCTTCAATCCTCATTCTTCAATCCTCAATACCCAATCCTCAATCTTCAATCCTCAATCCTCAATCCTCAGTTCGCAATCCTCAATCCTCAATCCTCAGACCTCAGGCATCAATACTCAACCCTCAGTCCTCGTCCTCAATCCACAAACCTCAATCCTCAATCCTCAATCTTCATTCATCAATATTCAACCTTCAATCCTCAATCCTAAATCCTCAAACCTCAATCCTCAATCCTCAATGTTCAATACTCAACACCCAATCCTCAATCTTCAATCCTCAATCCTCAGTCCTCAATCCTCAATCCTCAATCCTCAATCCTCTGTCCTCAATTCTCAATCCTCAATCCTCAATTTTCAATCCTCAATACGCAATCTTCAATCCTCAATGCTCAACCCTCAATCCTCAATCTTCAATCCTCAATCCTCAATCCTCGATCCCCAATGCTCAATCCTCAATCCTCAATCCTCAACCCTCAATCTTCAATCCTCGATACTCAATCTGCAATCCTCAATCCTCAGACCTCAAACATCAATATTCAACCCTCAGTCCTCGACCTCAATCCACAACACTCAATCCTCAATCCTCAATCTTCAATCATCAATATTCAATCTTCAATCCTCAATACTCAATTCTCAATCCTCAATCCTCAATCCTGAATCTTCAACCCTCAATCCTCAATCCTCAATCCTCAATCCTCAATCTTCAATCCTCAATACTCTATCTTCAATCCTCGATCCTCAATCCTCAATCCTCAATCCTCAATGCTCAATCCTCAATCCTCAATCTTCAATCATCAATACTCAATCTTCAATCCTCAACGCTCAATCCTCAACTCTCAGACCTCGTCGTCAATCTTCAATTCTCAATCCTCAATCTTGAGTCCTTAATACTCAATGTGCAATCCTCAAGCCTCAGTCCTCAAACCTCAATTCTGAATCCTCAATACTCAACCTTCAATCCTCAATCCTCAGTCCTCAATACTCAACCATCAGTCCTCAATTCTCAATACTCGATATAATATCCTGAAATCTCGGGATTCAATACTCAAACCTCAATCCTCAACCCTCAGCCCTCATCCTCCATCATCAATCCTCACTCCTCAATCTCCAATATTCAATCCTCAATACTCAATCTTCAATCCTCAATCCTCATTCCTCAAACCTCAATTCTCAACCCTCAGTCCTCATCCTCAATTCTCAATTCTCACTGCTCAATCCTCAATCCTCTATACTCAATCTTCAACCCCCAATAATCAATCTCCAATCCTAGATCCTCAATCCCCAATCTTCAATCCTTAATCCTCAATCTTCAATCCTCATTCCCCAGTCCTCAATCTCCAATCCTCAATGCTCAATCCTCAATCTTCAATCCTCAGTCCTCAATCCTCAATCCTCAATCCTCCAACCTCAATCCTGAACCGTCAGTCCTCGTCCTCAGTCCTCAAACCTCAATCCTCAATCCTCAATATTCAATCATCAATACTCAATCTTCAACTCTCAATCCTCAATCCTCAATCCTCAATCCTCAATCCTCAAGCGTCAATCCTCAATCCTCAATCTTCAATCCTCAATCCTCAGTCCTCAAACCTCAATTCTGAATCCTCAATCCTGAATCCTCAATCTTCAGCCCTCAGTCCTCAACAATCAGTACTCATTCCTCAATCCTCAATAGAATATCCTCCATTCACAGCTTTCAATACTCAATACTCAATCTGCAATCTTCCAACCTGTATCCACAAACATAAATTTTCATCACGCAACCCTCAGCACACAGTCCTCGATGTTCAAACCTCAATCCTCAATTCTCTGTCTTCGATCCTCAATACTGAATCCTCAATCCTCAATCCTCAATCCTCAATCCTCAATCCTCAATCCTCATTATTCAATCCTCAATACACAATCCTCAATCTTCAATCCTCAATCCTCAATCCTCAATGCTCAATCCTCTGTCCTCAAACCTCAAGCCTGAATCCTCAATCCTGAATCCTCAAGCTTCAGACCTCAGTCCTCAACAATCAGTTGTCAATCCTCAATCCTCAATAGAATATCATCAACTCACAGTTTTCAATACACAATACTCAATCTGCAATCCTCAAATCTCTATCCACAAACATCAATTCTCGTCACTCAACCCTCTACACTCAGTCCCCAATCCTCAATATTCAACCCTCAATCCTCAAACCTCAATCCACAGTCCTCAACCTTCAATCCTCAATACTCAATCTTCAATCCTCAATCCTCAATCCTCAGCCCTCAATTCTCAATCCTCGATCGACAATCTTCAATCCTCAATACTCAACCTTCAATTCTCAATCCTAAATCCTCAATCCTCAATCCTCATTCTTCAATCCTCAATACCCAATCCTCAATCTTCAACCCTCAATCCTCAATCCTCAATTCTCAATCCTCAATCCTCAACCCTCAATCCTCATTCGTCAAACCTCAATCCTCAACCCTCAGTCCTCATCCTCAATTCTCAATTCGCAATTCTCATTTCTCAATCCTCAATCCTTAATCCTCAATCTTCAATCCTCATTCCCCAGTCCTCAATCTCCAATCTTCAATCCACAATCCTCAATCCTCAGTCTTCAATCCACAATCCTCAATCCACAATCCTCAATCCTCAATTCTCAATCCTCAATCCTCAATCTTCAATCCTCAGACCACAATCCTCAACCCTCAATCCTCAATCCTCTGTCCTCAATTCTCAATCCTCAATCCTCAATTTTCAATCCTCAATCCTCAATTCTCAATCCTCAATCCTCAATTTTCAATCCTCAATACGCAATCTTCAATCCTCAATGCTCAATCCTCAATCCTCAATCCTCAGTCCTCAATCCACAATCCTCAATCCTCAAACCTCAATCCTGATTCGTCAGCCCTCGTCATCAATCCTCAACACTCAATCCTCAATCCTCAATCTTCAATCATCAATACTCAATTCTCAATCCTCAATCCTCAATCCTCATTCTTCAATCCTCAATACCCAACCCTCAATCTTCAACCCTCAATCCTCAATCCTCAATTCTCAATCATCGATCCTCAGTCCTCAGTCCTCAAACCTCAATCCTCAACCCTCAGCCCTCACACTCAATCCTCAATCCTCAATCCTCAATTCTCAATCTTCAATCCTCAATACTCAATCTTCAATCCCCAATCCTCGGTCCTCAAATGTCAATTCTGAATCATCAACCCTGAACTCACAGTCTTCAGACTCCAGACGTCAACAATCAGTTGTCAATCCTCAATCCTCAATAGAATTTCAATACACAATACTCAGTCTGTAATCTTCAAATCTCTATCCACAAACATCAATTCTCATCACTCAACCCTCAACACTCCGTCCCCAATCCTCAATCTTCAATCCTCAATGCACAATCCACAATCCTCAATCCTCAGTCCTCAATCCACAATCCTCAATCCTCAATCCTCAATCCTCAATCCTCAATCCCCAATCTTCAATCCTCAATACTCAATCCTCTGTCCTCAAACCTCAATCCTGAATCCTCAATCCTGAATCCTCAAGCTTCAGCCCTCAGTCCTCAACGATCAGTTGTCAATCCTCAATCCTCAATAGAATATCATCAACTCACAGTTTTCAATACACAATACTCAATCTGCAATCCTCAAATCTCTATCCACAAACATCAATTCTCGTCACTCAACCCTCAACACTCAGTCCCCAATCCTCAATATTCAACCCTCAATCCTCAAACCTCAATCCACAATGCTCAACCTTCAATCCTCAATACTCAATCTTCAATCCTCAATCCTCAATCCTCAGTCCTCAATTCTCAATCCTCGATCGACAATCTTCAATCCTCAATACTCAACCTTCAATTCTCAATCCTCAATCCTCAATCCTCAATCCTCATTCTTCAATCCTCAATACCCAATCCTCAATCTTCAACCCTCAATCCTCAATCCTCAATTCTCAATCCTCATTCCTCAACCCTCAATCCTCATTCGTCAAACCTCAACCCTCAACCCTCAGTCCTCATCCTCAATTCTCAATTCTCAATTCTCAATTCTCATTTCTCAATCCTCAATCCTTAATCCTCAATCTTCAATCCTCATTCCCCAGTCCTCAATCTCCAATCCTCAATCCACAATCCGCAATCCTCAGTCTTCAATCCACAATCCTCAATCCACAATCCTCAAACCTCAATTCTCAATCCTCAATCCTCTGTCCTCAATTCTCAATCCTCAATCCTCAATTTTCAATCCTCAATACGCAATCTTCAATCCTCAATGCTCAATCCTCAATCCTCAATCCTCAGTCCTCAATCCACAATCCACAATCCTCAATCCTCAAACCTCCATTCTGATTCGTCAGTCCTCGTCCTCAATCCTCAATCTTCAATCCTCAATCCTCAGTCCTCAAACCTCAATTCTGAATCCTCAATCCTGAATGCTCAACCTTCAGCCCTCAGTCCTCAACAATCAGTTGTCATTCCTCAATCCTCAATAGAATATCCTCAATTCACAGCTTTGAATACTCAATACTCAATCTGCAATCTTCAAATCTCTATCCACGAACATCAATTCTCATCACTCAACCCTCAACACTCCGTCCCCAATCCTCAATCTTCAATCCTCAATCCTCAGTCCTCAATCCTCAATCCTCAATCCTCAATCCTCTGTCCTCAATTCTCAATACTCAATCCTCAATTTTCAATCCTCAATACGCAATCGTCAATCCTCAATGCTCAATCTTGAATCCTCAATCCTCAATCCTCAATCCTCAATCCTCAATGCTCAATCCTCAATCCTCAATCTTCAATCATCAATACTCAATCTTCAATCCTCAACCCTCAATCCTCAACCATCAGACCTCGTCGTCAGTCTTCAATTCTCAATCCTCAATCTTGAGTCCTTAATACTCAATGTGCAATCCTCAATCCTCAGTCCTCAAACCTCAATTCTGAATCCTCAATACTCAACCATCAATCCGCAACCCTCAGTCCTCAATACTCAACCATCAGTCCTCAATTCTCAATTCTCAATATAATATCCTGAACTCTCGGGATTCAATACTCAAACCTCAATCCTCAACCCTCAGCCCTCATCCTCCATCATCAATCCTCACTCCTCAATCCCCAATATTCAATCCTCAATACTCAATCTTCAATCCTCAATCCTCATTCCTCAATCCTCAATGCTCAATCCTCAGTCATCAATACTCAATCTCCAATACTCAATCCTCAATGCTCAATCCTCAATCCTCAATCCTCAATCCTCAACCCTCAATCCTCATTCCTAAAACCTCAATCCTCAACCCTCAGTCCTCATCCTCAATTCTCAATTCTCACTTCTCAATCCTCAATCCTCTATCCTCAATCTTCAACCCCCAATAATCAATCTCCAATCCTAGATTCTCAATCCCCAATCTTCAATCCTTAATCCTCAATCTTCAATCCTCATTCCCCAGTCCTCAATCTCCAACCCTCAATGCTCAATCCTCAATCTTCAATCCTCAGTCCTCAATCCTCAATCCTCAATCCTCCAACCTCAATCCTGAACCGTCAGTCCTCGTCCTCAGTCCTCAAACCTCAATCCTCAATCCTCAATCTTCAATCCTCAATACGCAATCTTCAATCCTCAATGATCAATCCTCAGTCCTCAATCCACAATCCACAATCCTCAATCCTCAAACCTCCATCCTGATTCGTCAGTCCTCGTCCTCAATCCTCAATCTTCAATCGTCAATCCTCAGTCCTCAAACCTCAATTCTGAATCCTCAATCCTGAATCCTCAATCTTCGGCCCTCAGTCCTCAACAATCAGTTGTCATTCCTCAATCCTCGATAGAATATCCTCAATTCACAGCTTTGAATACTCAATACTCAATCTGCAATCTTCAAATCTCTATCCACGAACATCAATTCTCATCACTCAACCCTCAACACTCCGTCCCCAATCCTCAATCTTCAATCCTCAATCCTCAGTCCTCAATCCTCAATCCTCAATCCTCAATCCTCTGTCCTCAATTCTCAATACTCAATCCTCAATTTTCAATCCTCAATGCGCAATCGTCAATCCTCAATGCTCAATCCTCAATCCTCAATCTTCAATCCTCAATCCTCAATCCTCGATCCCCAGTGCTCAATCCTCAATCCTCAATCCTCAACCCTCAATCTTCAATCCTCAATACTCAATCTGCAATCCTCAATCCTCAGACCTCAAACATCATTATACAACCCTCAGTCCTCGACCTCAATCCACAACACTCAATCCTCAATCCTTAATCTTCAATCATCAATATTCAATCTTCAATCCTCAATACTCAATTCTCAATCCTCAACCCTCAATCCTGAATCTTCAACCCTCAATCCTCAATCCTCAATCCTCAATCCTCAATCTTCAATCCTCAATACTCAATCTTCAATCCTCAATCCTCAATCCTCAATCCTCAATCCTCAATGCTCAATCCTCAATCCTCAATCCTCAATCTTCAATCCTCAGACCACAATCCTCAATCCTCAATCCTGAATCCTCAACCCTCAATCCTCATTCGTCAAACCTCAATCCTCAACCCTCAGTCCTCATCCTCAATTCTCAATTCTCAATTCTCAATTCTCATTTCTCAATCCTCAATCCTTAATCCTCAATCTTCAATCCTCATTCCCCAGTCCTCAATCTCCAATCTTCAATCCACAATCCTCAATCCTCAGTCTTCAATCCACAATCCTCAATCCACAATCCTCAATCCTCAATTCTCAATCCTCAATTCTCAATCTTCAATCCTCAGACCACAATCCTCAATCCTCAATCCTCAATCCTCTGTCCTCAATTCTCAATCCTCAATCCTCAATTTTCAATCCTCAATCCTCAATTCTCAATCCTCAATCCTCAATTTTCAATCCTCAATACGCAATCTTCAATCCTCAATGCTCAATCCTCAATCCTCAATCCTCAGTCCTCAATCCACAATCCTCAATCCTCAAGCCTCAATCCTGATTCGTCAGCCCTCGTCATCAATCCTCAACACTCAATCCTCAATCCTCAATCTTCAATCATCAATACTCAATTCTCAATCCTCAATCCTCAATCCTCATTCTTCAATCCTCAATACCCAACCCTCAATCTTCAACCCTCAATCCTCAATCCTCAATTCTCAATCATCAATCCTCAGTCCTCAGTCCTCAAACCTCAATCCTCAACCCTCAGCCCTCACACTCAATCCTCAATCCTCAATCCTCAATTCTCAATCTTCAATCCTCAATACTCAATCTTCAATCCTCAATCCTCGGTCCTCAAATGTCAATTCTGAATCATCAACCCTGAACTCACAGTCTTCAGACTCCAGACCTCAACAATCAGTTGTCAATCCTCAATCCTCAATAGAATTTCAATACACAATACTCAGTCTGTAATCTTCAAATCTCTATCCACAAACATCAATTCTCATCACTC
The DNA here is from genome assembly GCF_051401765.1 of Calliopsis andreniformis. Classification (NCBI taxonomy): domain Eukaryota; kingdom Metazoa; phylum Arthropoda; class Insecta; order Hymenoptera; family Andrenidae; genus Calliopsis; species Calliopsis andreniformis. The sequence goes on from NW_027480497.1 coordinate 1,483,209, forward strand.
AACCCTCAACACTCCGTCCCCTTTCCTCAATCTTCAATCCTCAATGCACAATCCACAATCCTCAATCCTCAGTCCTCAATCCACAATCCTCAATCCACAATCCTCAATCCTCAATTCTCAATCCTCAATCCTCAATCTTCAATCCTCAGACCAAAAACATCAATATTCAACCCCCAGTCCTCGTCCACAATCCACAAACCTCAATCCTCAATCCTCAATCTTCAATCATCAATACTCAACCTTCAATCCTCAATCCTATATCCTCAATCCTCAATCCCCAGTCTTCAATCCTCAATACTCAATCCTCTGTCCTCAAACCTCAATCCTGAATCCTCAATCCTGAATCCTCAAGCTTCAGCCCTCAGTCATCAACGATCAGTTGTCAATCCTCAATCCTCAATAGAATATCATCAACTCACAGTTTTCAATACACAATACTCAATCTGCAATCCTCAAATCTCTATCCACAAACATCAATTCTCGTCACTCAACCCTCAACACTCAGTCCCCAATCCTCAATATTCAACCCTCAATCCTCAAACCTCAATCCACAATCCTCAACCTTCAATCCTCAATACTCAATCTTCAATCCTCAATCCTCAATCCTCAGTCCTCAATTCTCAATCCTCGATCGACAATCTTCAATCCTCAATACTCAACCTTCAATTCTCAATCCTCAATCCTCAATCCTCAATCCTCATTCTTCAATCCTCAATACCCAATCCTCAATCTTCAACCCTCAATCCTCAATCCTCAATTCTCAATCCTCATTCCTCAACCCTCAATCCTCACTCGTCAAACCTCAATCCTCAACCCTCAGTCCTCATCCTCAATTCTCAATTCTCAATTCTCGATTCTCATTTCTCAATCCTCAATCCTTAATCCTCAATCTTCAATCCTCATTCCCCAGTCCTCAATCTCCAATCCTCAATCCACAATCCTCAATCCTCAGTCTTCAATCCACAATCGTCAATCCACAATCCTCAAACCTCAATTCTCAATCCTCAATCCTCAATCTTCAATCCTCAGACCACAATCCTCAATCCTCAATCCTCAATCCTCTGTCCTCAATTCTCAATCCTCAATCCTCAATTTTCAATCCTCAATACGCAATCTTCAATCCTCAATGCTCAATCCTCAATCCTCAATCCTCAATCCTCAATTCTCAATACTCAATCCTCAATTTTCAATCCTCAATACGCAATCGTCAATCCTCAATGCTCAATCTTCAATCCTCAATCCTCAATCCTCAATCCTCAATCCTCAATGCTCAATCCTCAATCCTCAATCTTCAATCATCAATACTCAATCTTCAATCCTCAACCCTCAATCCTCAACCATCAGACCTCGTCGTCAGTCTTCAATTCTCAATCCTCAATCTTGAGTCCTTAATACTCAATGTGCAATCCTCAATCCTCAGTCCTCAAACCTCAATTCTGAATCCTCAATACTCAACCATCAATCCGCAACCCTCAGTCCTCAATACTCAAGCATCAGTCCTCAATTCTCAATTCTCAATATAATATCCTGAACTCTCGGGATTCAATACTCAAACCTCAATCCTCAACCCTCAGCCCTCATCCTCCATCATCAATCCTCACTCCTCAATCCCCAATATTCAATCCTCAATACTCAATCTTCAATCCTCAATCCTCATTCCTCAATCCTCAATGCTCAATCCTCAGTCATCAATACTCAATCTCCAATACTCAATCCTCAATGCTCAATCCTCAATCCTCAATCCTCAATCCTCAACCCTCAATCCTCATTCCTCAAACCTCAATCCTCAACCCTCAGTCCTCATCCTCAATTCTCAATTCTCACTTCTCAATCCTCAATCCTCTATCCTCAATCTTCAACCCCCAATAATCAATCTCCAATCCTAGATTCTCAATCCCCAATCTTCAATCCTTAATCCTCAATCTTCAATCCTCATTCCCCAGTCCTCAATCTCCAACCCTCAATGCTCAATCCTCAATCTTCAATCCTCAGTCCTCAATCCTCAATCCTCAATCCTCCAACCTCAATCCTGAACCGTCAGTCCTCGTCCTCAGTCCTCAAACCTCAATCCTCAATCCTCAATCTTCAATCCTCAATACGCAATCTTCAATCGTCAATGATCAATCCTCAGTCCTCAATCCACAATCCACAATCCTCAATCCTCAAACCTCCATCCTGATTCGTCAGTCCTCGTCCTCAATCCTCAATCTTCAATCGTCAATCCTCAGTCCTCAAACCTCAATTCTGAATCCTCAATCCTGAATCCTCAATCTTCGGCCCTCAGTCCTCAACAATCAGTTGTCATTCCTCAATCCTCGATAGAATATCCTCAATTCACAGCTTTGAATACTCAATACTCAATCTGCAATCTTCAAATCTCTATCCACGAACATCAATTCTCATCACTCAACCCTCAACACTCCGTCCCCAATCCTCAATCTTCAATCCTCAATCCTCAGTCCTCAATCCTCAATCCTCAATCCTCAATCCTCTGTCCTCAATTCTCAATACTCAATCCTCAATTTTCAATCCTCAATGCGCAATCGTCAATCCTCAATGCTCAATCCTCAATCCTCAATCTTCAATCCTCAATCCTCAATCCTCGATCCCCAGTGCTCAATCCTCAATCCTCAATCCTCAACCCTCAATCTTCAATCCTCAATACTCAATCTGCAATCCTCAATCCTCAGACCTCAAACATCATTATACAACCCTCAGTCCTCGACCTCAATCCACAACACTCAATCCTCAATCCTTAATCTTCAATCATCAATATTCAATCTTCAATCCTCAATACTCAATTCTCAATCCTCAATCCTCAATCCTGAATCTTCAACCCTCAATCCTCAATCCTCAATCCTCAATCCTCAATCTTCAATCCACAATACTCTATCTTCAATCCTCGATCCTCAATCCTCAATCCTCAATCCTCAATGCTCAATCCTCAATCCTCAATCTTCAATCATCAATACTCAATCTTCAATCCTCAACGCTCAATCCTCAACTCTCAGACCTCGTCGTCAATCTTCAATTCTCAATCCTCAATCTTGAGTCCTTAATACTCAATGTGCAATCCTCAAGCCTCAGTCCTCAAACCTCAATTCTGAATCCTCAATACTCAACCTTCAATCCTCAATCCTCAGTCCTCAATACTCAACCATCAGTCCTCAATTCTCAATACTCGATATAATATCCTGAAATCTCGGGATTCAATACTCAAACCTCAATCCTCAACCCTCAGCCCTCATCCTCCATCATCAATCCTCACTCCTCAATCTCCAATATTCAATCCTCAATACTCAATCTTCAATCCTCAATCCTCATTCCTCAAACCTCAATTCTCAACCCTCAGTCCTCATCCTCAATTCTCAATTCTCACTTCTCAATCCTCAATCCTCTATACTCAATCTTCAACCCCCAATAATCAATCTCCAATCCTAGATCCTCAATCCCCAATCTTCAATCCTTAATCCTCAATCTTCAATCCTCATTCCCCAGTCCTCAATCTCCAATCCTCAATGCTCAATCCTCAATCTTCAATCCTCAGTCCTCAATCCTCAATCCTCAATCCTCCAACCTCAATCCTGAACCGTCAGTCCTCGTCCTCAGTCCTCAAACCTCAATCCTCAATCCTCAATATTCAATCATCAATACTCAATCTTCAACTCTCAATCCTCAATCCTCAATCCTCAATCCTCAATCCTCAAGCGTCAATCCTCAATCCTCAATCTTCAATCCTCAATCCTCAGTCCTCAAACCTCAATTCTGAATCCTCAATCCTGAATCCTCAATCTTCAGCCCTCAGTCCTCAACAATCAGTACTCATTCCTCAATCCTCAATAGAATATCCTCCATTCACAGCTTTCAATACTCAATACTCAATCTGCAATCTTCCAACCTGTATCCACAAACATAAATTTTCATCACGCAACCCTCAGCACACAGTCCTCGATGTACAAACCTCAATCCTCAATTCTCTGTCTTCGATCCTCAATACTGAATCCTCAATCCTCAATCCTCAATCCTCAATCCTCAATCCTCATTATTCAATCCTCAATCCTCAATCCTCAATTCTCAATCCTCAATCCTCAACCCTCAATCCTCATTCGTCAAACCTCAATCCTCAACCCTCAGTCCTCATCCTCAATTCTCAATTCGCAATTCTCATTTCTCAATCCTCAATCCTTAATCCTCAATCTTCAATCCTCATTCCCCAGTCCTCAATCTCCAATCTTCAATCCACAATCCTCAATCCTCAGTCTTCAATCCACAATCCTCAATCCACAATCCTCAATCCTCAATTCTCAATCCTCAATCCTCAATCTTCAATCCTCAGACCACAATCCTCAACCCTCAATCCTCAATCCTCTGTCCTCAATTCTCAATCCTCAATCCTCAATTTTCAATCCTCAATCCTCAATTCTCAATCCTCAATCCTCAATTTTCAATCCTCAATACGCAATCTTCAATCCTCAATGCTCAATCCTCAATCCTCAATCCTCAGTCCTCAATCCACAATCCTCAATCCTCAAACCTCAATCCTGATTCGTCAGCCCTCGTCATCAATCCTCAACACTCAATCCTCAATCCTCAATCTTCAATCATCAATACTCAATTCTCAATCCTCAATCCTCAATCCTCATTCTTCAATCCTCAATACCCAACCCTCAATCTTCAACCCTCAATCCTCAATCCTCAATTCTCAATCATCAATCCTCAGTCCTCAGTCCTCAAACCTCAATCCTCAACCCTCAGCCCTCACACTCAATCCTCAATCCTCAATCCTCAATTCTCAATCTTCAATCCTCAATACTCAATCTTCAATCCCCAATCCTCGGTCCTCAAATGTCAATTCTGAATCATCAACCCTGAACTCACAGTCTTCAGACTCCAGACGTCAACAATCAGTTGTCAATCCTCAATCCTCAATAGAATTTCAATACACAATACTCAGTCTGTAATCTTCAAATCTCTATCCACAAACATCAATTCTCATCACTCAACCCTCAACACTCCGTCCCCAATCCTCAATCTTCAATCCTCAATGCACAATCCACAATCCTCAATCCTCAGTCCTCAATCCACAATCCTCAATCCTCAATCCTCAATCCTCAATCCTTAATCCCCAATCTTCAATCCTCAATACTCAATCCTCTGTCCTCAAACCTCAATCCTGAATCCTCAATCCTGAATCCTCAAGCTTCAGCCCTCAGTCCTCAACGATCAGTTGTCAATCCTCAATCCTCAATAGAATATCATCAACTCACAGTTTTCAATACACAATACTCAATCTGCAATCCTCAAATCTCTATCCACAAACATCAATTCTCGTCACTCAACCCTCAACACTCAGTCCCCAATCCTCAATATTCAACCCTCAATCCTCAAACCTCAATCCACAATGCTCAACCTTCAATCCTCAATACTCAATCTTCAATCCTCAATCCTCAATCCTCAGTCCTCAATTCTCAATCCTCGATCGACAATCTTCAATCCTCAATACTCAACCTTCAATTCTCAATCCTCAATCCTCAATCCTCAATCCTCATTCTTCAATCCTCAATACCCAATCCTCAATCTTCAACCCTCAATCCTCAATCCTCAATTCTCAATCCTCATTCCTCAACCCTCAATCCTCATTCGTCAAACCTCAACCCTCAACCCTCAGTCCTCATCCTCAATTCTCAATTCTCAATTCTCAATTCTCATTTCTCAATCCTCAATCCTTAATCCTCAATCTTCAATCCTCATTCCCCAGTCCTCAATCTCCAATCCTCAATCCACAATCCGCAATCCTCAGTCTTCAATCCACAATCCTCAATCCACAATCCTCAAACCTCAATTCTCAATCCTCAATCCTCTGTCCTCAATTCTCAATCCTCAATCCTCAATTTTCAATCCTCAATACGCAATCTTCAATCCTCAATGCTCAATCCTCAATCCTCAATCCTCAGTCCTCAATCCACAATCCACAATCCTCAATCCTCAAACCTCCATTCTGATTCGTCAGTCCTCGTCCTCAATCCTCAATCTTCAATCCTCAATCCTCAGTCCTCAAACCTCAATTCTGAATCCTCAATCCTGAATGCTCAACCTTCAGCCCTCAGTCCTCAACAATCAGTTGTCATTCCTCAATCCTCAATAGAATATCCTCAATTCACAGCTTTGAATACTCAATACTCAATCTGCAATCTTCAAATCTCTATCCACGAACATCAATTCTCATCACTCAACCCTCAACACTCCGTCCCCAATCCTCAATCTTCATTCCTCAATCCTCAGTCCTCAATCCTCAATCCTCAATCCTCAATCCTCTGTCCTCAATTCTCAATACTCAATCCTCAATTTTCAATCCTCAATACGCAATCGTCAATCCTCAATGCTCAATCTTGAATCCTCAATCCTCAATCCTCAATCCTCAATCCTCAATGCTCAATCCTCAATCCTCAATCTTCAATCATCAATACTCAATCTTCAATCCTCAACCCTCAACCCTCAACCATCAGACCTCGTCGTCAGTCTTCAATTCTCAATCCTCAATCTTGAGTCCTTAATACTCAATGTGCAATCCTCAATCCTCAGTCCTCAAACCTCAATTCTGAATCCTCAATACTCAACCATCAATCCGCAACCCTCAGTCCTCAATACTCAACCATCAGTCCTCAATTCTCAATTCTCAATATAATATCCTGAACTCTCGGGATTCAATACTCAAACCTCAATCCTCAACCCTCAGCCCTCATCCTCCATCATCAATCCTCACTCCTCAATCCCCAATATTCAATCCTCAATACTCAATCTTCAATCCTCAATCCTCATTCCTCAATCCTCAATGCTCAATCCTCAGTCATCAATACTCAATCTCCAATACTCAATCCTCAATGCTCAATCCTCAATCCTCAATCCTCAATCCTCAACCCTCAATCCTCATTCCTCAAACCTCAATCCTCAACCCTCAGTCCTCATCCTCAATTCTCAATTCTCACTTCTCAATCCTCAATCCTCTATCCTCAATCTTCAACCCCCAATAATCAATCTCCAATCCTAGATTCTCAATCCCCAATCTTCAATCCTTAATCCTCAATCTTCAATCCTCATTCCCCAGTCCTCAATCTCCAACCCTCAATGCTCAATCCTCAATCTTCAATCCTCAGTCCTCAATCCTCAATCCTCAATCCTCCAACCTCAATCCTGAACCGTCAGTCCTCGTCCTCAGTCCTCAAACCTCAATCCTCAATCCTCAATCTTCAATCCTCAATACGCAATCTTCAATCCTCAATGATCAATCCTCAGTCCTCAATCCACAATCCACAATCCTCAATCCTCAAACCTCCATCCTGATTCGTCAGTCCTCGTCCTCAATCCTCAATCTTCAATCGTCAATCCTCAGTCCTCAAACCTCAATTCTGAATCCTCAATCCTGAATCCTCAATCTTCGGCCCTCAGTCCTCAACAATCAGTTGTCATTCCTCAATCCTCGATAGAATATCCTCAATTCACAGCTTTGAATACTCAATACTCAATCTGCAATCTTCAAATCTCTATCCACGAACATCAATTCTCATCACTCAACCCTCAACACTCCGTCCCCAATCCTCAATCTTCAATCCTCAATCCTCAGTCCTCAATCCTCAATCCTCAATCCTCAATCCTCTGTCCTCAATTCTCAATACTCAATCCTCAATTTTCAATCCTCAATGCGCAATCGTCAATCCTCAATGCTCAATCCTCAATCCTCAATCTTCAATCCTCAATCCTCAATCCTCGATCCCCAGTGCTCAATCCTCAATCCTCAATCCTCAACCCTCAATCTTCAATCCTCAATACTCAATCTGCAATCCTCAATCCTCAGACCTCAAACATCATTATACAACCCTCAGTCCTCGACCTCAATCCACAACACTCAATCCTCAATCCTTAATCTTCAATCATCAATATTCAATCTTCAATCCTCAATACTCAATTCTCAATCCTCAACCCTCAATCCTGAATCTTCAACCCTCAATCCTCAATCCTCAATCCTCAATCCTCAATCTTCAATCCTCAATACTCAATCTTCAATCCTCAATCCTCAATCCTCAATCCTCAATCCTCAATGCTCAATCCTCAATCCTCAATCCTCAATCTTCAATCCTCAGACCACAATCCTCAATCCTCAATCCTGAATCCTCAACCCTCAATCCTCATTCGTCAAACCTCAATCCTCAACCCTCAGTCCTCATCCTCAATTCTCAATTCTCAATTCTCAATTCTCATTTCTCAATCCTCAATCCTTAATCCTCAATCTTCAATCCTCATTCCCCAGTCCTCAATCTCCAATCTTCAATCCACAATCCTCAATCCTCAGTCTTCAATCCACAATCCTCAATCCACAATCCTCAATCCTCAATTCTCAATCCTCAATTCTCAATCTTCAATCCTCAGACCACAATCCTCAATCCTCAATCCTCAATCCTCTGTCCTCAATTCTCAATCCTCAATCCTCAATTTTCAATCCTCAATCCTCAATTCTCAATCCTCAATCCTCAATTTTCAATCCTCAATACGCAATCTTCAATCCTCAATGCTCAATCCTCAATCCTCAATCCTCAGTCCTCAATCCACAATCCTCAATCCTCAAGCCTCAATCCTGATTCGTCAGCCCTCGTCATCAATCCTCAACACTCAATCCTCAATCCTCAATCTTCAATCATCAATACTCAATTCTCAATCCTCAATCCTCAATCCTCATTCTTCAATCCTCAATACCCAACCCTCAATCTTCAACCCTCAATCCTCAATCCTCAATTCTCAATCATCAATCCTCAGTCCTCAGTCCTCAAACCTCAATCCTCAACCCTCAGCCCTCACACTCAATCCTCAATCCTCAATCCTCAATTCTCAATCTTCAATCCTCAATACTCAATCTTCAATCCTCAATCCTCGGTCCTCAAATGTCAATTCTGAATCATCAACCCTGAACTCACAGTCTTCAGACTCCAGACCTCAACAATCAGTTGTCAATCCTCAATCCTCAATAGAATTTCAATACACAATACTCAGTCTGTAATCTTCAAATCTCTATCCACAAACATCAATTCTCATCACTCAACCCTCAACACTCCGTCCCCTTTCCTCAATCTTCAATCCTCAATGCACAATCCACAATCCTCAATCCTCAGTCCTCAATCCACAATCCTCAATCCACAATCCTCAATCCTCAATTCTCAATCCTCAATCCTCAATCTTCAATCCTCAGACCAAAAACATCAATATTCAACCCCCAGTCCTCGTCCACAATCCACAAACCTCAATCCTCAATCCTCAATCTTCAATCATCAATACTCAACCTTCAATCCTCAATCCTATATCCTCAATCCTCAATCCCCAGTCTTCAATCCTCAATACTCAATCCTCTGTCCTCAAACCTCAATCCTGAATCCTCAATCCTGAATCCTCAAGCTTCAGCCCTCAGTCATCAACGATCAGTTGTCAATCCTCAATCCTCAATAGAATATCATCAACTCACAGTTTTCAATACACAATACTCAATCTGCAATCCTCAAATCTCTATCCACAAACATCAATTCTCGTCACTCAACCCTCAACACTCAGTCCCCAATCCTCAATATTCAACCCTCAATCCTCAAACCTCAATCCACAATCCTCAACCTTCAATCCTCAATACTCAATCTTCAATCCTCAATCCTCAATCCTCAGTCCTCAATTCTCAATCCTCGATCGACAATCTTCAATCCTCAATACTCAACCTTCAATTCTCAATCCTCAATCCTCAATCCTCAATCCTCATTCTTCAATCCTCAATACCCAATCCTCAATCTTCAACCCTCAATCCTCAATCCTCAATTCTCAATCCTCATTCCTCAACCCTCAATCCTCACTCGTCAAACCTCAATCCTCAACCCTCAGTCCTCATCCTCAATTCTCAATTCTCAATTCTCGATTCTCATTTCTCAATCCTCAATCCTTAATCCTCAATCTTCAATCCTCATTCCCCAGTCCTCAATCTCCAATCCTCAATCCACAATCCTCAATCCTCAGTCTTCAATCCACAATCGTCAATCCACAATCCTCAAACCTCAATTCTCAATCCTCAATCCTCAATCTTCAATCCTCAGACCACAATCCTCAATCCTCAATCCTCAATCCTCTGTCCTCAATTCTCAATCCTCAATCCTCAATTTTCAATCCTCAATACGCAATCTTCAATCCTCAATGCTCAATCCTCAATCCTCAATCCTCAATCCTCAATTCTCAATACTCAATCCTCAATTTTCAATCCTCAATACGCAATCGTCAATCCTCAATGCTCAATCTTCAATCCTCAATCCTCAATCCTCAATCCTCAATCCTCAATGCTCAATCCTCAATCCTCAATCTTCAATCATCAATACTCAATCTTCAATCCTCAACCCTCAATCCTCAACCATCAGACCTCGTCGTCAGTCTTCAATTCTCAATCCTCAATCTTGAGTCCTTAATACTCAATGTGCAATCCTCAATCCTCAGTCCTCAAACCTCAATTCTGAATCCTCAATACTCAACCATCAATCCGCAACCCTCAGTCCTCAATACTCAACCATCAGTCCTCAATTCTCAATTCTCAATATAATATCCTGAACTCTCGGGATTCAATACTCAAACCTCAATCCTCAACCCTCAGCCCTCATCCTCCATCATCAATCCTCACTCCTCAATCCCCAATATTCAATCCTCAATACTCAATCTTCAATCCTCAATCCTCATTCCTCAATCCTCAATGCTCAATCCTCAGTCATCAATACTCAATCTCCAATACTCAATCCTCAATGCTCAATCCTCAATCCTCAATCCTCAATCCTCAACCCTCAATCCTCATTCCTCAAACCTCAATCCTCAACCCTCAGTCCTCATCCTCAATTCTCAATTCTCACTTCTCAATCCTCAATCCTCTATCCTCAATCTTCAACCCCCAATAATCAATCTCCAATCCTAGATTCTCAATCCCCAATCTTCAATCCTTAATCCTCAATCTTCAATCCTCATTCCCCAGTCCTCAATCTCCAACCCTCAATGCTCAATCCTCAATCTTCAATCCTCAGTCCTCAATCCTCAATCCTCAATCCTCCAACCTCAATCCTGAACCGTCAGTCCTCGTCCTCAGTCCTCAAACCTCAATCCTCAATCCTCAATCTTCAATCCTCAATACGCAATCTTCAATCCTCAATGATCAATCCTCAGTCCTCAATCCACAATCCACAATCCTCAATCCTCAAACCTCCATCCTGATTCGTCAGTCCTCGTCCTCAATCCTCAATCTTCAATCGTCAATCCTCAGTCCTCAAACCTCAATTCTGAATCCTCAATCCTGAATCCTCAATCTTCGGCCCTCAGTCCTCAACAATCAGTTGTCATTCCTCAATCCTCGATAGAATATCCTCAATTCACAGCTTTGAATACTCAATACTCAATCTGCAATCTTCAAATCTCTATCCACGAACATCAATTCTCATCACTCAACCCTCAACACTCCGTCCCCAATCCTCAATCTTCAATCCTCAATCCTCAGTCCTCAATCCTCAATCCTCAATCCTCAATCCTCTGTCCTCAATTCTCAATACTCAATCCTCAATTTTCAATCCTCAATGCGCAATCGTCAATCCTCAATGCTCAATCCTCAATCCTCAATCTTCAATCCTCAATCCTCAATCCTCGATCCCCAGTGCTCAATCCTCAATCCTCAATCCTCAACCCTCAATCTTCAATCCTCAATACTCAATCTGCAATCCTCAATCCTCAGACCTCAAACATCATTATACAACCCTCAGTCCTCGACCTCAATCCACAACACTCAATCCTCAATCCTTAATCTTCAATCATCAATATTCAATCTTCAATCCTCAATACTCAATTCTCAATCCTCAACCCTCAATCCTGAATCTTCAACCCTCAATCCTCAATCCTCAATCCTCAATCCTCAATCTTCAATCCTCAATACTCAATCTTCAATCCTCAATCCTCAATCCTCAATCCTCAATCCTCAATGCTCAATCCTCAATCCTCAATCCTCAATCTTCAATCCTCAGACAACAATCCTCAATCCTCAATCCTGAATCCTCAACCCTCAATCCTCATTCGTCAAACCTCAATCCTCAACCCTCAGTCCTCATCCTCAATTCTCAATTCTCAATTCTCAATTCTCATTTCTCAATCCTCAATCCTTAATCCTCAATCTTCAATCCTCATTCCCCAGTCCTCAATCTCCAATCTTCAATCCACAATCCTCAATCCTCAGTCTTCAATCCACAATCCTCAATCCACAATCCTCAATCCTCAATTCTCAATCCTCAATCCTCAATCTTCAATCCTCAGACCACAATCCTCAATCCTCAATCCTCAATCCTCTGTCCTCAATTCTCAATCCTCAATCCTCAATTTTCAATCCTCAATCCTCAATTCTCAATCCTCAATCCTCAATTTTCAATCCTCGATACGCAATCTTCAATCCTCAATGCTCAATCCTCAATCCTCAATCCTCAGTCCTCAATCCACAATCCTCAATCCTCAAGCCTCAATCCTGATTCGTCAGCCCTCGTCATCAATCCTCAACACTCAATCCTCAGACCACAATCCTCAATCCTCAATCCTCAATCCTCTGTCCTCAATTCTCAATCCTCATTCTTCAATCCTCAATACCCAACCCTCAATCTTCAACCCTCAATCCTCAATCCTCAATTCTCAATCATCAATCCTCAGTCCTCAGTCCTCAAACCTCAATCCTCAACCCTCAGCCCTCACACTCAATCCTCAATCCTCAATCCTCAATTCTCAATCTTCAATCCTCAATACTCAATCTTCAATCCTCAATCCTCGGTCCTCAAATGTCAATTCTGAATCATCAACCCTGAACTCACAGTCTTCAGACTCCAGACCTCAACAATCAGTTGTCAATCCTCAATCCTCAATAGAATTTCAATACACAATACTCAGTCTGTAATCTTCAAATCTCTATCCACAAACATCAATTCTCATCACTCAACCCTCAACACTCCGTCCCCTTTCCTCAATCTTCAATCCTCAATGCACAATCCACAATACTCAATCCTCAGTCCTCAATCCACAATCCTCAATCCACAATCCTCAATCCTCAATTCTCAATCCTCAATCCTCAATCTTCAATCCTCAGACCAAAAACATCAATATTCAACCCCCAGTCCTCGTCCACAATCCACAAACCTCAATTTTCAATCCTCAATCTTCAATCATCAATACTCAACCTTCAATCCTCAATCCTCAATCCTCAATCCTCAATCCCCAGTCTTCAATCCTCAATACTCAATCCTCTGTCCTCAAACCTCAATCCTGAATCCTCAATCCTGAATCCTCAAGCTTCAGCCCTCAGTCATCAACGATCAGTTGTCAATCCTCAATCCTCAATAGAATATCATCAACTCACAGTTTTCAATACACAATACTCAATCTGCAATCCTCAAATCTCTATCCACAAACATCAATTCTCGTCACTCAACCCTCAACACTCAGTCCCCAATCCTCAATATTCAACCCTCAATCCTCAAACCTCAATCCACAATCCTCAACCTTCAATCCTCAATACTCAATCTTCAATCCTCAATCCTCAATCCTCAGTCCTCAATTCTCAATCCTCGATCGACAATCTTCAATCCTCAATACTCAACCTTCAATTCTCAATCCTCAATCCTCAATCCTCAATCCTCATTCTTCAATCCTCAATACCCAATCCTCAATCTTCAACCCTCAATCCTCAATCCTCAATTCTCAATCCTCATTCCTCAACCCTCAATCCTCACTCGTCAAACCTCAATCCTCAACCCTCAGTCCTCATCCTCAATTCTCAATTCTCAATTCTCGATTCTCATTTCTCAATCCTCAATCCTTAATCCTCAATCTTCAATCCTCATTCCCCAGTCCTCAATCTCCAATCCTCAATCCACAATCCTCAATCCTCAGTCTTCAATCCACAATCGTCAATCCACAATCCTCAAACCTCAATTCTCAATCCTCAATCCTCAATCTTCAATCCTCAGACCACAATCCTCAATCCTCAATCCTCAATCCTCTGTCCTCAATTCTCAATCCTCAATCCTCAATTTTCAATCCTCAATACGCAATCTTCAATCCTCAATGCTCAATCCTCAATCCTCAATCCTCAGTCCTCAATCCACAATCCACAAACCTCAATCCTCAAACCTCCATTCTGATTCGTCAGACCTCGTCCTCAATCCTCAATCTTCAATCCTCAATCCTCAGTCCTCAAACCTCAATTCTGAATCCTCAATACTCAACCATCAATCCTCAACCCTCAGTCCTCAATACTCAACCATCAGTCCTCAATTCTCAATACTCAATATAATATCCTGAACTCTCGGGATTCAATACTCAAACCTCAATCCTCAACCCTCAGCCCTCATCCTCCATCATCAATCCTCACTCCTCAATCCCCAATATTCAATCCTCAATACTCAATCTTCTATCCTCAATCCTCATTCCTCAATCCTCAATGCTCAATCCTCAGTCATCAATACTCAATCTCCAATACTCAATCCTCAATGCTCAATCCTCAATCCTCAATCCTCAATCCTCAACCCTCAATCCTCATTCCTCAAACCTCAATCCTCAACCCTCAGTCCTCATCCTCAATTCTCAATTCTCACTTCTCAATCCTCAATCCTCTATCCTCAATCTTCAACCCCCAATAATCAATCTCCAATCCTAGATCCTCAATCCCCAATCTTCAATCCTTAATCCTCAATCTTCAATCCTCATTCCCCAGTCCTCAATCTCCAACCCTCAATGCTCAATCCTCAATCTTCAATCCTCAGTCCTCAATCCTCAATCCTCAATCCTCCAACCTCAATCCTGAACCGTCAGTCCTCGTCCTCAGTCCTCAAACCTCAATCCTCAATCCTCAATCTTCAATCCTCAATACGCAATCTTCAATCCTCAATGCTCAATCCTCAGTCCTCAATCCACAATCCACAATCCTCAATCCTCAAACCTCCATCCTGATTCGTCAGTCCTCGTCCTAAATCCTCAATCTTCAATCCTCAATCCTCAGTCCTCAAACCTCAATTCTGAATCCTCAATCCTGAATCCTCAATCTTCAGCCCTCAGTCCTCAACAATCAGTTGTCATTCCTCAATCCTCAATAGAATATCCTCAATTCACAGCTTTGAATACTCAATACTCAATCTGCAATCTTCAAATCTCTATCCACGAACATCAATTCTCATCACTCAACCCTCAACACTCCGTCCCCAATCCTCAATCTTCAATCCTCAATCCTCAATTCTCAATCCTCAATCCTCAATTTTCAATCCTCAATACGCAATCTTCAATCCTCAATGCTCAATCCTCAATCCTCAATCCTCAGTCCTCAATCCACAATCCTCAATACTCAAACCTCAATCCTCAATCGTCAATCATCAATAATCAATTCTCAATCCTCAATCCTCAATCCTCATTCTTCAGTCCTCAATACCCAACCCTCAATCTTCAACCCTCTATCCTCAATCCTCTGTCCTCAATTCTCAATACTCAATCCTCAATTTTCAATCCTCAATACGCAATCGTCAATCCTCAATGCTCAATCCTCAATCCTCAATCTTCAATCCTCAATCCTCAATCCTCGATCCCCAGTGCTCAATCCTCAATCCTCAATCCTCAACCCTCAATCTTCATTCCTCAATCCTCAGACCTCAAACATCATTATACAACCCTCAGTCCTCGACCTCAATCCACAACACTCAATCCTCAATCCTTAATCTTCAATCATCAATATTCAATCTTCAATCCTCAATACTCAATTCTCAATCCTCAACCCTCAATCCTGAATCTTCAACCCTCAATCCTCAATCCTCAATCCTCAATCCTCAATCTTCAATCCTCAATACTCAATCTTCAATCCTCAATCCTCAATCCTCAATCCTCAATCCTCAATGCTCAATCCTCAATCCTCAATCCTCAATCTTCAATCCTCAGACCACAATCCTCAATCCTCAATCCTGAATCCTCAACCCTCAATCCTCATTCGTCAAACCTCAATCCTCAACCCTCAGTCCTCATCCTCAATTCTCAATTCTCAATTCTCAATTCTCATTTCTCAATCCTCAATCCTTAATCCTCAATCTTCAATCCTCATTCCCCAGTCCTCAATCTCCAATCTTCAATCCACAATCCTCAATCCTCAGTCTTCAATCCACAATCCTCAATCCACAATCCTCAATCCTCAATTCTCAATCCTCAATCCTCAATCTTCAATCCTCAGACCACAATCCTCAATCCTCAATCCTCAATCCTCTGTCCTCAATTCTCAATCCTCAATCCTCAATTTTCAATCCTCAATCCTCAATTCTCAATCCTCAATCCTCAATTTTCAATCCTCAATACGCAATCTTCAATCCTCAATGCTCAATCCTCAATCCTCAATCCTCAGTCCTCAATCCACAATCCTCAATCCTCAAGCCTCAATCCTGATTCGTCAGCCCTCGTCATCAATCCTCAACACTCAATCCTCAATCCTCAATCTTCAATCATCAATACTCAATTCTCAATCCTCAATCCTCAATCCTCATTCTTCAATCCTCAATACCCAACCCTCAATCTTCAACCCTCAATCCTCAATCCTCAATTCTCAATCATCAATCCTCAGTCCTCAGTCCTCAAACCTCAATCCTCAACCCTCAGCCCTCACACTCAATCCTCAATCCTCAATCCTCAATTCTCAATCTTCAATCCTCAATACTCAATCTTCAATCCTCAATCCTCGGTCCTCAAATGTCAATTCTGAATCATCAACCCTGAACTCACAGTCTTCAGACTCCAGACCTCAACAATCAGTTGTCAATCCTCAATCCTCAATAGAATTTCAATACACAATACTCAGTCTGTAATCTTCAAATCTCTATCCACAAACATCAATTCTCATCACTCAACCCTCAACACTCCGTCCCCTTTCCTCAATCTTCAATCCTCAATGCACAATCCACAATCCTCAATCCTCAGTCCTCAATCCACAATCCTCAATCCACAATCCTCAATCCTCAATTCTCAATCCTCAATCCTCAATCTTCAATCCTCAGACCAAAAACATCAATATTCAACCCCCAGTCCTCGTCCACAATCCACAAACCTCAATCCTCAATCCTCAATCTTCAATCATCAATACTCAACCTTCAATCCTCAATCCTCAATCCTCAATCCTCAATCCCCAGTCTTCAATCCTCAATACTCAATCCTCTGTCCTCAAACCTCAATCCTGAATCCTCAATCCTGAATCCTCAAGCTTCAGCCCTCAGTCATCAACGATCAGTTGTCAATCCTCAATCCTCAATAGAATATCATCAACTCACAGTTTTCAATACACAATACTCAATCTGCAATCCTCAAATCTCTATCCACAAACATCAATTCTCGTCACTCAACCCTCAACACTCAGTCCCCAATCCTCAATATTCAACCCTCAATCCTCAAACCTCAATCCACAATCCTCAACCTTCAATCCTCAATACTCAATCTTCAATCCTCAATCCTCAATCCTCAGTCCTCAATTCTCAATCCTCGATCGACAATCTTCAATCCTCAATACTCAACCTTCAATTCTCAATCCTCAATCCTCAATCCTCAATCCTCATTCTTCAATCCTCAATACCCAATCCTCAATCTTCAACCCTCAATCCTCAATCCTCAATTCTCAATCCTCATTCCTCAACCCTCAATCCTCACTCGTCAAACCTCAATCCTAAACCCTCAGTCCTCATCCTCAATTCTCAATTCTCAATTCTCGATTCTCATTTCTCAATCCTCAATCCTTAATCCTCAATCTTCAATCCTCATTCCCCAGTCCTCAATTCTCAATCCTCAATCCTCAATTTTCAATCCTCAATACGCAATCTTCAATCCTCAATGCTCAATCCTCAATCCTCAATCCTCAGTCCTCAATCCACAATCCACAATCCTCAATCCTCAAACCTCCATTCTGATTCGTCAGACCTCGTCCTCAATCCTCAATCTTCAATCCTCAATCCTCAGTCCCCAAACCTCAATTCCGAATCCTCAATCCTGAATCCTCAATCTTCAGCCCTCAGTCCTCAACAATCAGTTGTCATTCCTCAATCCTCAATAGAATATCCTCAATTCACAGCTTTGAATACTCAATACTCAATCTGCAATCTTCAAATCTCTATCCACGAACATCAATTCTCATCACTCAACCCTCAACACTCCGTCCCCAATCCTCAATCTTCAATCCTCAATCCTCAGTCCTCAATCCTCAATCCTCAATCCTCAATCCTCTGTCCTCAATTCTCAATACTCAATCCTCAATTTTCAATCCTCAATACGCAATCGTCAATCCTCAATGCTCAATCCTCAATCCTCAATCTTCAATCCTCAATCTTCAATCCTCGATCCCCAGTGCTCAATCCTCAATCCTCAATCCTCAACCCTCAATCTTCAATCCTCAATACTCAATCTGCAATCCTCAATCCTCAGACCTCAAACATCAATATTCAACCCTCAGTCCTCGACCTCAATCCACAACACTCAATCCTCAATCCTTAATCTTCAATCATCAATATTCAATCTTCAATCCTCAATACTCAATTCTCAATCCTCAATCCTCAATCCTGAATCTTCAACCCTCAATCCTCAATCCTCAATCCTCAATCCTCAATCTTCAATCCTCAATACTCAATCTTCAATCCTCAATCCTCAATCCTCAATCCTCAATCCTCAATGCTCAATCCTCAATCCTCAATCTTCAATCATCAATACTCAATCTTCAATCCTCAACCCTCAATCCTCAACCCTCAGACCTCGTCGTCAGTCTTCAATTCTCAATCCTCAATCTTGAGTCCTTTATACTCAATGTGCAATCCTCAATCCTCAGTCCTCAAACCTCAATTCTGAATCCTCAATACTCAACCATCAATCCTCAACCCTCAGTCCTCAATACTCAACCATCAGTCCTCAATTCTCAATACTCAATATAATATCCTGAACTCTCGGGATTCAATACTCAAACCTCAATCCTCAACCCTCAGCCCTCATCCTCCATCATCAATCCTCACTCCTCAATCCCCAATATTCAATCCTCAATACTCAATCTTCAATCCTCAATCCTCATTCCTCAATCCTCAATGCTCAATCCTCAGTCATCAATACTCAATCTCCAATACTCAATCCTCAATGCTCAATCCTCAATCCTCAATCCTCAATCCTCAACCCTCAATCCTCATTCCTCAAACCTCAATCCTCAACCCTCAGTCCTCATCCTCAATTCTCAATTCTCACTTCTCAATCCTCAATCCTCTATCCTCAATCTTCAACCCCCAATAATCAATCTCCAATCCTAGATCCTCAATCCCCAATCTTCAATCCTTAATCCTCAATCTTCAATCCTCATTCCCCAGTCCTCAATCTCCAACCCTCAATGCTCAATCCTCAATCTTCAGTCCTCAATCCACAATCCACAATCCTCAATCCTCAAACCTCCATTCTGATTCGTCAGACCTCGTCCTCAATCCTCAATCTTCAATCCTCAATCCTCAGTCCTCAAACCTCAATTCTGAATCCTCAATCCTGAATCCTCAATCTTCAGCCCTCAGTCCTCAACAATCAGTTGTCATTCCTCAATCCTCAATAGAATATCCTCAATTCACAGCTTTGAATACTCAATACTCAATCTGCAATCTTCAAATCTCTATCCACGAACATCAATTCTCATCACTCAACCCTCAACACTCCGTCCCCAATCCTCAATCTTCAATCCTCAATCCTCAGTCCTCAATCCTCAATCCTCAATCCTCAATCCTCTGTCCTCAATTCTCAATACTCAATCCTCAATTTTCAATCCTCAATACGCAATCGTCAATCCTCAATGCTCAATCCTCAATCCTCAATCTTCAATCCTCAATC
The DNA here is from genome assembly GCF_051401765.1 of Calliopsis andreniformis. Classification (NCBI taxonomy): domain Eukaryota; kingdom Metazoa; phylum Arthropoda; class Insecta; order Hymenoptera; family Andrenidae; genus Calliopsis; species Calliopsis andreniformis. Next base: position 1,503,144 of record NW_027480497.1, read on the forward strand.
CTGAATCCTCGATCCCCAGTGCTCAATCCTCAATCCTCAATCCTCAACCCTCAATCTTCAATCCTCAATACTCAATCTGCAATCCTCAATCCTCAGACCTCAAACATCAATATTCAACCCTCAGTCCTCGACCTCAATCCACAACACTCAATCCTCAATCCTTAATCTTCAATCATCAATATTCAATCTTCAATCCTCAATACTCAATTCTCAATCCTCAATCCTCAATCCTGAATCTTCAACCCTCAATCCTCAATCCTCAATCCTCAATCCTCAATCTTCAATCCTCAATACTCAATCTTCAATCCTCAATCCTCAATCCTCAATCCTCAATCCTCAATGCTCAATCCTCAATCCTCAATCTTCAATCATCAATACTCAATCTTCAATCCTCAACCCTCAATCCTCAACCCTCAGACCTCGTCGTCAGTCTTCAATTCTCAATCCTCAATCTTGAGTCCTTTATACTCAATGTGCAATCCTCAATCCTCAGTCCTCAAACCTCAATTCTGAATCCTCAATACTCAACCATCAATCCTCAACCCTCAGTCCTCAATACTCAACCATCAGTCCTCAATTCTCAATACTCAATATAATATCCTGAACTCTCGGGATTCAATACTCAAACCTCAATCCTCAACCCTCAGCCCTCATCCTCCATCATCAATCCTCACTCCTCAATCCCCAATATTCAATCCTCAATACTCAATCTTCAATCCTCAATCCTCATTCCTCAATCCTCAATGCTCAATCCTCAGTCATCAATACTCAATCTCCAATACTCAATCCTCAATGCTCAATCCTCAATCCTCAATCCTCAATCCTCAACCCTCAATCCTCATTCCTCAAACCTCAATCCTCACCCCTCAGTCCTCATCCTCAATTCTCAATTCTCACTTCTCAATCCTCAATCCTCTATCCTCAATCTTCAACCCCCAATAATCAATCTCCAATCCTAGATCCTCAATCCCCAATCTTCAATCCTTAATCCTCAATCTTCAATCCTCATTCCCCAGTCCTCAATCTCCAACCCTCAATGCTCAATCCTCAATCTTCAATCCTCAGTCCTCAATCCTCAATCCTCAATCCTCCAACCTCAATCCTGAACCGTCAGTCCTCGTCCTCAGTCCTCAAACCTCAATCCTCAATCCTCAATCTTCAATCCTCAATACGCAATCTTCAATCCTCAATGCTCAATCCTCAGTCCTCAATCCACAATCCACAATCCTCAATCCTCAAACCTCCATCCTGATTCGTCAGTCCTCGTCCTAAATCCTCAATCTTCAATCCTCAATCCTCAGTCCTCAAACCTCAATTCTGAATCCTCAATCCTGAATCCTCAATCTTCAGCCCTCAGTCCTCAACAATCAGTTGTCATTCCTCAATCCTCAATAGAATATCCTCAATTCACAGCTTTGAATACTCAATACTCAATCTGCAATCTTCAAATCTCTATCCACGAACATCAATTCTCATCACTCAACCCTCAACACTCCGTCCCCAATCCTCAATCTTCAATCCTCAATCCTCAATTCTCAATCCTCAATCCTCAATTTTCAATCCTCAATACGCAATCTTCAATCCTCAATGCTCAATCCTCAATCCTCAATCCTCAGTCCTCAATCCACAATCCTCAATACTCAAACCTCAATCCTCAATCGTCAATCATCAATAATCAATTCTCAATCCACAATCCTCAATCCTCATTCTTCAATCCTCAATACCCAACCCTCAATCTTCAACCCTCTATCCTCAATCCTCAATTCTCAATCATCAATCCTCAGTCCTCAGTCCTCAAACCTCAATCCTCAACCCTCAGCCCTCACACTCAATCCTCAATCCTCAATCCTCAATTCTCAATCTTCAATCCTCAATACTCAATCTTCAATCCTCAATCCTCGGTCCTCAAATGTCAATTCTGAATCATCAACCCTGAACTCACAGTCTTCAGACTCCAGACCTCAACAATCAGTTGTCAATCCTCAATCCTCAATAGAATTTCAATACACAATACTCAGTCTGTAATCTTCAAATCTCTATCCACAAACATCAATTCTCATCACTCAACCCTCAACACTCCGTCCCCAATCCTCAATCTTCAATCCTCAATGCACAATCCACAATCCTCAATCCTCAGTCCTCAATCCACAATCCTCAATCCACAATCCTCAATCCTCAATTCTCAATCCTCAATCCTCAATCTTCAATCCTCAGACCTAAAACATCAATATTCAACCCCCAGTCCTCGTCCACAATCCACAAACCTCAATCCTCAATCCTCAATCTTCAATCATCAATACTCAATCTTCAATCCTCAATCCTCAATCCTCAATCCTCAATCCCCAATCTTCAATCCTCAATACTCAATCCTCTGTCCTCAAACCTCAATCCTGAATCCTCAATCCTGAATCCTCAAGCTTCAGCCCTCAGTCCTCAACGATCAGTTGTCAATCCTCAATCCTCAATAGAATATCATCAACTCACAGTTTTCAATACACAATACTCAATCTGCAATCCTCAAATCTCTATCCACAAACATCAATTCTCGTCACTCAACCCTCAACACTCAGTCCCCAATCCTCAATATTCAACCCTCAATCCTCAAACCTCAATCCACAATCCTCAACCTTCAATCCTCAATACTCAATCTTCAATCCTCAATCCTCAATCCTCAGTCCTCAATTCTCAATCCTCGATCGACAATCTTCAATCCTCAATACTCAGCCTTCAATTCTCAATCCTCAATCCTCAATCCTCAATCCTCATTCTTCAATCCTCAATACCCAATCCTCAATCTTCAACCCTCAATCCTCAATCCTCAATTCTCAATCCTCATTCCTCAACCCTCAATCCTCATTCGTCAAACCTCAACCCTCAACCCTCAGTCCTCATCCTCAATTCTCAATTCTCAATTCTCAATTCTCATTTCTCAATCCTCAATCCTTAATCCTCAATCTTCAATCCTCATTCCCCAGTCCTCAATCTCCAATCCTCAATCCACAATCCTCAATCCTCAGTCTTCAATCCACAATCCTCAATCCACAATCCTCAAACCTCAATTCTCAATCCTCAATCCTCTGTCCTCAATTCTCAATCCTCAATCCTCAATTTTCAATCCTCAATACGCAATCTTCAATCCTCAATGCTCAATCCTCAATCCTCAATCCTCAGTCCTCAATCCACAATCCACAATCCTCAATCCTCAAACCTCCATTCTGATTCGTCAGTCCTCGTCCTCAATCCTCAATCTTCAATCCTCAATCCTCAGTCCTCAAACCTCAATTCTGAATCCTCAATCCTGAATGCTCAACCTTCAGCCCTCAGTCCTCAACAATCAGTTGTCATTCCTCAATCCTCAATAGAATATCCTCAATTCACAGCTTTGAATACTCAATACTCAATCTGCAATCTTCAAATCTCTATCCACGAACATCAATTCTCATCACTCAACCCTCAACACTCCGTCGCCAATCCTCAATCTTCAATCCTCAATCCTCAGTCCTGAATCCTCAATCCTCAATCCTCAATCCTCTGTCCTCAATTCTCAATACTCAATCCTCAATTTTCAATCCTCAATACGCAATCGTCAATCCTCAATGCTCAATCTTCAATCCTCAATCCTCAATCCTCAATCCTCAATCCTCAATGCTCAATCCTCAATCCTCAATCTTCAATCATCAATACTCAATCTTCAATCCTCAACCCTCAATCCTCAACCATCAGACCTCGTCGTCAGTCTTCAATTCTCAATCCTCAATCTTGAGTCCTTAAAACTCAATGTGCAATCCTCAATCCTCAGTCCTCAAACCTCAATTCTGAATCCTCAATACTCAACCATCAATCCGCAACCCTCAGTCCTCAATACTCAACCATCAGTCCTCAATTCTCAATACTCAATATAATATCCTGAACTCTCGGGATTCAATACTCAAACCTCAATCCTCAACCCTCAGCCCTCATCCTCCATCATCAATCCTCACTCCTCAATCCCCAATATTCAATCCTCAATACTCAGTCTTCAATCCTCAATCCTCATTCCTCAATCCTCAATGCTCAATCCTCAGTCATCAATACTCAATCTCCAATACTCAATCCTCAATGCTCAATCCTCAATCCTCAATCCTCAATCCTCAACCCTCAATCCTCATTCCTCAAACCTCAATCCTCAACCCTCAGTCCTCATCCTCAATTCTCAATTCTCACTTCTCAATCCTCAATCCTCTATCCTCAATCCTCAATACGCAATCTTCAATCCTCAATGATCAATCCTCAGTCCTCAATCCACAATCCACAATCCTCAATCCTCAAACCTCCATCCTGATTCGTCAGTCCTCGTCCTCAATCCTCAATCTTCAATCGTCAATCCTCAGTCCTCAAACCTCAATTCTGAATCCTCAATCCTGAATCCTCAATCTTCGGCCCTCAGTCCTCAACAATCAGTTGTCATTCCTCAATCCTCAATAGAATATCCTCAATTCACAGCTTTGAATACTCAATACTCAATCTGCAATCTTCAAATCTCTATCCACGAACATCAATTCTCATCAATCAACCCTCAACACTCCGTCCCCAATCCTCAACCTTCAATCCTCAATCCTCAATTCTCAATCCCCAATCCTCAATTTTCAATCCTCAATACGCAATCTTCAATCCTCAATGCTCAATCCTCAATCCTCAATCCTCAGTCCTCAATCCACAATCCTCAATACTCAAACCTCAATCCTCAATCTTCAATCATCAATACTCGATTCTCAATCCTCAATCCTCAATCCTCATTCTTCAATCCTCAATACCCAACCCTCACTCTTCAGCCCTCAATCCTCAATCCTCAATTCTCAATCATCAATCCTCAGTCCTCAGTCCTCAAACCTCAATCCTCAACCCTCAGCCCTCACACTCAATCCTCAATCCTCAATCCTCAATTCTCAATCTTCAATCCTCAATACTCAATCTTCAATCCTCAATCCTCGGTCCTCAAATCTCAATTATGAATCCTCAACCCTGAACTCACAGTCTTCAGACTCCAGACCTCAACAATCAGTTGTCAATCCTCAATCCTCAATAGAATTTCAATACACAATACTCAGTCTGCAATCTTCAAATCTCTATCCACAAACATCAATTCTCATCACTCAACCCTCAACACTCCGTCCCCAATCCTCAATCTTCAATCCTCAATGCACAATCCACAATCCTCAATCCTCAGTCCTCAATCCACAATCCTCAATCCACAATCCTCAATCCTCAATTCTCAATCCTCAATCCTCAATCTTCAATCCTCAGACCAAAAACATCAATATTCAACCCTCAGTCCTCGACCTCAATCCACAACACTCAGTCCTTAATCCTCAATCTTCATTCATCAATATTCAACCTTCAATCCTCAATCCTAAATCCTCAAACCTCAATCCTCAATCCTCAATGTTCAATACTCAACACCCAATCCTCAATCTTCAATCCTCAATCCTCAGTCCTCAATCCTCAATCCTCAATCCTCAATCCTCTGTCCTCAATTCTCAATCCTCAATCCTCAATTTTCAATCCTCAATACGCAATCTTCAATCCTCAATGCTCAATCCTCAATCCTCAATCTTCAATCCTCAATCCTCAATCCTCAATCCCCAATGCTCAATCCTCAATCCTCAATCCTAAACCCTCAATCTTCAATCCTCAATACTCAATCTGCAATCCTCAATCCTCAGTCCTCAATTCTCAATCCTCAATCCTCAATTTTCAATCCTCAATACGCAATCTTCAATCCTCAATGCTCAATCCTCAATCCTCAATCTTCAATCCTCAATCCTCAATCCTCAATCCCCAATGCTCAATCCTCAATCCTCAATCCTAAACCCTCAATCTTCAATCCTCAATACTCAATCTGCAATCCTCAATCCTCAGACCTCAAACTTCGATATTCAACCCTCAGTCCTCGACCTCAATCCACAACACTCAGTCCTCAATCCTCTATCTTCAATCATCAATATTCAATCTTCAATCCTCAATACTCAATTCTCAATCCTCAATCCTCAATCCTGAATCTTCAATCCTCAATCCTCAATCCTCAATCCTCAATCCTCAATCTTCAATCCTCAATACTCAATCTTCAATCCTCAATCCTCAATCCTCAATCCTCAATCCTCAATGCTCAATCCTCAATCCTCAATCTTCAAGCATCAATACTCTATCTTCATTCCTCAACCCTCAATCCTCAACCCTCAGACCTCATCGTCAATCTTCAATTCTAAATCCTCAATCTTGAGTCCTCAATACTCAATGTGCAATCCTCAATCCTCAGTCCTCAGACCTCAATTCTGAATCCTCAATACTCAACCTTCAATCCTCAATCCTCAGTCCTCAATACTCAACCATCAGTCCTCAATTCTCAATACTCAATATAATATCCTGAACTCTCGGGATTCAATACTCAAACCTCAATCCTCAACCCTCAGCCCTCATCCTCCATCATCAACCCTCACTCCTCAATCCCCAATATTCAATCCTCAATACTCAATCTTCAATCCTCAATCCTCATTCCTCAATCCTCAATGCTCAATCCTCAGTCATCAATACTCAATCTCCAATACTCAATCCTCAATGCTCAATCCTCAATCCTCAATCCTCAATCCTCAACCCTCAATCCTCATTCCTCAAACCTCAATCCTCAAACCTCAGTCCTCATCCTCAATTCTCAATTCTCACTTCTCAATCCTCAATCCTCTGTCCTCAATCTTCAACCCCCAATAATCAATCTCCAATCCTAGATCCTCAATCCCCAATCTTCAATCCTTAATCCTCAATCTTCAATCCTCATTCCCCAGTCCTCGATCTCCAATCCTCAATGCTCAATCCTCAATCTTCAATCCTCAGTCCTCAATCCTCAATCCTCAATTATCCAACCTCAATCCTGAACCGTCAGGCCTCGTCCTCAGTCCTCAAACCTCAATCCTCAATCCTCAATCTTCAATCATCAATACTCAATCTTCAATTCTCAATCCTCAATCCTCAATCCTCAATACTCAATCCTCAATATTCAACACACAACCGTCAACCATAAATCCTCAATACTCAACCATCAATCCTCAATTCTCAATACTCAATAGTATATCCTGAATTCTCATGGTTCATTACTCAATCCACAAAATTCAATAATCAAATCTCAATCCTCAAACATCAATCCTCAAAACTCAATCCTCAATACTCAGTCCTGTCTCTTCAATCCTCCATCCTCAATCCTCAATCCTCAAACCACAACCCTCAATCCTCAGTCCTCAAACCTCAATCCGGGATCCTCAATCCTGAATCCTCAATTTTCAGCCGTCAGTCCTCAACAATCAATTGGCGATCATCAATCCTCAATAGAATATCCTCAATTCACAGCTTTCAATACTCAATCCCCATTGTTCAATCTTCAAATCTCAATCTACAAACTTCAATTCTCATCACTCAACCCTCAACACTCAGTCCTCAATCTTCAATCCTCAATCCTCAATCCTCAATCTTCAATCCTCAATACTCAATCTTCAATCCTCAATCCCCAATTCTCAATCCTCAATACTCAATCCTCAAACCTCAATCCTCAATCCTCAATCCTCAATCCACAATCCTCATTCTTCAATCCTCAATACCCAATCCTCAATCTTCAATCCTCAATTCTCAATCCTCAACTCTCAATCCTCAATCCTCAATCCTCAGCCCTCATCCTCAATCCTCAATCCTCAATCCTCAATTCTCAATCTTCAATCCTCAATACACAATCTTCAATCCTCAATCCTCAGTCCTCAAATCTCAATTCTGAAACCTCAACACCGAACCCTCAATCTTCAGCCCTCAGAATTCAACAATCAGTTGTCAATCCTCAATCCTCAATAGAATATACTCAATTCACAGTTTTCAATACACAATACTCAGTCTGCAATCTTCAAATCTCTATCCACAAACATCAATTCTCATCACTCAACCCTCAACACTCGGTCCTCAATGTTCAATCCTCAATCCTCAATTCTCAATCGTCGATCCTCAATACTGAATCTTCAATCCTCAATCCTCAATCCTCAATCCTCAATCCTCAATACTCAATCCTCAACCTTCAATCATCAATATTCAATCTTCAATCCTCAATCCTCAATCCTCAATCCTCAATCCTCAATCCTCAATCTTCAATCCTCAATCCTCAATCCTCAATCCTCAATCCTCAATCTTCAATCCTCAACACTCAATCTTCAATCCTCAATCATCAATCCTCAATCCTCAATCCTCAATCTTCAATCCTCAGTCATCAATACTCAATCTCCAATACTCAATCCTCAATCCTGAATCCTCAATCCTCAATCCTCAATCCTCTATCCTCAATCATCCAAACTCAATCCTCAACAGTCAGTCCTCGTCCTCAATCCTCAAACCTCAATCCTCAATCCTCAATCTTCAATCATCAATACTCAATCTTCAACTCTCAATCCTCAATCCTCAATCCTCAATCCTCAATCCTCAAGCGTCAATCCTCAATCCTCAATCTTCAATCCTCAATACGCAATCTTCAATCCCCAATGATCAATCCTCAGTCCTCAATCCACAATCCACAATCCTCAATCCTCAAACCTCCATCCTGATTCGTCAGTCCTCGTCCTCAATCCTCAATCTTCAATCGTCAATCCTCAGTCCTCAAACCTCAATTCTGAATCCTCAATCCTGAATCCTCAATCTTCGGCCCTCAGTCCTCAACAATCAGTTGTCATTCCTCAATCCTCAATAGAATATCCTCAATTCACAGCTTTGAATACTCAATACTCAATCTGCAATCTTCAAATCTCTATCCACGAACATCAATTCTCATCAATCAACCCTCAACACTCCGTCCCCAATCCTCAACCTTCAATCCTCAATCCTCAATTCTCAATCCCCAATCCTCAATTTTCAATCCTCAATACGCAATCTTCTATCCTGAATGCTCAATCCTCAATCCTGAATCCTCAGTCCTCAATCCACAATCCTCAATACTCAAACCTCAATCCTCAATCTTCAATCATCAATACTCAATTCTCAATCCTCAATCCTCAATCCTCATTCTTCAATCCTCAATACCCAACCCTCACTCTTCAACCCTCAATCCTCAATCCTCAATTCTCAATCATCAATCCTCAGTCCTCAGTCCTCAAACCTCAATCCTCAACCCTCAGCCCTCACACTCAATCCTCAATCCTCAATCCTCAATTCTCAATCTTCAATCCTCAATACTCAATCTTCAATCCTCAATCCTCGGTCCTCAAATCTCAATTATGAATCCTCAACCCTGAACTCACAGTCTTCAGACTCCAGACCTCAACAATCAGTTGTCAATCCTCAATCCTCAATAGAATTTCAATACACAATACTCAGTCTGCAATCTTCAAATCTCTATCCACAAACATCAATTCTCATCACTCAACCCTCAACACTCCGTCCCCAATCCTCAATCTTCAATCCTCAATGCACAATCCACAATCCTCAATCCTCAGTCCTCAATCCACAATCCTCAATCCACAATCCTCAATCCTCAATTCTCAATCCTCAATCCTCAATCTTCAATCCTCAGACCAAAAACATCAATATTCAACCCCCAGTCCTCGTCCACAATCCACAAACCTCAATCCTCAATCCTCAATCTTCAATCATCAATACTCAATCTGTAATCCTCAATCCTCAGACCTCAAACATCAATATTCAACCCTCAGTCCTCGACCTCAATCCACAACACTCAGTCCTTAATCCTCAATCTTCATTCATCAATATTCAACCTTCAATCCTCAATCCTAAATCCTCAAACCTCAATCCTCAATCCTCAATGTTCAATACTCAACACCCAATCCTCAATCTTCAATCCTCAATCCTCAGTCCTCAATCCTCAATCCTCAATCCTCAATCCTCTGTCCTCAATTCTCAATCCTCAATCCTCAATTTTCAATCCTCAATACGCAATCTTCAATCCTCAATGCTCAATCCTCAATCCTCAATCTTCAATCCTCAATCCTCAATCCTCAATCCCCAATGCTCAATCCTCAATCCTCAATCCTTAACCCTCAATCTTCAATCCTCAATACTCAATCTGCAATCCTCAATCCTCAGTCCTCAATTCTCAATCCCCAATGCTCAATCCTCAATCCTCAATCCTTAACCCTCAATCTTCAATCCTCAATACTCAATCTGCAATCCTCAATCCTCAGTCCTCAATTCTCAATCCTCAATCCTCAATTTTCAATCCTCAATACGCAATCTTCAATCCTCAATGCTCAATCCTCAATCCTCAATCTTCAATCCTCAATCCTCAATCCTCAATCCCCAATGCTCAATCCTCAATCCTCAATCCTAAACCCTCAATCTTCAATCCTCAATACTCAATCTGCAATCCTCAATCCTCAGACCTCAAACATCGATATTCAACCCTCAGTCCTCGACCTCAATCCACAACACTCAGTCCTCAATCCTCTATCTTCAATCATCAATATTCAATCTTCAATCCTCAATACTCAATTCTCAATCCTCAATCCTCAATCCTGAATCTTCAATCCTCAATCCTCAATCCTCAATCCTCAATCCTCAATCTTCAATCCTCAATACTCAATCTTCAATCCTCAATCCTCAATCCTCAATCCTCAATCCTCAATGCTCAATCCTCAATCCTCAATCTTCAAGCATCAATACTCTATCTTCATTCCTCAACCCTCAATCCTCAACCCTCAGACCTCATCGTCAATCTTCAATTCTAAATCCTCAATCTTGAGTCCTCAATACTCAATGTGCAATCCTCAATCCTCAGTCCTCAGACCTCAATTCTGAATCCTCAATACTCAACCTTCAATCCTCAATCCTCAGTCCTCAATACTCAACCATCAGTCCTCAATTCTCAATACTCAATATAATATCCTGAACTCTCGGGATTTAATACTCAAACCTCAATCCTCAACCCTCAGCCCTCATCCTCCATCATCAACCCTCACTCCTCAATCCCCAATATTCAATCCTCAATACTCAATCTTCAATCCTCAATCCTCATTCCTCAATCCTCAATGCTCAATCCTCAGTCATCAATACTCAATCTCCAATACTCAATCCTCAATGCTCAATCCTCAATCCTCAATCCTCAATCCTCAACCCTCAATCCTCATTCCTCAAACCTCAATCCTCAACCCTCAGTCCTCATCCTCAATTCTCAATTCTCACTTCTCAATCCTCAATCCTCTGTCCTCAATCTTCAACCCCCAATAATCAATCTCCAATCCTAGATCCTCAATCCCCAATCTTCAATCCTTAATCCTCAATCTTCAATCCTCATTCCCCAGTCCTCGATCTCCAATCCTCAATGCTCAATCCTCAATCTTCAATCCTCAGTCCTCAATCCTCAATCCTCAATTATCCAACCTCAATCCTGAACCGTCAGGCCTCGTCCTCAGTCCTCAAACCTCAATCCTCAATCCTCAATCTTCAATCATCAATACTCAATCTTCAATTCTCAATCCTCAATCCTCAATCCTCAATACTCAATCCTCAATATTCAACACACAACCGTCAACCATAAATCCTCAATACTCAACCATCAATCCTCAATTCTCAATACTCAATAGTATATCCTGAATTCTCATGGTTCATTACTGAATCCACAAAATTCAATAATCAAATCTCAATCCTCAAACATCAATCCTCAAAACTCAATCCTCAATACTCAGTCCTGTCTCTTCAATCCTCCATCCTCAATCCTCAATCCTCAAACCACAACCCTCAATCCTCAGTCCTCAAACCTCAATCCGGGATCCTCAATCCTGAATCCTCAATTTTCAGCCGTCAGTCCTCAACAATCAATTGGCGATCATCAATCCTCAATAGAATATCCTCAATTCACAGCTTTCAATACTCAATCCCCATTGTTCAATCTTCAAATCTCAATCTACAAACTTCAATTCTCATCACTCAACCCTCAACACTCAGTCCTCAATCTTCAATCCTCAATCCTCAATCCTCAATCTTCAATCCTCAATACTCAATCTTCAATCCTCAATCCCCAATTCTCAATCCTCAATACTCAATCCTCAAACCTCAATCCTCAATCCTCAATCCTCAATCCACAATCCTCATTCTTCAATCCTCAATACCCAATCCTCAATCTTCAATCCTCAATTCTCAATCCTCAACTCTCAATCCTCAATCCTCAATCCTCAGCCCTCATCCTCAATCCTCAATCCTCAATCCTCAATTCTCAATCTTCAATCCTCAATACACAATCTTCAATCCTCAATCCTCAGTCCTCAAATCTCAATTCTGAAACCTCAACACCGAACCCTCAATCTTCAGCCCTCAGAATTCAACAATCAGTTGTCAATCCTCAATCCTCAATAGAATATACTCAATTCACAGTTTTCAATACACAATACTCAGTCTGCAATCTTCAAATCTCTATCCACAAACATCAATTCTCATCACTCAACCCTCAACACTCGGTCCTCAATGTTCAATCCTCAATCCTCAATTCTCAATCGTCGATCCTCAATACTGAATCTTCAATCCTCAATCCTCAATCCTCAATCCTCAATCCTCAATACTCAATCCTCAACCTTCAATCATCAATATTCAATCTTCAATCCTCAATCCTCAATCCTCAATCCTCAATCCTCAATCCTCAATCTTCAATCCTCAATCCTCAATCCTCAATCCTCAATCCTCAATCTTCAATCCTCAACACTCAATCTTCAATCCTCAATCATCAATCCTCAATCCTCAATCCTCAATCTTCAATCCTCAGTCATCAATACTCAATCTCCAATACTCAATCCTCAATCCTGAATCCTCAATCCTCAATCCTCAATCCTCTATCCTCAATCATCCAAACTCAATCCTCAACAGTCAGTCCTCGTCCTCAATCCTCAAACCTCAATCCTCAATCCTCAATCTTCAATCATCAATACTCAATCTTCAACTCTCAATCCTCAATCCTCAATCCTCAATCCTCAATCCTCAAGCGTCAATCCTCAATCCTCAATCATCAATCCTCAATCCTCAGTCCTCAAACCTCAATTCTGAATCCTCAATCCTGAATCCTCAATCTTCAGCCATCAGTCCTCAACAACCAGTTGTCATTCCTCAATCCTCAATAGAATATCCTCAATTCACAGCTTTCAATACTCAATACTCAATCTGCAATCTTCCAACCTGTATCCCCAAACATCAATTTTCATCACTCAACCCTCAGCACTCAGTCTTCGATGTTCAATCCTCAATCCTCAATTCTCAATCTTTGACCCTCAATACTGAATCTTCAATCCTCAATCCTCAATCCTCAATCCTCAATCCTCAAACCTCATTATTCAATCCTCAATACCCAATCCTCAATCTTCAATCCTCAATCCTCAATCCTCAATCCTCAATCCTCAATCTTCAATCCTCAACACTCAATCTTCAATCCTCAATCCTCAATCCTCACTCTTCAATCCTCAACCTTCAATCCTCAATACTCAATCTTCAATCCTCAATCCTCAATACTCAATCCTCAATCCACATTCTTCAATCCTCATTCTTCAATCCTCAATACCCAATCCTCAATCTTCAATCCTCAATCCTCAATCCTCAGTTCGCAATCCTCAATCCTCAATCCTCAGACCTCAGGCATCAATACTCAACCCTCAGTCATCGTCCTCAATCCACAACCCTCAATCCTCAATCCTCAATCTTCATTCATCAATATTCAACCTTCAATCCTCAATTCTAAATCCTCAATCCTCAATCCTCAATCCCCAATGTTCAATCCTCAACACCCAATCCTCAATCTTCAATCCTCAATCCTCAGTCCTCAATCCTCAATCCTCAATCCTCAATCCTCTGTAATCAATTCTCAATCCTCAATCCTCAATTTTCAATCCTCAATACGCAATCTTCAATCCTCAATGCTCAATCCTCAATCCTCAATCCTCAGTCCTCAATCCACAATCCTCAATCCTCAAACCTCAATCCTGATTCGTCAGTCCTCGTCCTCAATCCTCAATCTTCAATCCTCAATCCTCAGTCCTCCAACCTCAATTCTGAATCCTCAATCCTGAATCCTCAATCTTCAGCCCTCAGTCCTCAACAATCAGTTGTCATTCCTCAATCCTCAATAGAATATCCTCAATTCACAGCTTTCAATACTCAATACTCAATCTGCAATCCTCCAACCTGTATCCACAAACATCAATTTTCATCACTCAACCCGCAGCACTCAGTCCTCGATGTTCAATCCTCAATCCTCAATTCTCAATCTTCGATCCTCAATCCTCAATCCTCAATCCTCAATCCTCAACCCTCATTATTCAATCCTCAATACCCAATCCTCAATCTTCAATCCTCAATCCTCAATCCTCAATATTCTATCCTCAATCTTCAATCCTGAACACTCAATCTTCAATCCTCAATCCTCAATCCTCACTCCTCAATCCTCAATCTTCAATCCTCAATACTCAATGTTCAATCCTCAATCCTCAATACTCAATCCTCAATCCACATTCTTCAATCCTCATTCTTCAATCCTCAATACCCAATCCTCAATCTTCAATCCTCAATCCTCAATCCTCAGTTCGCAATCCTCAATCCTCAATCCTCAGACCTCAGGCATCAATACTCAACCCTCAGTCCTCGTCCTCAATCCACAACCCTCAATCCTCAATCCTCAATCTTCATTCATCAATATTCAACCTTCAATCCTCAATCCTAAATCCTCAAACCTCAATCCTCAATCCTCAATGTTCAATACTCAACACCCAATCCTCAATCTTCAATCCTCAATCCTCAGTCCTCAATCCTCAATCCTCAATCCTCAATCCTCTGTCCTCAATTCTCAATCCTCAATCCTCAATCTTCAATCCTCAATACGCAATCTTCAATCCTCAATGCTCAATCCTCAATCCTCAATCTTCAATCCTCAATCCTCAATCCTCGATCCCCAATGCTCAATCCTCAATCCTCAATCCTCAGCCCTCAATCTTCAATCCTCAATACTCAATCTGCAATCCTCAATCCTCAGACCTCAAACATCAATATTCAACCCTCAGTCCTCGACCTCAATCCACAACACTCAATCCTCAATCCTCAATCTTCAATCATCAATATTCAATCTTCAATCCTCAATACTCAATTCTCAATCCTCAATCCTCAATCCTGAATCTTCAATCCTCAATTCTCAATCCTCAATCCTCAATCCTCAATCTTCAATCCTTAATACTCAATCGTCAATCCTCAATCCTCAATCCTCAATCCTCAATCCTCAATCCTCAATGCTCAATCCTCAATCCTCAATCTTCAATGATCAATACTCAATCTTCAATCCTCAACCCTCAATCCTCAACCCTCAGACCTCATCGTCAATATTCAATTCTCAATCCTCAATCCTTGAGTCCTCAATACTCAACGTGCAATCCTCATTCCTCAGTCCTCAAACCTCAATTCTGAATCCTCAATACTCAACCTTCAATCCTCAATCCTCAGTCCTCAATACTCAACCATCAGTCCTCAATTCTCAATACTCAATATAATATCCTGAACTCTCGGGATTCAATACTCAAACCTCAATCCTCAACCCTCAGCCCTCATCCTCCATCATCAATCCTCACTCCTCAATCCCCAATATTCAATCCTCAATACTCAATCTTCAATCCTCAATCCTCATTCCTCAATCCTCGATGCTCAATCCTCAGTCATCAATACTCAATCTCCAATACTCAATCCTCAATACTCAATCCTCAATCCTCAATCCTCAACCCTCAATCCTCATTCCTCAAACCTCAATCCTCAACCCTCAGTCCTCATCCTCAATTCTCAATTCTCACTTCTCAATCCTCAACCCTCTATCCTCAATCTTCAACCCCCAATAATCAACCTCCAATCCTAGATCCTCAATCCCCAATCTTCAATCCTTAATCCTCAATCTTCAATCCTCATTCCCCAGTCCTCAATCTCCAATCCTCAATGCTCAATCCTAAATCTTCAATCCTCAGTCCTCAATCCTCAATCCTCAATCCTCCAACCTCAATCCTGAACCGTCAGTCCTCGTCCTCAGTCCTCAAACCTCAATCCTCAATCCTCAATCTTCAATCATCAATACTCAATCTGCAATTCTCAATCCTCAATCCTCAATCCTCAATACTCAATCCTCAATATTCAACACACAACCGTCAACCATAAATCCTCAATACTCAACCATCAATCCTCTATTCTCAATACTCAATAGTATATCCTGAATTCTCATGGTTCATTACTCAATCCACAAAATTCAATAATCAAATCTCAATCCTCAAACATCTATTCTCAAAACTCAATCCTCAATACTCAGTCCTGTCTCTTCAATCCTCCATCCTCAATCCTCAATCCTCAAACCACAACCCTCAATCCTCAGTCCTCAAACCTCAATCCGAGATCCTCAATCCTGAATCCTCAATTTTCAGCCGTCAGTCCTCAACAATCAATTGGCGATCATCAATCCTCAATAGAATATCCTCAATTCACAGCTTTCAATACTCAATCCCCATTGTTCAATCTTCAAATCTCAATCTACAAACTTCAATTCTCATCACTCAACCCTCAACACTCTGTCCTCAATCTTCAATCCTCAATCCTCAATCCTCAACCTTCAATCCTCAATACTCAATCTTCAATCCTCAATCCCCAATCCTCAATCCTCAATACTCAATCCTCAAACCTCAATCCTCAATCCTCAATCCTCAATCCTCAATCCTCATTCTTCAATATTCAACCTTCAATCCTCAATCCTAAATCCTCAAACCTCAATCCTCAATCCTCAATGTTCAATACTCAACACCCAATCCTCAATCTTCAATCCTCAATCCTCAGTCCTCAATCCTCAATCCTCAATCCTCAATCCTCTGTCCTCAATTCTCAATCCTCAATCCTCAAGTCTCAACCCACAATCTTCAATCCTCAATACTCAATCTGCAATCCTCAATCCTCAGACCTCAAACATCAATATTCAACCCTCAGTCCTCGACCTCAATCCACAACACTCAATCCTCAATCCTCAATCTTCAATCATCAATATTCAATCTTCAATCCTCAATACTCAATTCTCAATCCTCAATCCTCAATCCTGAATCCTCAATCCTCAGCCCTCATCCTCAATCCTCAATCCTCAATCCTCAATTCTCAATCTTCAATCCTCAATACACAATCTTCAATCCTCAATCCTCAGTCCTCAAATCTCAATTCTGAACCCTCTACACCGAACCCTCAATCTTCAGCCCTCAGAATTCAACAATCAGTTGTCAATCCTCAATCCTCAATAGAATATACTCAATTCACAGTTTTCAATACACAATACTCAGTCTGCAATCTTCAAATCTCTATCCACAAACATCAATTCTCATCACTCAACCCTCAACACTCAGTCCTCAATGTTCAATCCTCAATCCTCAATTCTCAATCGTCGATCCTCAATACTGAATCTTCAATCCTCAATCCTCAATCCTCAATCCTCAATCCTCAATACTCAATACTCAACCTTCAATCATCAATATTCAATCTTCAATCCTCAATCCTCAATCCTCAATCCTCAATCCTCAATCCTCAATCTTCAATCCTCAATCCTCAATCCTCAATCCTCAATCCTCAATCTTCAATCCTCAACACTCAATCTTCAATCCTCAATCATCAATCCTCAATCCTCAATCCTCAATCTTCAATCCTCAGTCATCAATACTCAATCTCCAATACTCAATCCTCAATCCTGAATCCTCAATCCTCAATCCTCAATCCTCTATCCTCAATCATCCAAACTCAATCCTCAACAGTCAGTCCTCGTCCTCAATCCTCAAACCTCAATCCTCAATCCTCAATCTTCAATCATCAATACTCAATCTTCAACTCTCAATCCTCAATCCTCAATCCTCAATCCTCAATCCTCAAGCGCCAATCCTCAATCCTCAATCTTCAATCCTCAATCCTCAGTCCTCAAACCTCAATTCTGAATCCTCAATCCTGAATCCTCAATCTTCAGCCCTCAGTCCTCAACAATCAGTTGTCATTCCTCAATCCTCAATAGAATATCCTCAATTCACAGCTTTCAATACTCAATACTCAATCTGCAATCTTCCAACCTGTATCCCCAAACATCAATTTTCATCACTCAACCCTCAGCACTCAGTCCTCGATGTTCAATCCTCAATCCTCAATTCTCAATCTTCGATCCTCAATACTGAATCTTCAATCCTCAATCCTCAATCCTCAATCCTCAATCCTCAATCCTCATTATTCAATCCTCAATACCCAATCCTCAATCTTCAATCCTCAATCCTCAATCCTCAATCCTCAATCCTCAATATTCAATCCTCAACACTCAATCTTCAATCCTCAATCCTCAATCCTCACTCTTCAATCCTCAATCTTCAATCCTCAATACTCAATCTTCAATCCTCGATCCTCAATACTCAATCCTCAATCCACATTCTTCAATCCTCATTCTTCAATCCTCAATACCCAATCCTCAATCTTCAATCCTCAATCCTCAATCCTCAGTTCGCAATCCTCAATCCTCAATCCTCAGACCTCAGGCATCAATACTCAACCCTCAGTCCTCGTCCTCAATCCACAACCCTCAATCCTCAATCCTCAATCTTCATTCATCAATATTCAACCTTCAATCCTCAATTCTAAATCCTCAATCCTCAATCCTCAATCCTCAATGTTCAATCCTCAACACCCAATCCTCAATCTTCAATCCTCAATCCTCAGTCCTCAATCCTCAATCCTCAATCCTCAATCCTCTGTAATCAATTCTCAATCCTCAATCCTCAATTTTCAATCCTCAATACGCAATCTTCAATCCTCAATGCTCAATCCTCAATCCTCAATCCTCAGTCCTCAATCCACAATCCTCAATCCTCAAACCTCAATCCTGATTCGTCAGTCCTGGTCCTCAATCCTCAATCTTCAATCCTCAATCCTCAGTCCTCAAACCTCAATTCTGAATCCTCAATCCTGAATCCTCAATCTTCAGCCCTCAGTCCTCAACAATCAGTTGTCATTCCCCAATCCTTTATAGAATATCCTCAATTCACAGCTTTCAATACTCAATACTCAATCTGCAATCTTCAAATCTCTATCCACGAACATCAATTCTCATCACTCAACCCTCAACACTCCGTCCCCAATCCTCAACACTCAATCCTCAATCCTCAATCTTCAATCATCAATACTGAATCCACAATCTTCAATCCTCAATCCTCAGTCCTCAAACCTCAATTCTGAATCCTCAATCCTGAGCCCTCAATCTTCAGCCCTCAGTCCTCAACAATCAGTTGTCACTCCTCAATCCTCAATAGAATATCCTCAATTCACAGCTTTCAATACTCAATACTCAATCTGCAATCCTCCAACCTGTATACACAAACATCAATTTTCATCACTCAACACTCAGCACTCAGTCCTCGATGTTCAATCACCAATCCTCAATTCTCAATCTTCGATCCTCAATCCTCAATCCTCAATCCTCAATCCTCAATCCTCATTATTCAATCCTCAATACCCAATCCTCAATCTTCAATCCTCAATCCTCAATCCTCAATCCTCAATCCTCAATCTTCAATCCTCAACACTCAATCTTCAATCCTCAATCCTCAATCCTCACTCCTCAATCCTCAATCTTCAATCCTCAATACTCAATCTTCAATCCTCATTCCTCAATACTCAATCCTCAATCCACATTCTTCAATCCTCATTCTTCAATCCTCAATACCCAATCCTCAATCTTCAATCCTCAATCCTCAATCCTCAGTTCGCAATCCTCAATCCTCAATCCTCAGACCTCAGGCATCAATACTCAACCCTCAGTCCTCGTCCTCAATCCACAACCCTCAATCCTCAATCCTCAATCTTCATTCATCAATATTCAACCTTCAATCCTCAATCCTAAATCCTCAAACCTCAAGCCTCAATCCTCAATGTTCAATACTCAACACCCAATCCTCAATCTTCAATCCTCAATCCTCAGTCCTCAATCCTCAATCCTCAATCCTCAATCCTCTGTCCTCAATTCTCAATCCTCAATCCTCAATTTTCAATCCTCAATACGCAATCTTCAATCCTCAATGCTCAATCCTCAATCCTCAATCTTCAATCCTCAATCCTCAATCCTCGATCCCCAATGCTCAATCCTCAATCCTCAATCCTCAACCCTCAATCTTCAATCCTCAATACTCAATCTGCAATCCTCAATCCTCAGACCTCAAACATCAATATTCAACCCTCAGTCCTCGACCTCAATCCACAACACTCAATCCTCAATCCTCAATCTTCAATCATCAATATTCAATCTTCAATCCTCAATACTCAATTCTCAATCCTCAATCCTCAATCCTGAATCTTCAATCCTCAATCCTCAATCCTCAACCCTCAATCCTCAATCTTCAATCCTCAATACTCAATCTTCAATCCTCAATCCTCAATCCTCAATCTTCAATCCTCAGTCATCAATACTCAATCTCCAATACTCAATCCTCAATCCTGAATCCTCAATCCTCAATCCTCAATCCTCTATCCTCAATCATCCAAACTCAATCCTCAACAGCCAGTCCTCGTCCTCAATCCTCAAACCTCAATCCTCAATCCTCAATCTTCAATCATCAATACTCAATCTTCAACTCTCAATCCTCAATCCTCAATCCTCAATCCTCAATCCTCAAGCGTCAATCCTCAATCCTCAATCTTCAATCCTCAATCCTCAGTCCTCAAACCTCAATTCTGAATCCTCAATCCTGAATCCTCAATCTTCAGCCCTCAGACCTCAACAATCAGTTGTCATTCCTCAATCCTCAATAGAATATCCTCAATTCACAGCTTTCAATACTCAATACTCAATCTGCAATCTTCCAACCTGTATCCCCAAACATCAATTTTCATCACTCAACCCTCAGCACTCAGTCCTCGATGTTCAATCCTCAATCCTCAATTCTCAATCTTCGATCCTCAATACTGAATCTTCAATCCTCATTCCTCAATCCTCAATCCTCAATCCTCAATCCTCATTATTCAATCCTCAATACCCAATCCTCAATCTTCAATCCTCAATCCTCAATCCTCAATCCTCAATCCTCAATCCTCAGTCCTCAATCCACAATCCTCAATCCTCAAACCTCAATCCTGTTTCGTCAGTCCTGGTCAACAATCCTCAATCTTCAATCCTCAATCCTCAGTCCTCAAACCTCAATTCTGAATCCTCAATCCTGAATCCTCAATCTTCAGCCCTCAGTCCTCAACAATCAGTTGTCATTCCTCAATCCTTTATAGAATATCCTCAATTCACAGCTTTCAATACTCAATACTCAATCTGCAATCTTCAAATCTCTATTAACGAACATCAATTCTCATCACTCAACCCTCAACACTCCGTCCCCAATCCTCAACACTCAATCCTCAATCCTCAATCTTCAATCATCAATACTGAATCCACAAACTTCAATCCTCAATCCTCAGTCCTCAAACCTCAATTCTGAATCCTCAACCCTGAA
Organism: Calliopsis andreniformis; assembly: GCF_051401765.1. NCBI lineage: Eukaryota > Metazoa > Arthropoda > Insecta > Hymenoptera > Andrenidae > Calliopsis > Calliopsis andreniformis. The sequence goes on from NW_027480497.1 coordinate 1,524,650, forward strand.
TCCTCAATCTTCAGCCCTCAGTCCTCAACAATCAGTTGTCATTCCTCAATCCTCAATAGAATATCCTCAATTCACAGCTTTCAATACTCAATACTCAATCTGCAATCCTCCAACCTGTATCCACAAACATCAATTTTCATCACTCAACCCTCACCACTCAGTCCTCGATGTTCAATCCTCAATCCTCAATTCTCAATCTTCGATCCTCAATCCTCAATCCTCAATCCTCAATCCTCAATCGTCATTATTCAATCCTCAATACCCAATCCTCAATCTTCAATCCTCAATCCTCAATCCTCAATCCTCAATCTTCAGTCCTCAACACTCAATCTTCAATCCTCAATCCTCAATCCTCACTCCTCAATCCTCAATCTTCAATCCTCAATACTCAATCTTCAATCCTCAATCCTCAATACTCAATCCTCAATCCACATTCTTCAATCCTCATTCTTCAATCCTCAATACCCAATCCTCAATCTTCAATCCTCAATCCTCAATCCTCAGTTCGCAATCCTCAATCCTCAATCCTCAGACCTCAGGCATCAATACTCAACCCTCAGTCCTCGTCCTCAATACACAACCCTCAATCCTCAATCCTCAATCTTCATTCATCAATATTCAACCTTCAATCCTCAATCCTAAATCCTCAAACCTCAATCCTCAATCCTCAAAGTTCAATACTCAACACCCAATCCTCAATATTCAATCCTCAATCCTCAGTCCTCAATCCTCAATCCTCAATCCTCAATCCTCTGTCCTCAATTCTCAATCCTCAATCCTCAATCTTCAATCCTCAATACGCAATCTTCAATCCTCAATGCTCAATCCTCAATCCTCAATCTTCAATCCTCAATCCTCAATCCTCGATCCCCAATGCTCAATCCTCAATCCTCAATCCTCAACCCTCAATCTTCAATCCTCAATACTCAATCTGCAATCCTCAATCCTCAGACCTCAAACATCAATATTCAACCCTCAGTCCTCGACCTCAATCCACAACACTCAATCCTCAATCCTCAATCTTCAATCATCAATATTCAATCTTCAATCCTCAATACTCAATTCTCAATCCTCAATCCTCAATCCTGAATCTTCAATCCTCAATCCTCAATCCTCAATCCTCAATCCTCAATCTTCAATCCTCAATACTCAATCTTCAATCCTCAATCCTCAATCCTCAATCCTCAATCCTCAATGCTCAATCCTCAATCCTCAATCTTCAATCATCAATACTCAATCTTCAATCCTCAACCCTCAATCCTCAACCCTCAGAACTCGTCGTCAATCTTCAATTCTCAATCCTCAATCTTGAGTCCTTAATACTCAATGTGCAATCCTCAATCCTCAGTCCTCAAACCTCAATTCTGAATCCTCAATACTCAACCTTCAATCCTCAATCCTCAGTCCTCAATACTCAACCATCAGTCCTCAATTCTCAATACTCAATATAATATCCTGAACTCTCGGGATTCAATACTCAAACCTCAATCCTCAACCCTCAGCCCTCATCCTCCATCATCAATCCTCACTCCTCAATCCCCAATATTCAATCCTCAATACTCAATCTTCAATCCTCAATCCTCATTCCTCAATCCTCAATGCTCAATCCTCAGTCATCAATACTCAATCTCCAATACTCAATCCTCAATGCTCAATCCTCAATCCTCAATCCTCAATCCTCAACCCGCAATCCTCATTCCTCAAACCTCAATCCTCAACCCTCAGTCCTCATCCTCAATTCTCAATTCTCACTTCTCAATCCTCAATCCTCTACCCTCAATCTTCAACCCCCAATAATCAATCTCCAATCCTAGATCCTCAATCCCCAATCTTCAATCCTTAATCCTCAATCTTCAATCCTCATTCCCCAGTCCTCAATCTCCAATCCTCAATGCTCAATCCTCAATCTTCAATCCTCAGTCCTCAATCCTCAATCCTCAATCCTCCAACCTCAATCCTGAACCGTCAGTCCTCGTCCTCAGTCCTCAAACCTCAATCCTCAATCCTCAATATTCAATCATCAATACTCAATCTTCAACTCTCAATCCTCAATCCTCAATCCTCAATCCTCAATCCTCAAGCGTCAATCCTCAATCCTCAATCTTCAATCCTCAATCCTCAGTCCTCAAACCTCAATTCTGGATCCTCAATCCTGAATCCTCAATCCTCATTATTCAATCCTCAATACCCAGTCCTCAATCTTCAATCCTCAATCCTCAATCCTCAATACTCAATCCTCTGTCCTCAAACCTCAATCCTGAATCCTCAATTCTGAATCCTCAAGCTTCAGCCCTCAGTCCTCAACAATCAGTTGTCAATCCTCAATCCTCAATAGAATATCATCAACTCACAGTTTTCAATACACAATACTCAATCTGCAATCCTCAAATCTCTATCCACAAACATCAATTCTCGTCACTCAACCCTCAACACTCAGTCCCCAATCCTCAATATTCAACCCTCAATCCTCAAACCTCAATCCACAATCCTCAACCTTCAATCCTCAATACTCAATCTTCAATCTTCAATCCTCAATCCTCAGTCCCCAATTCTCAATCCTCGATCGACAATCTTCAATCCTCAATACTCAACCTTCAATCCTCAATGTTCAATCCTCAATCCTCATTCTTCAGTCCTCAATCCTCAATCCTCAATCCCCAATGCTCAATCCTCAATCCTCAATCCTCAACCCTCAATCTTCAATCCTCAATACTCAATCTGCAATCCTCAATCCTCAGACCTCAAACATCAATATTCAACCCTCAGTCCTCGACCTCAATCCACAACACTCAATCCTCAATCCTCAATCTTCAATCATCAATATTCAATCTTCAATCCTCAATACTCAATTCTCAATCCTCAAACGTCAATCCTGAATCTTCAATCCTCAGTCCTCAATCCTCAATCCTCAATCCTCAATCTTCAATCCTCAGTACTCAATCTTCAATCCTCAATCCTCAATCCTCAATCCTCAATCCTCAATGCTCAATCCTCAATCCTCAATCTTCAATCATCAATACTCAATCTTCAATCCTCAACCCTCAATCCTCAACCCTCAGACCTCATCGTCAATCTTCAATTCTCAATCCTCAATCTTGAGTCCTCAATACTCAATGTGCAATCCTCAATCCTCAGTCCTCAAACCTCAATTCTGAATCCTCAATACTCAACCTTCAATCCTCAATCCTCAGTCCTCAATACTCAACCATCAGTCCTCAATTCTCAATACTCAATATAATATCCTGAACTCTCGGGATTCAATACTCAAACCTCAATCCTCAACCCTCAGCCCTCATCCTCCATCATCAATCCTCCCTCCTCAATCCCCAATATTCAATCCTCATTACTCAATCTTCAATCCTCAATCCTCATTCCTCAATCCTCAATGCTCAATCCTCAGTCATCAATACTCAATCTCCAATACTCAATCCTCAATGCTCAATCCTCAATCCTCAATCCTCAATCCTCAACCCTCAATCCTCATTCCTCAAACCTCAATCCTCAACCCTCAGTCCTCATCCTCAATTCTCAATTCTCACTTCTCAATCCTCAATCCTCTATCCTCAATCTTCAACCCCCAATAATCAATCTCCAATCCTAGATCCTCAATCCCCAATCTTCAATCCTTAATCCTCAATCTTCAATCATCAATATTCAATCTTCAATCCTCAATACTCAATTCTCAATCCTCAAACGTCAATCCTGAATCTTCAATCCTCAGTCCTCAATCCTCAATCCTCAATGTTCAATCCTCAACACCCAATCCTCAATCTTCAATCCTCAATCCTCAATCCTCAATCCTCAATCCTCAATCCTCTGTCCTCAAACCTCAATCCTGAGTCCTCAATCCTCAGTCGTCAAACCTCAATTCTGAATCCTCAATACTCAATCTTCAATCCTCAATCCTCAGTCCTCAATACTCAACCATCAATCCTCAATTCTCAATGCTCAATAGAATATCCTGAACTCTCAGGATTCAATACTCAAACCACAATGCTCAACCCTCAGCCCTCATCCTCCATCATCAATTCTCAATCCTCAATCCCCAATCTGCAATCCTCAATACTCAATCTTCAGCCCTCAATCCTCATTTCTCAATCCTCAATACTCAATCCTCAGTCATAAATACTCAATCTTCAATACACAATCATCAATCCTCAATCCTCAATCCTCAATCCTCAATCATCAACCCTCAATCCTCATTCCTCAAACCTCAATGCCCAACCCTCAGTCCTCGTCCTCAATTCTCAATTCTCAATCCTCAATCCTCAATCCTCAATCTTCAATCCTCAATAATCAATCTCCAATCCTAGATCCTCAATCCCCAATCTCCAATCCTTAATCCTCAATCTTCAATCCTGATTCCCCAGTCCTCAATCTTCAATCCTCAATGCTAAATCCGCAATCCTCAACCCTCAATCCTCAATCCTCAATCCTCAATCCTCAATCGTCAATCCTCAATACTCAATCTTCAATCCTCAATCCTCAGTCCGCAATCTTCAATCCTGAATGCTCAATCCTCAATCCTCAATCCCCAGTCCTCAATCCTCAATCCTCAACCCTCAAACCTCAATCCTCAACCGTCAGTCCTCGTCCTCAAACCTCAACCCTCAATCCTCAATCCTCAATGCTCAATCATCAATACTCAATCTTCAATCCTCAATCCTCAACCCTCAGACCTCATCGTCAATCCTCAATTCTCAATTCTCAATCTTGAGTCCTCAATACTCAATGTGCAATCCTCAATCCTCAGTCCTCAAACCTCAATACTGAACCGTCAATACTCAACCTTCAATCCTCAATCCTCAGTCCTCAATTCTCACTTCTCAATCCTCAATCCTCAATCCTCAATCTTCAACCCCCAATAATCAATCTCCACTCCTAGATCCTCAATCCCCAATCTTCAATCCTTAATCCTCAATCTTCAATCCTCATTCCCCAGTCCTCAATCTCCAATCCTCAATGCTCAATCCTCAATCTTCAATCCTCAGTCCTCAATCCTCAATCCTCAATCCTCCAACCTCAATCCTGAACCGTCAGTCATCGTCCTCAATCCTCAAACCTCAATCCTCAATCCTCAATCTTCAATCATCAATACTCAATCTTCAATTCTCAATCCTCAATCCTCAATCCTCAATCCTCAATCCTCAATATTCAACACACAACCGTCAACCATAAATCCTCAATACTCAACCATCAATCCTCAATTCTCAATACTCAATGGTATATCCTGAATTCTCATGGTTCATTACTCAATCCACAAAATTCAAAAATCAAATCTCAATCCTCAAACATCAATTCTCAAAACTCAATCCTCAATACTCAGTCCTGTCTCTTCAATCCTCCATCCTCAATCCTCAATCCTCAATCCACAACCCTCAATCCTCAGTCCTCAAACCTCAATCTGGGATCCTCAATCCTGAATCCTCAATTTTCAGCCGTCAGTCCTCAACAATCAATTGGCAATCATCAATCCTCAATAGAATATCCTCAATTCACAGCTTTCAATACTCAATCCCCATTCTTCAATCCTCAAATCTCAATCTACAAACTTCAATTCTCATCACTCAACCCTCAACACTCAGTCCTCAATCTTCAATCCTCAATCCTCAATCCTCAATCTTCAATCCTCAATACTCAATCTTCAATCCTCAATCCTCAATTCTCAATCCTCAATACTCAATCCTCAAACCTCAATCCTCAATCCTCAATCCTCAATCCTCAATCCTGAATCCTCGTTCTTCAATCCTCAATACCCAATCCTCAACCTTCAATCCTCAATTCTCAATCCTCAACTCTCAATCCTCAATCCTCAATCCTCAGCCCTCATCCTCAATCCTCAATCCTCAATCCTCAATTCTCAATCTTCAATCCTCAATACACAATCTTCAATCCTCAATCCTCAGTCCTCAAATCTCAATTCTGAACCCTCAACCCCGAACCCTCAATCTTCAGCCCTCAGAATTCAACAATCAGTTGTCAATCCTCAATCCTCAATAGAATATACTCAATTCACAGTTTTCAATACACAATACTCAGTCTGCAATCTTCAAATCTCTATCCACAAACATCAATTCTCATCACTCAACCCTCAACACTCAGTCCTCAATGTTCAATCCTCAATCCTCAATTCTCAATCCTCAATCCTCAATCCTCAGTCCTCAATCCACAATCCTCAATCCTCAAACCTCAATCCTGATTCGTCAGTCCTCGTCCTCAATCCTCAATCTTCAATCCTCAATCCTCAGTCCTCAAACATCAATTCTGAATCCTCAATCCTGAATCCTCAATCTTCAGCCCTCAGTCCTCAACAATCAGTTGTCATTCCTCAATCCTCAATAGAATATCCTCAATTCACAGCTTTCAATACTCAATACTCAATCTGCAATCTTCAAATCTCTATCCACGAACATCAATTCTCATCACTCAACCCTCAACACTCCGTCCCCAATCCTCAACACTCAATCCTCAATCCTCAATCTTCAATCATCAATACTGAATCCTCAATCTTCAATCCTCAATCCTCAGTCCTCAAACCTCAATTCTGAATCCTCAATCCTGAATCCTCAATCTTCAGCCCTCAGTCCTCAACAATCAGTTGTCATTCCTCAATCCTCAATAGAATATCCTCAATTCACAGCTTTCAATACTCAATACTCAATCTGCAATCTTCCTACCTGTATCCACAAACATCAATTTTCATCACTCAACCCTCAGCACTCAGTCCTCGATGTTCAATCCTCAATCCTCAATTCTCAATCTTCGATCCTCAATCCTCAATCCTCAATCCTCAATCCTCAATCCTCATTATTCAATCCTCAATACCCAATCTTCAATCTTCAATCCTCAATCCTCAATCCTCAATCCTCAATCCTCAATCTTCAATCCTCATCACTCAATCTTCAATCCTCAATCCCCAATCCTCCCTCCTCAATCCTCAATCTTCAATCCTCAATACTCAATCTTCAATCCTCAATACCCAATCCTCAATCTTCAATCCTCAATCCTAAATCCTCAATCCTCAATCCTCAATCCTCAATCTTCAATCCTCAACACTCAATCTTCAATCCTCAATCCCCAATCCTCACTCCTCAATCCTCAATCCTCAATCCTCATTATTCAATCCTCAATACCCAATCCTCAATCTTCAATCCTCAATCCTCAATCCTCAATCCTCAATCCTCAAACTTCAATCCTCAACACTAAATCTTCAATCCTCAATCCCCAATCCTCACTCCTCAATCCTCAATCTTCAATCCTCAATACTCAATCTTCAATCCTCAATCCTCAATACTCAATCCTCAATCCACATTCTTCAATCCTGATTCTTCAATCCTCAATACCCAATCCTCAAGCTTCAATCATCAATCGTCAATCCTCAGTTCGCAATCCTCAATCCTCAATCCTCAGACCTCAGGCATCAATACTCAACCCTCAGTCCTCGTCCTCAATCCACAACCCTCAATCCTCAATCCTCAATATTCATTCATCAATATTCAACCTTCAATCCTCAATCCTAAATCCTCAAACCTCAATCCTCAATCCTCAATGTTCAATACTCAACACCCAATCCTCAGTCTTCAATCCTCAATCCTCAGTCCTCAATCCTCAATCCTCAATCCTCAATCCTCTGTCCTCACTTCTCAATCCTCAATCCTCAATTTTCAATCCTCAATACGCAATCTTCAATCCTCAATGCTCAATCCTCAATACTCAATCTTCAATCCTCAATCCTCAATCCTCAATCCCCAATGCTCAATCCTCAATCCTCAATCCTCAACCCTCAATCTTCAATCCTCAATACTCAATCTGCAATCCTCAATCGTCAGACCTCAGACATCAATATTCAACCCTCAGTCCTCGACCTCAATCCACAACACTCAATCCTCAATCCTCAATCTTCAATCATCAATATTCAATCTTCAATCCTCAATACTCAATTCTCAATCCTCAATCCTCAATCCTGAATCTTCAATCCTCAATCCTCAATCCTCAATCCTCAATCCTCAATCTTCAATCCTCAATACTCAATCTTCAATCCTCAATCCTCAATCCTCAATCCTCAATCCTCAATGCTCAATCGTCAATCCTCAATCTTCAATCATCAATACTCAATCCTCAATCCTCAGTCCTCAATCTTCAATCCTGAATGCTCAATCCTCAATCCTCAATCCCCAGTCCTCAATCCTCAATCCTCAACCCTCAAACCTCAATCCTCAACCGTCAGTCCTCGTCCTCAAACCTCAACCCTCAATCCTCAATCCTCAATGCTCAATCATCAATACTCAATCTTCAATCCTCAACACTCAATCCTTAATCCTCAATCCTCAATCCTCAATATTCAACACACAACCCTCAACCACCAATCTTCAATACTCAACCATCAATACTCAATTCTCAATACTCAGCAGAATATCCTGAATTCACAGCTTTCAATACTCAATACTCAATCTGCAATCTTCCAACCTGTATCCACAAACATCAATTTTCATCACTCAACCCTCAGCACTCAGTCCACGATGTTCAATCCTCAATCCTCAATTCTCAATCTTCGATCCTCAATACTGAATCTTCAATCCTCAATCCTCAATCCTCAATCCTCAATCCTCAATCCTCTTTCTTCAATCCTCAATACTCAATCCTCAATCGTCAGTCCTCAATCCCCAATCCTCAATCTTTTAATCCTCAATCCTCAATCCTTAGTCCTCAATTCTCAATATTCAATCCTCAATACTCAATCTTCAATCCTCAATCCTCAATCCTCAATCCCCAATGCTCAATCCTCAATCCTCACTCCTCAACCCTCTATCTTCAATCCTCAATACTCAATCTGCAATCCTCAATCCTCAGACCTCAAACATCAATATTCAACCCTCAGTCCTCGACCTCAATCCACAACACTCAATCCCCAATCCTCAATCTTCAATCATCAATATTCAATCTTCAATCCTCAATACTCAATTCTCAATCCTCAATCCTCAATCCTGAATCTTCAATCCTCAATCCTCAATCCTCAATCCTCAATCCTCAATCTTCAATCCTCAATACTCAATCTTCAATCCTCAATCCTCAATCCTCAATCCTCAATCCTCAATGCTCAATCCTCAATCCTCAATCTTCAATCATCAATACTCAATCTTCAATCCTCAACCCTCAAACCTCAATCCTCAACCGTCAGTCCTCGTCCTCAAACCTCAACCCTCAACCTTCAATCCTCAATGCTCAATCCTCAATCCTCAATCTTCAGTCCTCAATCCTCAATCCTCAATCCCCAATGCTCAATCCTCAATCCTCAATCCTCAACCCTCAATCTTCAATCCTCAATACTCAATCTGCAATCCTCAATCCTCAGACCTCTAACATCAATATTCAACCCTCAGTCCTCGACCTCAATCCACAACACTCAATCCTCAATCCTCAATCTTCAATCATCAATATTCAATCTTCAATCCTCAATACTCAATTCTCAATCCTCAAACGTCAATCCTGAATCTTCAATCCTCAGTCCTCAATCCTCAATCGTCAATCCTCAATCTTCAATCCTCAGTACTCAATCTTCAATCCTCAATCCTCAATCCTCAATCCTCAATCCTCAATGCTCAATCCTCAATCCTCAATCTTCAATCATCAATACTCAATCTTCAATCCTCAACCCTCAATCCTCAACCCTCAGACCTCATCGTCAATCTTCAATTCTCAATCCTCAATCTTGAGTCCTCAATACTCAATGTGCAATCCTCAATCCTCAGTCCTCAAACCTCAATTCTGAATCCTCAATACTCAACCTTCAATCCTCAATCCTCAGTCCTCAATACTCAACCATCAGTCCTCAATTCTCAATACTCAATATAATATCCTGAACTCTCGGGATTCAATACTCAAACCTCAATCCTCAACCCTCAGCCCTCATCCTCCATCATCAATCCTCCCTCCTCAATCCCCAATATTCAATCCTCATTACTCAATCTTCAATCCTCAATCCTCATTCCTCAATCCTCAATGCTCAATCCTCAGTCATCAATACTGAATCTCCAATACTCAATCCTCAATGCTCAATCCTCAATCCTCAATCCTCAATCCTCAACCCTCAATCCTCATTCCTCAAACCTCAATCCTCAACCCTCAGTCCTCATCCTCAATTCTCAATTCTCACTTCTCAATCCTCAATCCTCTATCCTCAATCTTCAACCCCCAATAATCAATCTCCAATCCTAGATCCTCAATCCCCAATCTTCAATCCTTAATCCTCAATCTTCAATCATCAATATTCAATCTTCAATCCTCAATACTCAATTCTCAATCCTCAAACGTCAATCCTGAATCTTCAATCCTCAGTCCTCAATCCTCAATCCTCAATGTTCTATCCTCAACACCCAATCCTCAATCTTCAATCCTCAATCCTCAATCCTCAATCCTCAATCCTCAATCCTCTGTCCTCAAACCTCAATCCTGAGTCCTCAATCCTCAGTCGTCAAACCTCAATTCTGAATCCTCAATACTCAATCTTCAATCCTCAATCCTCAGTCCTCAATACTCAACCATCAATCCTCAATTCTCAATGCTCAATAGAATATCCTGAACTCTCAGGATTCAATACTCAAACCACAATGCTCAACCCTCAGCCCTCATCCTCCATCATCAATTCTCAATCCTCAATCCCCAATCTGCAATCCTCAATACTCAATCTTCAGTCCTCAATCCTCATTTCTCAATCCTCAATACTCAATCCTCAGTCATAAATACTCAATCTTCAATACACAATCCTCAATCCTCAATCCTCAATCCTCAATCCTCAATCATCAACCCTCAATCCTCATTCCTCAAACCTCAATGCCCAACCCTCAGTCCTCGTCCTCAATTCTCAATTCTCAATCCTCAATCCTCAATCCTCAATCTTCAATCCTCAATAATCAATCTCCAATCCTAGATCCTCAATCCCCAATCTCCAATCCTTAATCCTCAATCTTCAATCCTGATTCCCCAGTCCTCAATCTTCAATCCTCAATGCTAAATCCTCAATCCTCAACCCTCAATCCTCAATCCTCAATCCTCAATCCTCAATCTTCAATCCTCAATACTCAATCTTCAATCCTCATCCTCAGTCCTCAATCTTCAATCCTGAATGCTCAATCCTCAATCCTCAATTCTCAATCTTCAAGCGTCAATCCTCAATCCTCAATCATCAATCCTCAATCCTCAGTCCTCAAACCTCAATTCTGAATCCTCAATCCTGAATCCTCAATCTTCAGCCATCAGTCCTCAACAACCAGTTGTCATTCCTCAATCCTCAATAGAATATCCTCAATTCACAGCTTTCAATACTCAATACTCAATCTGCAATCCTCCAACCTGTATCCACAAACATCAATTTTCATCACTCAACCCGCAGCACTCAGTCCTCGATGTTCAATCCTCAATCCTCAATTCTTAATCTTCGATCCTCAATCCTCAATCCTCAATCCTCAATCCTCAACCCTCATTATTCAATCCTCAATACCCAATCCTCAATCTTCAATCCTCAATCCTCAATCCTCAATATTCTATCCTCAATCTTCAATCCTGAATACTCAATCTTCAATCCTCAATCCTCAATCCTCACTCCTCAATCCTCAATCTTCAATCCTCAATACTCAATGTTCAATCCTCAATCCTCAATACTCAATCCTCAATCCACATTCTTCAATCCTCATTCTTCAATCCTCAATACCCAATCCTCAATCTTCAATCCTCAATCCTCAATCCTCAGTTCGCAATCCTCAATCCTCAATCCTCAGACCTCAGGCATCAATACTCAACCCTCAGTCCTCGTCCTCAATCCACAACCCTCAATCCTCAATCCTCAATCTTCATTCATCAATATTCAACCTTCAATCCTCAATCCTAAATCCTCAAACCTCAATCCTCAATCCTCAATGTTCAATACTCAACACCCAATCCTCAATCTTCAATCCTCAATCCTCAGTCCTCAATCCTCAATCCTCAATCCTCAATCCTCTGTCCTCAATTCTCAATCCTCAATCCTCAATCTTCAATCATCAATACGCAATCTTCAATCCTCAATGCTCAATCCTCAATCCTCAATCTTCAATCCTCAATCCTCAATCCTCGATCCCCAATGCTCAATCCTCAATCCTCAATCCTCAGCCCTCAATCTTCAATCCTCAATACTCAATCTGCAATCCTCAATCCTCAGACCTCAAACATCAATATTCAACCCTCAGTCCTCGACCTCAATCCACAACACTCAATCCTCAATCCTCAATCTTCAATCATCAATATTCAATCTTCAATCCTCAATACTCAATTCTCAATCCTCAATCCTCAATCCTGAATCTTCAATCCTCAATTCTCAATCCTCAATCCTCAATCCTCAATCTTCAATCCTTAATACTCAATCTTCAATCCTCAATCCTCAATCCTCAATCCTCAATCCTCAATCCTCAATGCTCAATCCTCAATCCTCAATCTTCAATGATCAATACTCAATCTTCAATCCTCAACCCTCAATCCTCAACCCTCAGACCTCATCGTCAATATTCAATTCTCAATCCTCAATCCTTGAGTCCTCCATACTCAACGTGCAATCCTCATTCCTCAGTCCTCAAACCTCAATTCTGAATCCTCAATACTCAACCTTCAATCCTCAATCCTCAGTCCTCAATACTCAACCATCAGTCCTCAATTCTCAATACTCAATATAATATCCTGAACTCTCGGGATTCAATACTCAAACCTCAATCCTCAACCCTCAGCCCTCATCCTCCATCATCAATCCTCACTCCTCAATCCCCAATATTCAATCCTCAATACTCAATCTTCAATCCTCAATCCTCATTCCTCAATCCTCGATGCTCAATCCTCAGTCATCAATACTCAATCTCCAATACTCAATCCTCAATACTCAATCCTCAATCCTCAATCCTCAATCCTCAATCTTCATTCATCAATATTCAACCTTCAATCCTCAATCCTAAATCCTCAAACCTCAATCCTCAATCCTCAATGTTCAATACTCAACACCCAATCCTCAATCTTCAATCCTCAATCCTCAGTCCTCAATCCTCAATCCTCAATCCTCAATCCTCTGTCCTCAATTCTCAATCCTCAATCCTCAATCTTCAATCATCAATACGCAATCTTCAATCCTCAATGCTCAATCCTCAATCCTCAATCTTCAATCCTCAATCCTCAATCCTCGATCCCCAATGCTCAATCCTCAATCCTCAATCCTCAGCCCTCAATCTTCAATCCTCAATACTCAATCTGCAATCCTCAATCCTCAGACCTCAAACATCAATATTCAACCCTCAGTCCTCGACCTCAATCCACAACACTCAATCCTCAATCCTCAATCTTCAATCATCAATATTCAATCTTCAATCCTCAATACTCAATTCTCAATCCTCAATCCTCAATCCTGAATCTTCAATCCTCAATTCTCAATCCTCAATCCTCAATCCTCAATCTTCAATCCTTAATACTCAATCTTCAATCCTCAATCCTCAATCCTCAATCCTCAATCCTCAATCCTCAATGCTCAATCCTCAATCCTCAATCTTCAATGATCAATACTCAATCTTCAATCCTCAACCCTCAATCCTCAACCCTCAGACCTCATCGTCAATATTCAATTCTCAATCCTCAATCCTTGAGTCCTCCATACTCAACGTGCAATCCTCATTCCTCAGTCCTCAAACCTCAATTCTGAATCCTCAATACTCAACCTTCAATCCTCAATCCTCAGTCCTCAATACTCAACCATCAGTCCTCAATTCTCAATACTCAATATAATATCCTGAACTCTCGGGATTCAATTCTCAAACCTCAATCCTCAACCCTCAGCCCTCATCCTCCATCATCAATCCTCACTCCTCAATCCCCAATATTCAATCCTCAATACTCAATCTTCAATCCTCAATCCTCATTCCTCAATCCTCGATGCTCAATCCTCAGTCATCAATACTCAATCTCCAATACTCAATCCTCAATACTCAATCCTCAATCCTCAATCCTCAATCCTCAACCCTCAATCCTCATTCCTCAAACCTCAATCCTCAACCCTCAGTCCTCATCCTCAATTCTCAATTCTCACTTCTCAATCCTCAACCCTCTATCCTCAATCTTCAACCCCCAATAATCAACCTCCAATCCTAGATCCTCAATCCCCAATCTTCAATCCTTAATCCTCAATCTTCAATCCTCATTCCCCAGTCCTCAATCTCCAATCCTCAATGCTCAATCCTAAATCTTCAATCCTCAGTCCTCAATCCTCAATCCTCAATCCTCCAACCTCAATCCTGAACCGTCAGTCCTCGTCCTCAGTCCTCAAACCTCAATCCTCAATCCTCAATCTTCAATCATCAATACTCAATCTGCAATTCTCAATCCTCAATCCTCAATCCTCAATACTCAATCCTCAATATTCAACACACAACCGTCAACCATAAATCCTCAATACTCAACCATCAATCCTCTATTCTCAATACTCAATAGTATATCCTGAATTCTCATGGTTCATTACTCAATCCACAAAATTCAATAATCAAATCTCAATCCTCAAACATCTATTCTCAAAACTCAATCCTCAATACTCAGTCCTGTCTCTTCAATCCTCCATCCTCAATCCTCAATCCTCAAACCACAACCCTCAATCCTCAGTCCTCAAACCTCAATCCGAGATCCTCAATCCTGAATCCTCAATTTTCAGCCGTCAGTCCTCAACAATCAATTGGCGATCATCAATCCTCAATAGAATATCCTCAATTCACAGCTTTCAATACTCAATCCCCATTGTTCAATCTTCAAATCTCAATCTACAAACTTCAATTCTCATCACTCAACCCTCAACACTCTGTCCTCAATCTTCAATCCTCAATCCTCAATCCTCAACCTTCAATCCTCAATACTCAATCTTCAATCCTCAATCCCCAATCCTCAATCCTCAATACTCAATCCTCAAACCTCAATCCTCAATCCTCAATCCTCAATCCTCAATCCTCATTCTTCAATATTCAACCTTCAATCCTCAATCCTAAATCCTCAAACCTCAATCCTCAATCCTCAATGTTCAATACTCAACACCCAATCCTCAATCTTCAATCCTCAATCCTCAGTCCTCAATCCTCAATCCTCAATCCTCAATCCTCTGTCCTCAATTCTCAATCCTCAATCCTCAATCCTCAACCCACAATCTTCAATCCTCAATACTCAATCTGCAATCCTCAATCCTCAGACCTCAAACATCAATATTCAACCCTCAGTCCTCGACCTCAATCCACAACACTCAATCCTCAATCCTCAATCTTCAATCATCAATATTCAATCTTCAATCCTCAATACTCAATTCTCAATCCTCAATCCTCAATCCTGAATCCTCAATCCTCAGCCCTCATCCTCAATCCTCAATCCTCAATCCTCAATTCTCAATCTTCAATCCTCAATACACAATCTTCAATCCTCAATCCTCAGTCCTCAAATCTCAATTCTGAACCCTCAACACCGAACCCTCAATCTTCAGCCCTCAGAATTCAACAATCAGTTGTCAATCCTCAATCCTCAATAGAATATACTCAATTCACAGTTTTCAATACACAATACTCAGTCTGCAATCTTCAAATCTCTATCCACAAACATCAATTCTCATCACTCAAGCCTCAACACTCAGTCCTCAATGTTCAATCCTCAATCCTCAATTCTCAATCGTCGATCCTCAATACTGAATCTTCAATCCTCAATCCTCAATCCTCAATCCTCAATCCTCAATACTCAATACTCAACCTTCAATCATCAATATTCAATCTTCAATCCTCAATCCTCAATCCTCAATCCTCAATCCTCAATCCTCAATCTTCAATCCTCAATCCTCAATCCTCAATCCTCAATCCTCAATCTTCAATCCTCAACACTCAATCTTCAATCCTCAATCATCAATCCTCAATCCTCAATCCTCAATCTTCAATCCTCAGTCATCAATACTCAATCTCCAATACTCAATCCTCAATCCTGAATCCTCAATCCTCAATCCTCAATCCTCTATCCTCAATCATCCAAACTCAATCCTCAACAGTCAGTCCTCGTCCTCAATCCTCAAACCTCAATCCTCAATCCTCAATCTTCAATCATCAATACTCAATCTTCAACTCTCAATCCTCAATCCTCAATCCTCAATCCTCAATCCTCAAGCGTCAATCCTCAATCCTCAATCTTCAATCATCAATCCTCAGTCCTCAAACCTCAATTCTGAATCCTCAATCCTGAATCCTCAATCTTCAGCCCTCAGTCCTCAACAATCAGTTGTCATTCCTCAATCCTCAATAGAATATCCTCAATTCACAGCTTTCAATACTCAATACTCAATCTGCAATCTTCCAACCTGTATCCCCAAACATCAATTTTCATCACTCAACCCTCAGCACTCAGTCCTCGATGTTCAATCCTCAATCCTCAATTCTCAATCTTCGATCCTCAATACTGAATCTTCAATCCTCAATCCTCAATCCTCAATCCTCAATCCTCAATCCTCATTATTCAATCCTCAATACCCAATCCTCAATCTTCAATCCTCAATCCTCAATCCTCAATCCTCAATCCTCAATATTCAATCCTCAACACTCAATCTTCAATCCTCAATCCTCAATCCTCACTCTTCAATCCTCAATCTTCAATCCTCAATACTCAATCTTCAATCCTCGATCCTCAATACTCAATCCTCAATCCACATTCTTCAATCCTCATTCTTCAATCCTCAATACCCAATCCTCAATCTTCAATCCTCAATCCTCAATCCTCAGTTCGCAATCCTCAATCCTCAATCCTCAGACCTCAGGCATCAATACTCAACCCTCAGTCCTCGTCCTCAATCCACAACCCTCAATCCTCAATCCTCAATCTTCATTCATCAATATTCAACCTTCAATCCTCAATTCTAAATCCTCAATCCTCAATCCTCAATCCTCAATGTTCAATCCTCAACACCCAATCCTCAATCTTCAATCCTCAATCCTCAGTCCTCAATCCTCAATCCTCAATCCTCAATCCTCTGTAATCAATTCTCAATCCTCAATCCTCAATTTTCAATCCTCAATACGCAATCTTCAATCCTCAATGCTCAATCCTCAATCCTCAATCCTCAGTCCTCAATCCACAATCCTCAATCCTCAAACCTCAATCCTGATTCGTCAGTCCTGGTCCTCAATCCTCAATCTTCAATCCTCAATCCTCAGTCCTCAAACCTCAATTCTGAATCCTCAATCCTGAATCCTCAATCTTCAGCCCTCAGTCCTCAACAATCAGTTGTCATTCCCCAATCCTTTATAGAATATCCTCAATTCACAGCTTTCAATACTCAATACTCAATCTGCAATCTTCAAATCTCTATCCACGAACATCAATTCTCATCACTCAACCCTCAACACTCCGTCCCCAATCCTCAACACTCAATCCTCAATCCTCAATCTTCAATCATCAATACTGAATCCACAATCTTCAATCCTCAATCCTCAGTCCTCAAACCTCAATTCTGAATCCTCAATCCTGAGCCCTCAATCTTCAGCCCTCAGTCCTCAACAATCAGTTGTCACTCCTCAATCCTCAATAGAATATCCTCAATTCACAGCTTTCAATACTCAATACTCAATCTGCAATCCTCCAACCTGTATACACAAACATCAATTTTCATCACTCAACACTCAGCACTCAGTCCTCGATGTTCAATCACCAATCCTCAATTCTCAATCTTCGATCCTCAATCCTCAATCCTCAATCCTCAATCCTCAATCCTCATTATTCAATCCTCAATACCCAATCCTCAATCTTCAATCCTCAATCCTCAATCCTCAATCCTCAATCCTCAATCTTCAATCCTCAACACTCAATCTTCAATCCTCAATCCTCAATCCTCACTCCTCAATCCTCAATCTTCAATCCTCAATACTCAATCTTCAATCCTCATTCCTCAATACTCAATCCTCAATCCACATTCTTCAATCCTCATTCTTCAATCCTCAATACCCAATCCTCAATCTTCAATCCTCAATCCTCAATCCTCAGTTCGCAATCCTCAATCCTCAATCCTCAGACCTCAGGCATCAATACTCAACCCTCAGTCCTCGTCCTCAATCCACAACCCTCAATCCTCAATCCTCAATCTTCATTCATCAATATTCAACCTTCAATCCTCAATCCTAAATCCTCAAACCTCAAGCCTCAATCCTCAATGTTCAATACTCAACACCCAATCCTCAATCTTCAATCCTCAATCCTCAGTCCTCAATCCTCAATCCTCAATCCTCAATCCTCTGTCCTCAATTCTCAATCCTCAATCCTCAATTTTCAATCCTCAATACGCAATCTTCAATCCTCAATGCTCAATCCTCAATCCTCAATCTTCAATCCTCAATCCTCAATCCTCGATCCCCAATGCTCAATCCTCAATCCTCAATCCTCAACCCTCAATCTTCAATCCTCAATACTCAATCTGCAATCCTCAATCCTCAGACCTCAAACATCAATATTCAACCCTCAGTCCTCGACCTCAATCCACAACACTCAATCCTCAATCCTCAATCTTCAATCATCAATATTCAATCTTCAATCCTCAATACTCAATTCTCAATCCTCAATCCTCAATCCTGAATCTTCAATCCTCAATCCTCAATCCTCAACCCTCAATCCTCAATCTTCAATCCTCAATACTCAATCTTTAATCCTCAATCCTCAATCCTCAATCTTCAATCCTCAGTCATCAATACTCAATCTCCAATACTCAATCCTCAATCCTGAATCCTCAATCCTCAATCCTCAATCCTCTATCCTCAATCATCCAAACTCAATCCTCAACAGCCAGTCCTCGTCCTCAATCCTCAAACCTCAATCCTCAATCCTCAATCTTCAATCATCAATACTCAATCTTCAACTCTCAATCCTCAATCCTCAATCCTCAATCCTCAATCCTCAAGCGTCAATCCTCAATCCTCAATCTTCAATCCTCAATCCTCAGTCCTCAAACCTCAATTCTGAATCCTCAATCCTGAATCCTCAATCTTCAGCCCTCAGACCTCAACAATCAGTTGTCATTCCTCAATCCTCAATAGAATATCCTCAATTCACAGCTTTCAATACTCAATACTCAATCTGCAATCTTCCAACCTGTATCCCCAAACATCAATTTTCATCACTCAACCCTCAGCACTCAGTCCTCGATGTTCAATCCTCAATCCTCAATTCTCAATCTTCGATCCTCAATACTGAATCTTCAATCCTCAATCCTCAATCCTCAATCCTCAATCCTCAATCCTCATTATTCAATCCTCAATACCCAATCCTCAATCTTCAATCCTCAATCCTCAATCCTCAATCCTCAATCCTCAATCCTCAGTCCTCAATCCACAATCCTCAATCCTCAAACCTCAATCCTGTTTCGTCAGTCCTGGTCAACAATCCTCAATCTTCAATCCTCAATCCTCAGTCCTCAAACCTCAATTCTGAATCCTCAATCCTGAATCCTCAATCTTCAGCCCTCAGTCCTCAACAATCAGTTGTCATTCCTCAATCCTTTATAGAATATCCTCAATTCACAGCTTTCAATACTCAATACTCAATCTGCAATCTTCAAATCTCTATTAACGAACATCAATTCTCATCACTCAACCCTCAACACTCCGTCCCCAATCCTCAACACTCAATCCTCAATCCTCAATCTTCAATCATCAATACTGAATCCACAAACTTCAATCCTCAATCCTCAGTCCTCAAACCTCAATTCTGAATCCTCAACCCTGAATCCTCAATCTTCAGCCCTCAGTCCTCAACAATCAGTTGTCATTCCTCAATCCTCAATAGAATATCCTCAATTCACAGCTTTCAATACTCAATACTCAATCTGCAATCCTCCAACCTGTATCCACAAACATCAATTTTCATCACTCAACCCTCACCACTCAGTCCTCGATGTTCAATCCTCAATCCTCAATTCTCAATCTTCGATCCTCAATCCTCAATCCTCAATCCTCAATCCTCAATCGTCATTATTCAATCCTCAATACCCAATCCTCAATCTTCAATCCTCAATCCTCAATCCTCAATCCTCAATCTTCAGTCCTCAACACTCAATCTTCAATCCTCAATCCTCAATCCTCACTCCTCAATCCTCAATCTTCAATCCTCAATACTCAATCTTCAATCCTCAATCCTCAATACTCAATCCTCAATCCACATTCTTCAATCCTCATTCTTCAATCCTCAATACCCAATCCTCAATCTTCAATCCTCAATCCTCAATCCTCAGTTCGCAATCCTCAATCCTCAATCCTCAGACCTCAGGCATCAATACTCAACCCTCAGTCCTCGTCCTCAATACACAACCCTCAATCCTCAATCCTCAATCTTCATTCATCAATATTCAACCTTCAATCCTCAATCCTAAATCCTCAAACCTCAATCCTCAATCCTCAAAGTTCAATACTCAACACCCAATCCTCAATATTCAATCCTCAATCCTCAGTCCTCAATCCTCAATCCTCAATCCTCAATCCTCTGTCCTCAATTCTCAATCCTCAATCCTCAATCTTCAATCCTCAATACGCAATCTTCAATCCTCAATGCTCAATCCTCAATCCTCAATCTTCAATCCTCAATCCTCAATCCTCGATCCCCAATGCTCAATCCTCAATCCTCAATCCTCAACCCTCAATCTTCAATCCTCAATACTCAATCTGCAATCCTCAATCCTCAGACCTCAAACATCAATATTCAACCCTCAGTCCTCGACCTCAATCCACAACACTCAATCCTCAATCCTCAATCTTCAATCATCAATATTCAATCTTCAATCCTCAATACTCAATTCTCAATCCTCAATCCTCAATCCTGAATCTTCAATCCTCAATCCTCAATCCTCAATCCTCAATCCTCAATCTTCAATCCTCAATACTCAATCTTCAATCCTCAATCCTCAATCCTCAATCCTCAATCCTCAATGCTCAATCCTCAATCCTCAATCTTCAATCATCAATACTCAATCTTCAATCCTCAACCCTCAATCCTCAACCCTCAGACCTCGTCGTCAATCTTCAATTCTCAATCCTCAATCTTGAGTCCTTAATACTCAATGTGCAATCCTCAATCCTCAGTCCTCAAACCTCAATTCTGAATCCTCAATACTCAACCTTCAATCCTCAATCCTCAGTCCTCAATACTCAACCATCAGTCCTCAATTCTCAATACTCAATATAATATCCTGAACTCTCGGGATTCAATACTCAAACCTCAATCCTCAACCCTCAGCCCTCATCCTCCATCATCAATCCTCACTCCTCAATCCCCAATATTCAATCCTCAATACTCAATCTTCAATCCTCAATCCTCATTCCTCAATCCTCAATGCTCAATCCTCAGTCATCAATACTCAATCTCCAATACTCAATCCTCAATGCTCAATCCTCAATCCTCAATCCTCAATCCTCAACCCGCAATCCTCATTCCTCAAACCTCAATCCTCAACCCTCAGTCCTCATCCTCAATTCTCAATTCTCACTTCTCAATCCTCAATCCTCTACCCTCAATCTTCAACCCCCAATAATCAATCTCCAATCCTAGATCCTCAATCCCCAATCTTCAATCCTTAATCCTCAATCTTCAATCCTCATTCCCCAGTCCTCAATCTCCAATCCTCAATGCTCAATCCTCAATCTTCAATCCTCAGTCCTCAATCCTCAATCCTCAATCCTCCAACCTCAATCCTGAACCGTCAGTCCTCGTCCTCAGTCCTCAAACCTCAATCCTCAATCCTCAATATTCAATCATCAATACTCAATCTTCAACTCTGAATCCTCAATCCTCAATCCTCAATCCTCAATCCTCAAGCGTCAATCCTCTATCCTCAATCTTCAATCCTCAATCCTCAGTCCTCAAACCTCAATTCTGGATCCTCAATCCTGAATCCTCAATCCTCATTATTCAATCCTCAATACCCAATCCTCAATCTTCAATCCTCAATCCTCAATCCTCAATACTCAATCCTCTGTCCTCAAACCTCAATCCTGAATCCTCAATTCTGAATCCTCAAGCTTCAGCCCTCAGTCCTCAACAATCAGTTGTCAATCCTCAATCCTCAATAGAATATCATCAACTCACAGTTTTCAATACACAATACTCAATCTGCAATCCTCAAATCTCTATCCACAAACATCAATTCTCGTCACTCAACCCTCAACACTCAGTCCCCAATCCTCAATATTCAACCCTCAATCCTCAAACCTCAATCCACAATCCTCAACCTTCAATCCTCAATACTCAATCTTCAATCTTCAATCCTCAATCCTCAGTCCCCAATTCTCAATCCTCGATCGACAATCTTCAATCCTCAATACTCAACCTTCAATCCTCAATGCTCAATCCTCAATCCTCATTCTTCAGTCCTCAATCCTCAATCCTCAATCCCCAATGCTCAATCCTCAATCCTCAATCCTCAACCCTCAATCTTCAATCCTCAATACTCAATCTGCAATCCTCAATCCTCAGACCTCAAACATCAATATTCAACCCTCAGTCCTCGACCTCAATCCACAACACTCAATCCTCAATCCTCAATCTTCAATCATCAATATTCAATCTTCAATCCTCAATACTCAATTCTCAATCCTCAAACGTCAATCCTGAATCTTCAATCCTCAGTCCTCAATCCTCAATCCTCAATCCTCAATCTTCAATCCTCAGTACTCAATCTTCAATCCTCAATCCTCAATCCTCAATCCTCAATCCTCAATGCTCAATCCTCAATCCTCAATCTTCAATCATCAATACTCAATCTTCAATCCTCAACCCTCAATCCTCAACCCTCAGACCTCATCGTCAATCTTCAATTCTCAATCCTCAATCTTGAGTCCTCAATACTCAATGTGCAATCCTCAATCCTCAGTCCTCAAACCTCAATTCTGAATCCTCAATACTCAACCTTCAATCCTCAATCCTCAGTCCTCAATACTCAACCATCAGTCCTCAATTCTCAATACTCAATATAATATCCTGAACTCTCGGGATTCAATACTCAAACCTCAATCCTCAACCCTCAGCCCTCATCCTCCATCATCAATCCTCCCTCCTCAATCCCCAATATTCAATCCTCATTACTCAATCTTCAATCCTCAATCCTCATTCCTCAATCCTCAATGCTCAATCCTCAGTCATCAATACTCAATCTCCAATACTCAATCCTCAATGCTCAATCCTCAATCCTCAATCCTCAATCCTGAATCCTCAATCTTCAGCCCTCAGTCCTCAACAATCAGTTGTCATTCCTCAATCCTCAATAGAATATCCTCAATTCACAGCTTTCAATACTCAATACTCAATCTGCAATCTTCCTACCTGTATCCACAAACATCAATTTTCATCACTCAACCCTCAGCACTCAGTCCTCGATGTTCAATCCTCAATCCTCAATCCTCATTATTCAATCCTCAATACCCAATCCTCAATCTTCAATCCTCAATCCTCAATCCTCAATCCTCAATCCTCAAACTTCAATCCTCAACACTAAATCTTCAATCCTCAATCCCCAATCCTCACTCCTCAATCCTCAATCTTCAATCCTCAATACTCAATCCTCAACCCTCAAACCTCAATCCTCAACCGTCAGTCCTCGTCCTCAAACCTCAACCCTCAATCCTCAATCCTCAATATTCATTCATCAATATTCAACCCTCAATCCTCAATCCTAAATCCTCAAACCTCAATCCTCAATCCTCAATGTTCAATACTCAACACCCAATCCTCAGTCTTCAATCCTCAATCCTCAGTCCTCAATCCTCAATCCTCAATCCTCAATCCTCTGTCCTCACTTCTCAATCCTCAATCCTCAATTTTCAATCCTCAATACTCAATCTGCAATCCTCAATCGTCAGACCTCAGACATCAATATTCAACCCTCAGTCCTCGACCTCAATCCACAACACTCAATCCTCAATCCTCAATCTTCAATCATCAATATTCAATCTTCAATCCTCAATACTCAATTCTCAATCCTCAATCCTCAATCCTGAATCTTCAATCCTCAATCCTCAATCCTCAATCCTCAATCCTCAATCTTCAATCCTCAATACTCAATCTTCAATCCTCAATCCTCAATCCTCAATCCTCAATCCTCAATGCTCAATCGTCAATCCTCAATCTTCAATCATCAGTACTCAATCCTCAATCCTCAGTCCTCAATCTTCAATCCTGAATGCTCAATCCTCAATCCTCAATCCCCAGTCCTCAATCCTCAATCCTCAACCCTCAAACCTCAATCCTCAACCGTCAGTCCTCGTCCTCAAACCTCAACCCTCAATCCTCAATCCTCAATGCTCAATCATCAATACTCAATCTTCAATCCTCAACACTCAATCCTCAATCCTCAATCCTCAATCCTCAATATTCAACACACAACCCTCAACCACCAATCTTCAATACTCAACCATCAATACTCAATTCTCAATACTCAGCAGAATATCCTGATTTCACAGCTTTCAATACTCAATACTCAATCTGCAATCTTCCAACCTGTATCCACAAACATCAATTTTCATCACTCAACCCTCAGCACTCAGTCCTCGATGTTCAATCCTCAATCCTCAATTCTCAATCTTCGATCCTCAATACTGAATCTTCAATCCTCAATCCTCAATCCTCAATCCTCAATCCTCAATCCTCTTTCTTCAATCCTCAATACTCAATCCTCAATCGTCAGTCCTCAATCCCCAATCCTCAATCTTTTAATCCTCAATCCTCAATCCTTAGTCCTCAATTCTCAATATTCAATCCTCAATACTCAATCTTCAATCCTCAATCCTCAATCCTCAATCCCCAATGCTCAATCCTCAATCCTCACTCCTCAACCCTCTATCTTCAATCCTCAATACTCAATCTGCAATCCTCAATCCTCAGACCTCAAACATCAATATTCAACCCTCAGTCCTCGACCTCAATCCACAACACTCAATCCCCAATCCTCAATCTTCAATCATCAATATTCAATCTTCAATCCTCAATACTCAATTCTCAATCCTCAATCCTCAATCCTGAATCTTCAATCCTCAATCCTCAATCCTCAATCCTCAATCCTCAATCTTCAATCCTCAATACTCAATCTTCAATCCTCAATCCTCAATCCTCAATCCTCAATCCTCAATGCTCAATCCTCAATCCTCAATCTTCAATCATCAATACTCAATCTTCAATCCTCAACCCTCAAACCTCAATCCTCAACCGTCAGTCCTCGTCCTCAAACCTCAACCCTCAATCCTCAATCCTCAATGCTCAATCATCAATACTCAATCTTCAATCCTCAACACTCAATCCTCAATCCTCAATCCTCAATCCTCAATATTCAACACACAACCCTCAACCACCAATCTTCAATACTCAACCTGCAATCCTCAATCCTCAGACCTCAAACATCAATATTCAACCCTCAGTCCTCGACCTCAATCCACAACACTCAATCCTCAATCCTCAATCTTCAATCATCAATATTCAATCTTCAATCCTCAATACTCAATTCTCAATCCTCAATCCTCAATCCTGAATCTTCAATCCTCAATCCTCAATCCTCAATCATCAATCCTCAATCTTCAATCCTCAATACTCAATCTTCAATCCTCAATCCTCAATCCTCAATCCTCATTCCTCAATGCTCAATCCTCAATCCTCAATCTTCAATCATCAATACTCAATCTTCAATCCTCAACCCTCAATCCTCAACCCTCAGACCTCATCGTCAATCTTCAATTCTCAATCCTCAATCTTGAGTCCTCAATACTCAATGTGCAATCCTCAATCCTCAGTCCTCAAACCTCAATTCTGAATCCTCAATCCTGAATCCTCAATCTTCAGCCCTCAGTCCTCAACAATCAGTTGTCATTCCTCAATCCTCAATAGAATATCCTCAATTCACAGCTTTCAATACTCAATACTCAATCTGCAATCTTCCAACCTGTATCCACAAACATCAATTTTCATCACTCAACCCTCAGCACTCAGTCCTCGATGTTCAATCCTCAATCCTCAATTCTCAATCTTCGATCCTCAATACTGAATCTTCAATCCTCAATCCTCAATCCTCAATGCTCAATCCTCAATCCTCTTTCTTCAATCCTCAATACTCAATCCTCAATCGTCAGTCCTCAATCCCCAATCCTCAATCTTTTAATCCTCAATCCTCAATCCTTAGTCCTCAATTCTCAATATTCAATCCTCAATACTCAATCTTCAATCCTCAATCCTCAATCCTCAATCCCCAATGCTCAATCCTCAATCCTCACTCCTCAACCCTCTATCTTCAATCCTCAATACTCAATCTGCAATCCTCAATCCTCAGACCTCAAACATCAATATTCAACCCTCAGTCCTCGACCTCAATCCACAACACTCAATCCCCAATCCTCAATCTTCAATCATCAATATTCAATCTTCAATCCTCAATACTCAATTCTCAATCCTCAATCCTCAATCCTGAATCTTCAATCCTCAATCCTCAATCCTCAATCCTCAATCCTCAATCTTCAATCCTCAATACTCAATCTTCAATCCTCAATCCTCAATCCTCAATCCTCAATCCTCAATGCTCAATCCTCAATCCTCAATCTTCAATCATCAATACTCAATCTTCAATCCTCAACCCTCAAACCTCAATCCTCAACCGTCAGTCCTCGTCCTCAAACCTCAACCCTCAATCCTCAATCCTCAATGCTCAATCATCAATACTCAATCTTCAATCCTCAACACTCAATCCTCAATCCTCAATCCTCAATCCTCAATATTCAACACACAACCCTCAACCACCAATCTTCAATACTCAACCTGCAATCCTCAATCCTCAGACCTCAAACATCAATATTCAACCCTCAGTCCTCGACCTCAATCCACAACACTCAATCCTCAATCCTCAATCTTCAATCATCAATATTCAATCTTCAATCCTCAATACTCAATTCTCAATCCTCAATCCTCAATCCTGAATCTTCAATCCTCAATCCTCAATCCTCAATCATCAATCCTCAATCTTCAATCCTCAATAATCAATCTTCAATCCTCAATCCTCAATCCTCAATCCTCATTCCTCAATGCTCAATCCTCAATCCTCAATCTTCAATCATCAATACTCAATCTTCAATCCTCAACCCTCAATCCTCAACCCTCAGACCTCATCGTCAATCTTCAATTCTCAATCCTCAATCTTGATTCCTCAATACTCAATGTGCAATCCTCAATCCTCAGTCCTCAAACCTCAATTCTGAATCCTCAATCCTGAATCCTCAATCTTCAGCCCTCAGTCCTCAACAATCAGTTGTCATTCCTCAATCCTCAATAGAATATCCTCAATTCACAGCTTTCAATACTCAATACTCAATCTGCAATCTTCCAACCTGTATCCACAAACATCAATTTTCATCACTCAACCCTCAGCACTCAGTCCTCGATGTTCAATCCTCAATCCTCAATTCTCAATCTTCGATCCTCAA
Source organism: Calliopsis andreniformis (assembly GCF_051401765.1). Classification (NCBI taxonomy): domain Eukaryota; kingdom Metazoa; phylum Arthropoda; class Insecta; order Hymenoptera; family Andrenidae; genus Calliopsis; species Calliopsis andreniformis. The sequence continues at coordinate 1,552,147 of NW_027480497.1, forward strand.
TCCTCAATCCTCAATCCTCAATCCTCAATCCTCATTATTCAATCCTCAATACCCAATCCTCAATCTTCAATCCTCAATCCTCAATCCTCAATCCTCAATCCTCAATCTTCAATCCTCAACACTCAATCTTCAATCCTCAATCCCCAATCCTCACTCCTCAATCCTCAATCCTCAATCCTCATTATTCAATCCTCAAAACCCAATCCTCAATCTTCAATCCTCAATCCTCAATCCTCAATCCTCAATCCTCAAACTTCAATCCTCAACACTAAATCTTCAATCCTCAATCCCCAATCCTCACTCCTCAATCCTCAATCTTCAATCCTCAATACTCAATCTTCAATCCTCAATCCACAATACTCAATCCTCAATCCACATTCTTCAATCCTCATTCTTCAATCCTCAATACCCAATCCTCAAGCTTCAATCATCAATCGTCAATCCTCAGTTCGCAATCCTCAATCCTCAATCCTCAGACCTCAGGCATCAATACTCAACCCTCAGTCCTCGTCCTCAATCCACAACCCTCAATCCTCAATCCTCAATCTTCATTCATCAATATTCAACCTTCAATCCTCAATCCTAAATCCTCAAACCTCAATCCACAATCCTCAATGTTCAATACTCAACACCCAATCCTCAGCCTTCAATCCTCAATCCTCAGTCCTCAATCCTCAATCCTCAATCCTCAATCCTCTGTCCTCACTTCTCAATCCTCAATCCTCAATTTTCAATCCTCAATACGCAATCTTCAATCCTCAATGCTCAATCCTCAATCCTCAACCTTCAATCCTCAATCCTCAATCCTCAATCCCCAATGCTCAATCCTCAATCCTCAATCCTCAACCCTCAATCTTCAATCCTCAATACTCAATCTGCAATTCTCAATCGTCAGACCTCAGACATCAATATTCAACCCTCAGTCCTCGACCTCAATCCACAACACTCGATCCTCAATCCTCAATCTTCAATCATCAATATTCAATCTTCAATCCTCAATACTCAATTCTCAATCCTCAATCCTCAATCCTGAATCTTCAATCCTCAATCCTCAATCCTCAATCCTCAATCCTCAATCTTCAATCCTCAATACTCAATCTTCAATCCTCAATCCTCAATCCTCAATCCTCAATCCTCAATGCTCAATCGTCAATCCTCAATCTTCAATCATCAATACTCAATCTTCAATCCTCAACCCTCAATCCTCAACCCTCAGACCTCATCGTCAATCTTCAATCCTCAATCCTCAATCTTGAGTCCTCAATACTCAATGTGCAATCCTCAATCCTCAGTCCTCAAACTTCAATTCTGAATCCTCAATACTCAAACTTCAATCCTCAATCCTCAGTCCTCAATACTCAACCATCAGTCCTCAATTCTCAATACTCAATATAATATCCTGAACTCTCGGGATTCAATACTCAAACCTCAATCCTCAACCCTCAGCCCTCATCCTCCATCATCAATCCTCACTCCTCAATCCCCAATATTCAATCCTCAATACTCAATCTTCAATCCTCAATCCTCATTCCTCAATCCACAATGCTCAATCCTCAGTCATCAATACTCAATCTCCAATACTCAATCCTCAATGCTCAATCCTCAATCCTCAATCATCAATCCTCAACCCTCAATCCTCATTCCTCAAACCTCAATCCGCAACCCTCAGTCCTGATCCTCAATTCTCAATTCTCACTTCTCAATCCTCAATCCTCAATCCTCAATCTTCAACACCCAATAATCAATCTCTAATCCTAGATCCTCAATCCCCAATCTTCAATCCTTAATCCTCAATCTTCAATCCTCATTCCCCAGTCCTCAATCTCCAATCCTCAATGCTCAATCCTCAATCTTCAATCCTCAGTCCTCAATCCTCAATCCTCAATCCTCCAACCTCAATCCTGAACCGTCAGTCCTCGTCCTCAATCCTCAAACCTCAATCCTCAATCCTCAATCTTCAATCATCAATACTCAATCTTCAATTCTCAATCCTCAATCCTCAATCCTCAATCCTCAATCCTCAATATTCAGCACAGAACCGTCAACCATAAATCCTCAATACTCAACCATCAATCCTCAATTCTCAATACTCAATGGTATATCCTGAATTCTCATGGTTCATTACTCAATCCACAAAATTCAATAATCAAATCTCAATCCTCAAACATCAATTCTCAAAACTCAATCCTCAATACTCAGTCCTGTCTCTTCAATCCTCCATCCTCAATCCTCAATCCTCAATCCACAACCCTCAATCCTCAGTCCCCAAACCTCAATCCGGGATCCTCAATCCTGAATCCTCAATTTTCAGCCGTCAGTCCTCAACAATCAATTGGCAATCATCAATCCTCAATAGAATATCCTCAATTCACAGCTTTCAATACTCAATCCCCATTCTTCAATCCTCAAATCTCAATCTACAAACTTCAATTCTCATCACTCAACCCTCAACACTCAGTCCTCAATCTTCATTCCTCAATCCTCAATCCTCAATATTCAATCCTCAATACTCAATCTTCAATCCTCAATCCTCAATTCTCAATCCTCAATACTCTATCCTCAAACCTCAATCCTCAATACTCAATCCTCAATCCTCAATCCTGAATCCTCATTCTTCAATCCTCAATACCCAATCCTCAATCTTCAATCCTCAATTCTCAATCCTCAACTCTCAATCCTCAATCCTCAATCCTCAGCCCTCATCCTCAATCCTCAATCCTCAGTCCTCAATTCTCAATCTTCAATCCTCAATACACAATCTTCAATCCTCAATCCTCAGTCCTCAAATCTCAATTCTGAACCCTCAACCCCGAACCCTCAATCTTCAGCCCTCAGAATTCAACAATCAGTTGTCAATCCTCAATCCTCAATAGAATATACTCAATTCACAGTTTTCAATACACAATACTCAGTCTGCAAACTTCAAATCTCTATCCACAAACATCAATTCCCATCGCTCAACCCTCAACACTCAGTCGTCAATGTTCAATCCTCAATCCTCAATTCTCAATCGTCGATCCTCAATACTGAATCTTCAATCCTCAATGCTCAATCCTCAATCCTCAATACTCAATCCTCAATTCTCAACCTTCAATCATCAATATTCAATCTTCAATACTAAATCCTCAATCCTCAATCCTCAATCCTCAATCCTCAATCTTCAATCCTCAATCCTCAATCCTCAATCCTCAATCATCAATCTTCAATCCTCAACACTCAATCTTCAATCCTCAATCATCAATCCTCAATCCTCAATCCTCAATCTTCAATCCTCAATCCTCAATCCTCAGTCCTCAATCCTCAATCCTCAAGCGTCAATCCTCAATCCTCAATCTTCAATCCTCAATCCTCAGTCCTCAAACCTCAATTCTGAATCCTCAATCCTGAAACCTCAATCTTCAGCCCTCAGTCCTCAACAATCAGTTGTCATTCCTCAATCCTCAATAGAATATCCTCAATTCACAGCTTTCAATACTCAATACACAATCTGCAATCTTCCAACCTGTATCCACAAACATCAATTTTCATCACTCAACCCTCAGCACTCAGTCCTCGATGTTCAATCCTCAATCCTCGATTCTCAATCTTCGATCCTCAATACTGAATCTTCAATCCTCAATCCTCAATCCTCAATCCTCAATCCTGAATCCTCATTATTCAATTCTCAATACCCAATCCTCAATCTTCAATCCTCAATCCTCAATCCTCAATCCTCAATCCTCAATCTTAAATCCTCAACACTCAATCTTCAATCCTCAATCCTCAATCCTCAATACTCAATCTTCAATCCTCAATCCTCAATACTCAATCCTCAATCCACATTCTTCAATCCTCATTCTTCAATCCTCAATACCCAATCCTCAATCTTCAATCCTCAATCCTCAATCCTCAGTTCGCAATCCTCAATCCTCAATCCTCAGACCTCAGGCATCAATACTCAACCCTCAGTCCTCGTCCTCAATCCACAACCCTCAATCCTCTATCCTCAATCTTCATTCATCAATATTCAACCTCCAATCCTCAATTCTAAATCCTCAAACCTCAATCCTCAATCCTCAATGTTCAATCCTCAACACCCAACCCTCAATCTTCAATCCTCAATCCTCATTATTCAATCCTCAATACCCAATCCTCAATCATCAATCCTCAATCCTCAATCCTCAATCCTCAATCCTCAATCTTCAATCCTCAACACTCAATCTTCAATCCTCAATCCCCAATCCTCACACCTCAATCCTCAATCTTCAATCCTCAATACTCAATCTTCAATCCTCAATCCTCAATACTCAATCCTCAGTCCACATTCTTCAATCCTCATTCTTCAATCCTCAATACCCAATCCTCAAGCTTCAATCATCAATCGTCAATCCTCAGTTCGCAATCCTCAATCCTCAATCCTCAGACCTCAGGCATCAATACTCAACCCTCAGTCCTCGTCCTCAATCCACAACCCTCAATCCTCAATCCTCAATCTTCATTCATCAATATTCAACCTTCAATCCTCAATCCTAAATCCTCAAACCTCAATCCTCAATCCTCAATGTTCAATACTCAACACCCAATCCTCAGTCTTCAATCCTCAATCCTCAGTCCTCAATCCTCAATCCTCAATCCTCAATCCTCTGTCCTCACTTCTCAATCCTCAATCCTCAATTTTCAATCCTCAATACGCAATCTTCAATCCTCAATCCTCAATGCTCAATCCTCAATCCTCAATCTTCAATCAGCAATACTCAACCTTCAATCCTCAACCCTCAATCCTCAACCCTCAACCCTCAATCTTCAATCCTCAATACTCAATCTGCAATCCTCAATCCTCAGACCTCAAACATCAATATTCAACCCTCAGTCCTCGACCTCTATCCACAACACTCAATCCTCAATCCTCAATCTTCAATCATCAATATTCAATCTTCAATCCTCAATACTCAATTCTCAATCCTCAATCCTCAATCCTGAATCTTCAATCCTCAATCTTCAACCCCCAATAATCAATCTCCAATCCTAGATCATCAATCCCCAATCTTCAATCCTTAATCCTCAATCTTCAATCCTCATTCCCCAGTCCTCAATCTCCAATCCTCAATGCTCAATCCTCAATCTTCAATCCTCAGTCCTCAATCCTCAATCCTCAATCCTCCAACCTCAATCCTGAACCGTCAGTCCTCGTCCTCAGTCCTCAAACCTCAATCCTCAATCCTCAATCTTCAATCATCAATACTCAATCTTCAATTCTCAATCCTCAATCCTCAGTCCTCAATACTCAATCCTCAATATTCAACACACAACCGTCAACCATAAATCCTCAATACTCAACCATCAATCCTCAATTCTCAATATTCAATAGTATATCCTGAATTCTCATGGTTCATTACTCAATCCACAAAATTCAATAATCAAATCTCAATCCTCAAACTTCAATCCTCAAAACTCAATCCTCCATACTCAGTAATGTCTCTTCAATCCTCCATCCTCAATCCTCAATCCTCAATCCACAACGCTCAATCCTCAGTCCTCAAACCTCAATCCGGGATCCTCAATCCTGAATCCTCAATTTTCAGCCGTCAGTCCTCAACAATCAATTGGCAATCATCAATCCTCAATGGAATATCCTCAATTCACAGCTTTCAATACTCAATCCCCATTCTTCAATCTTCAAATCTCAATCTACAAACTTCAATTCTCATCACTCAACCCTCAACACTCAGTCCTCAATCTTCAATCCTCAATCCTCAATCCTCAATCTTCAATCCTCAATACTCAATCTTCAATCCACAATCCTCAATTCTCAATCCTCAATCCTCAATCCTCAAACCTCAATCCTCAATCCTCAATCCCCAATCCTCAATCCTGATTCTTCAATCCTCAATACCCAATCCTCAATCTTCAATCCTCAATTCTAAATCCTCAACTCTCAATCCTCAATCCTCAATCCTCAGCCCTCATCCTCAATCCTCAATCCTCAATCCTCAATTCTCAATCTTCAATCCTCAATACACAATCTTCAATCCTCAATCCTCAGTCCTCAAATCTCAATTCTGAACCCTCAACCCCGAACCCTCAATCTTCAGCCCTCAGAATTCAACAATCAGTTGTCAATCCTCAATCCTCCATAGAATATACTCAATTCACAGTTTTCAATACACAATACTCAGTCTGCAATCTTCAAATCTCTATCCACAAACATCAATTCTCATCACTCAACCCTCAACACTCAGTCCTCAATCTTCAATCCTCAATCCTCAATCCTCAATCTTCAATCCTCAATACTCAATCTTCAATCCTCAATCCTCAATTCTCAATCCTCAATACTCAGTCCTCAAACCTCAATCCTCAATCCTCAATCCTCAATCCTCAATCCTCATTCTTCAATCCTCAGTACCCAATCCTCAATCTTCAATCCTCAATTCTCAATCCTCAACTCTCAAAACTCAATCCTCAATCCTCAGCCCTCACCCTCAATCCTCAATCCTCAATCCTCAATTCCCAATCTTCAATCCTCAATACACAATATTCAATCCTCAATCCTCAGTCCTCAAATCTCAATTCTGAACCCTCAACCCCGAACCCTCAATCTTCAGCCCTCAGAATTCAACAATCAGTTGTCAATCCTCAATCCTCAATAGAATATACTCAATTCACAGTTTTCAATACACAATACTCAGCCTGCAATCTTCAAATCTCTATCCACAAACATCAATTCTCATCACTCAACCCTCAACACTCAGTCCTCAATGTTCAATCCTCAATCCTCAATTCTCAATCGTCGATCCTCAATACTGAATCTTCAATCCCCAATCCTCAATCCTCAATCCTCAATCCTCAATCCTCAGTCCTCAACCTTCAATCATCAATATTCAATCTTCAATCCTCAATCCTCAATCCTCAATCCTCAATCCTCAATCCTCAATCTTCAATCCTCAATCCTCAATCCTCAATCCTCAATCCTCAATCTTCAATCCTCAACACTCAATCTTCAATCCTCAATCATCAATCCTCAATCCTCAATCCTCAAGCTTCAGTCCTCAGTCATCGATACTCAATCTCCAATACTCAATCCTCAATCCTCAATCCTCAATCCTCAATCCTCAATCCTCTATCCTCAATCATCCAAACTCAATCCTCAACAGTCAGTCCTCGTCCTCAATCCTGAAACCTCAATCCTCAATCCTCAATCTTCAATCATCAATACTCAATCTTCAACTCTCAATCCTCAATCCTCAAGCGTCAATCCTCAACCCTCAATCTTCAATCCTCAATCCACAGTCCTCAAACCTCAATTCTGAATCCTCAATCCTGAATCCTCAATCTTCAGCCCTCAGTCCTCAAAAACCAGTTGTCATTCCTCAATCCACAATAGAATATCCTCAATTCACAGCTTTCAATACTCAATACTCAATCTGCAATCTTCCAACCTGTATCCACAAACATTAATTTTCATCACGCAACCCTCAGTACTCAGTCCTCGATGTTCAATCCTCAAACATCAATTCTCAAAACTCAATCCTCAATACTCAGTAATGTCTCTTCAATCCTCCATCCTCAATCCTCAATCCTCAATCCACAACGCTCAATCCTCAGTCCTCAAACCTCAATCCGGGATCCTCAATCCTGAATCCTCAATTTTCAGCCGTCAGTCCTCAACAATCAATTGGCAATCATCAATCCTCAATGGAATATCCTCAATTCACAGCTTTCAATACTCAATCCCCATTCTTCAATCTTCAAATCTCAATCTACAAACTTCAATTCTCATCACTCAACCCTCAACACTCAGTCCTCAATCTTCAATCCTCAATCCTCAATCCTCAATCTTCAATCCTCAATACTCAATCTTCAATCCACAATCCTCAATTCTCAATCCTCAATCCTCAATCCTCAAACCTCAATCCTCAATCCTCAATCCCCAATCCTCAATCCTCATTCTTCAATCCTCAATACCCAATCCTCAATCTTCAATCCTCAATTCTAAATCCTCAACTCTCAATCCTCAATCCTCAATCCTCAGCCCTCATCCTCAATCCTCAATCCTCAATCCTCAATTCTCAATCTTCAATCCTCAATACACAATCTTCAATCCTCAATCCTCAGTCCTCAAATCTCAATTCTGAACCCTCAACCCCGAACCCTCAATCTTCAGCCCTCAGAATTCAACAATCAGTTGTCAATCCTCAATCCTCCATAGAATATACTCAATTCACAGTTTTCAATACACAATACTCAGTCTGCAATCTTCAAATCTCTATCCACAAACATCAATTCTCATCACTCAACCCTCAACACTCAGTCCTCAATGTTCAGTCCTCAATCGTCAATTCTCAATCGTCGATCCTCAATACTGAATCTTCAATCCTCAATCCTCAATCCTCAATCATCAATCCTCAATCCTCAATCCTCAACCTTCAATCATCAATATTCAATCTTCAATCCTCAATCCTCAATCCTCAATCCTCAATCCTCAGTCCTCAAACCTCAATTCTGAATCCTCAATACTCAACCTTCAATCCTCAATCCTCAATCCTCAATCCTCAATCCTCATTCTTCAATCCTCAATACCCAATCCTCAATCTTCAACCCTCAATCCTCAATCCTCAATTCTCGATCCTCAATCCTCAACCCTCAATCCTCATTCGTCAAACCTCAATCCTCAACCCTCAGTCCTCATCCTCAATTCTCAATTCTCAATTCTCAATTCTCAATCCTCAATCCTTAATCCTCAATCTTCAATCCTTAATACCCAACCCTCAATCTTCAACCCTCAATCCTCAATCCTGAATTCTCAATCATCAATCCTCAGTCCTCAGTCCTCAAACCTCCATCCTCAACCCTCAGCCCTCACACTCAGTCCTCAATCCTCAATCCTCAATTCTCAATCTTCAATCCTCAATACTCAATCCTCAATCCTCAATCCTCGGTCCTCAAATCTCGATTCTGAATCCTCAACCCTGAACCCTCAGTCTTCAGACTCCAGACCTCAACAATCAGTTGTCAATCCTCAATCCTCAATAGAATTTCAATACACAATACTCAGTCTGCAATCTTCAAATCTCTATCCACAAACATCAATTCTCATCACTCAACCCTCAACACTCCGTCCCCGATCCACAATCTTCAATCCTCAATGCTCAATCCACAATCCTCAATCCTCAGTCCTCATTCCACAACCCTCAATCCACAGTCCTCAATCTTCAATCCTCAGACCAAAAACATCAATATTCAACCCCAAGTCCTCGTCCACAATCCACAAACCTCAATCCTCAATCCTCAATCTTCAACCATCAATACTCAATCTTCAATCCTCAATCCTCAATCCTCAATCCTCAATCCTCAATCCCCAACCTTCAATCCTCAAGCCTCAATCCTCAATCCTCAAACCTCAATCCTCAATCTTCAATCCTCAATCCTCAATCCTCAATCCTCAGTCCTCCACCTTCAATCCTCAATACTCAATCTTCAATCCTCAATCCTCAATACTCAATCCTCAATCCTCATTCTTCAATCCTCATTCTTCAATCCTCAATACCCAATCCTCAATCTTCAATCCTCAATCCTCAATCCTCAGTTCGCAATCCTCAATCCTCAATCCTCAGACCTTAGGCATCAATACTCAACCCTCAGCCCTCGTCCTCAATCCACAACCCTCAATCCTCAATCCTCAATTTCATTCATCAATATTCAACCTTCAATCCTCAATCCTCAATCCTCAATCCTCAATACTCAATCCTCAATACTCAATGTTCAGTCCTCAACACCCAATCCTCAATCTTCAATCCTCAATCCTCAATCCTCAATCCTCAATCCTCAATCCTCAATCCTCAGTCCTCAATTCTTAATCCTCGATCGACAATCTTCAATCCTCAATACTCAACCTTCAACCCTCAATCCTCAATCCTCAATCCTGAATCCTCATTCTTCAATCCTCAATACCCAATCCTCAATCTTCAACCCTCAATCCTCAATCCGCAATTCTCAATCCTCAATCCTCAATCCTCAGACCTCAAACATCAATACTCAACCTTCAGTCATCGTCCTCAATCCACAACCCTCAATCCTCAACCGTCAGTCCTCGTCCTCAACCGTCAAACATCAATCCTCAATCCTTAATCTTCAATCATCAATACTCAATCTTCAATCCTCAATCCTCAATCCTCAATCCTCAATCCTCAATCCTCAATATTCAACACACTACCGTCAACCATCAATCCTCAATACGCAACCATCAATCCTCAATTCTCAATACTCAATAGAATATCCTGAATTCTCATGGTTCAATACTCAATCCACAAAATTCAATAATCAAATCTCAATCCTCAAACATCAATTCTCAACACTCAATCCTCAATACTCAGTCCTCTCTCTTCAATCCTCCATCCTCAATCCTCAATCCTCAAGCGTCAATCCTCAATCCTCAATCTTCAACCCTCAATCCTCAGTCCTCAAACCTCAATCCGGAATCCTCAATCCTGAATCCTCAATCCTCAATCCTCAATCCTCATTCTTCAAACCTCAATAACCAATCCTCAATCTTCAATCCTCAATCCTCAATCCTCAAATCTCAATCCTCAATCCTCAATCCTCAATCCTCAATCCTCAATCCTCATTCCTCAATCCTCAGACATCAATACTCAATCTTCAATACTCAATCCTCGATCCTCAATCCTCAATCCTCAATCCTCAATCCTCAACCCTCAATCCTCTATCCTCAAACCCCAATCCTCAACCCTCAGTCCTCATCCTCAATTCTCAATTCTCAATTCTCAATTCTCAATTCTCAATCCTCAATCCTCAATCCTCAATCTTCAACCCTCAATAATCAATCTCCAATCCTAGATCCTCAATCCCCAATCTTCAATCCTTAATCCTCAATCTTCAATCCTCATTCCCCAGTCCTCAATCTCCAATCCTCAATGCTCAATCCTCAACCCTCAATCCTCAGACCTCAATCATCAATCCTCAATCCTCCAACCTCGACCCTCAAGCGTCAGTCCTCGTCCTCAATCCTCAAACCTCAATCCTCAGTCCTCAACCTTCAATCATCAATACTCAATCTTCAATTCTCAATCCTCAATCCTCAATCCTCAATCCTCAATACTCAATATTCAACACACTACCGTCAACCATCAATCCTCAATACTCAACCATCAATCCTCAAGTCTCAATACTCAATAGAATATCCTGAATTCTCATGGTTCAATACTCAATCCACAAAATTCAATAATCAAATCTCAATCATCAAACATCAATTCTCAATACTCAAACCTCAATACTCAGTCCTCTCTCTTCAATCCTCCATCCTCAATCCTCAATCCTCAAGCGTCAATCCTCAATCCTCAATCCTCAAACCTCAATCCTCAGTCCTCAAACCTCAATCCGGAATCCTCAATCCTGAATCCTCAATTTTCAGCCGCCAGTCCTCAACAATCAATTGTCAATCATCAATCCTCAATAGAATATCCTCAATTCACAGCTTTCAATACTCAATCCCCATTCTTCAATCTTCAAATCTCAATCCACAAACATCAATTCTCATCACTCAACCGTCAACACTCAGTCCTCTATCTTCAATCCTCAATCCTCAATCCTCAATCTTCAATCATCAATACTCAATCATCAATCCTCAATTCTCAATCCTCAATCCTCAATCCTCAATTCTCAATCCTCGATCGACAATCTTCAATCCTCAATACTCAATCTTCAATCCTCAATCCTCAATCCTCAATCCTCAATCCTCATTCTTCAAATCCTCAATACCCAATCCTCAATCTTCAACCCTCAATCCTCAATCCTCAATTCTCAATCCTCAATTCTCAACCCTCAATCCCCATTCGTCAAACCTCAATCCTCAACCCTCAGTCCTCATCCTCAATTCTCAACTCTCAATTCTCAATCGTCAATCCTTAATCCTCAATCTTCAATCCTCATTCCCCAGTCCTCAATCTCCAATCCTCAATGCTCAATCCTCAATCCTCAATCTTCAGTCATCAATACTCAATCTTCAATTCTCAATCCTCAATCCTCAATCCTCAATCCTCAACCCTCAATCCTCAGTCCTCAAACCTCAATCCGGAATCCTCAATCCTGAATCCTCAATTTTGAGCCGTCAGTCCTCAACAATCAATAGTCAATCATCAATCCTCAATAGCATATCCTCAATTCAGAGATTTCAATACTCAATCCCCATTCTTCAATCTTCAAATCTCAATCCACAAACTTCAATTCTCATCACTCAACCCTCAACACTCAGTTCTCAATCTTCAATCCTCAATCCTCAATCCTCAATCTTCAATCCTCAATACTCAATATTCAATCCTCAATCCTCAATTCTCAATACTCAATACTCAATCCTCAATCCTCAATCCTCAATCCTCAATCCTCAATCCTCAATCTTCAATCCTCAACACTCAATCTTCAATCCTCAATCATCAATCCTCGATCCTCAATCCTCAATCTTCAACCCTCAGTCATCAATACTCAACCTTCAATACTCAATTCTCAATCCTCAATCCTCAAACCTCAATCCTCAATCCTCTATCCTCAATCATCCAACCTCAATCCTCAATCCTCAATCCTCAATCCTCAATCTTCAATCCTCAATACTCAATCTTCAATCCTCAATCCTCAATCCTCAATCCTCAATGCTCAATCCTCAATCCTCAGTCCTCAACCCTCAACCTTCAATCCTCAATACTCAATCTGCAATCCTCAATCCTCAATCCTCAATCCTCAATCCTCATTCTTCAATCCTCAATACCCAATCCTCAATCTTCAATCCTCAATCCTCAATCCTCAGTTCGCAATCCCCAGTCCTCTATCCTCAGACCTCAGGCATCAATACTCAACCCTCAGTCCTCGTCCTCAATCCACAACCCTCAATCCTCAATCCTCAACCTTCATTCATCAATATTCAACCTTCAATCCCCAATCGTCAATCCTCAATCCTCAATCCTCAATCCTCAATGTTCAATCCTCAACACCCAATCCTCAATCTTCAATCCTCAATCCTCAATCCTCAATCCTCAATTCTCAATCCTCAATCCTCAATCTTCAGTCCTCAATCCTCAATCCTCAATCCTCAATCCTCTATCTTCAATCCGCAATACTCAATATTCAATCCTCAATCCTCAATCCTCAATCCACAATCCTCAATCTTCAATCCTCAATACTCAGTCTTCAATCCTCAATCATCAATACTCAATCCTCAATCCACACTCTTCAATCCACATTCTTCAATCCTCAATACCCAATCCTCAATGTTCAATCCTCAACCCTCAATCCTCAGTTCGCAATCCCCAATCCTCAATCCTCAGACCTCAGGCATCAATACTCAACCCTCAGTCCTCGTCCTCAATCCACTAGCCTCAATCCTCAATCCTCAATCTTCATTCATTAATATTCAACCTTCAATCCTCAATCCTCAATTCTCAATCCTCAATCCTCAATCCTCAACGTTCAATCCTCAACACCCAATCCTCAAACTTCAATCCTCAATCCTCAATCCTGAGTCCTCAATCCTCAACCCTCAATCCTCTGTCCTCAAACATAAATCCTGCATCCTCAATCCTGAATCCTCAAGCTTCAGCCCTCAGTCCTCAACAATCAGTAGTCAATCCTCAATCCTGAGTAGAATATCATCAATTCACAGTTTTCAATACTCAATACTCAACCTGCAATCTTCAGATCTCTATCCACAAACATCAATTCTCAACACTCAACCCTCAACGCTCCGTCCCCAATCCTCAATCTTCAATCCTCAATCCTCAATCCTCAATTCTCAATCCTCAATTTTCAGTCCTCAATACGTAATCTTCAATCCTCAATGCTCAATCCTCAATCCTAAATCCTCAGTCCTCAATCCACAATCCTCAATCCTCAATCCTCAAACCTCAATACTCAATACTCAATCCTCAATCCTCAATCCTCAATCCTAAATCCTCAATCCTCAATCTTCAATCCTCAACACTCAATCTTCAATCCTCAATCATCAATCCTCAATCCTCAATCCTCAATCTTCAATCCTCAGTCATCAATACTCAACCTTCAATACTCAATTCTCAATCCTCAATCCTCAAACCTCAATCCTCAATCCTCTATCCTCAATCATCCAACCTCAATCCTCAATCCTCAATCCTCAATCCTCAATCTTCAATCCTCAATACTCAATCTTCAATCCTCAATCCTCAATCCTCAATCCTCAATGCTCAATCCTCAATCCTCAATCTTCAATCCTCAATACTCAATCTTCAATCCTCAATACCCAATCCTCAATCTTCAATCCTCAATCCTAAATCCTCAATCCTCAATCCTCAATCTTCAATCCTCAACACTCAATCTTCAATCCTCAATCCCCAATCCTCACTCCTCAATCCTCAATCCTCAATCCTCATTATTCAATCCTCAATACCCAATCCTCAATCTTCAATCCTCAATCCTCAATCCTCAATCCTCAATCCTCAAACTTCAATCCTCAACACTAAATCTTCAATCCTCAATCCCCAATCCTCACTCCTCAATCCTCAATCTTCAATCCTCAATACTCAATCTTCAATCCTCAATCCTCAATACTCAATCCTCAATCCACATTCTTCAATCCTCATTCTTCAATCCTCAATACCCAATCCTCAAGCTTCAATCATCAATCGTCAATCCTCAGTTCGCAATCGTCAATCCTCAATCCTCAGACCTCAGGCATCAATACTCAACCCTCAGTCCTCGTCCTCAATCCACAACCCTCAATCCTCAATCCTCAATCTTCATTCATCAATATTCAACCTTCAATCCTCAATCCTAAATCCTCAAACCTCAATCCTCAATCCTCAATGTTCAATACTCAACACCCAATCCTCAGTCTTCAATCCTCAATCCTCAGTCCTCAATCCTCAATCCTCAATCCTCAATCCTCTGTCCTCACTTCTCAATCCTCAATCCTCAATTTTCAATCCTCAATACGCAATCTTCAATCCTCAATGCTCAATCCTCAATCCTCAATCTTCAATCCTCAATCCTCAATCCTCAATCCCCAATGCTCAATCCTCAATCCTCAATCCTCAACCCTCAATCTTCAATCCTCAATACTCAATCTGCAATCCTCAATCGTCAGACCTCAGACATCAATATTCAACCCTCAGTCCTCGACCTCAATCCACAACACTCAATCCTCAATCCTCAATCTTCAATCATCAATATTCAATCTTCAATCCTCAATACTCAATTCTCAATCCTCAATCCTCAATCCTGAATCTTCAATCCTCAATCCTCAATCCTCAATCCTCAATCCTCAATCTTCAATCCTCAATACTCAATCTTCAATCCTCAATCGTCAGACCTCAGACATCAATATTCAACCCTCAGTCCTCGACCTCAATCCACAACACTCAATCCTCAATCCTCAATCTTCAATCATCAATATTCAATCTTCAATCCTCAATACTCAATTCTCAATCCTCAATCCTCAATCCTGAATCTTCAATCCTCAATCCTCAATCCTCAATCCTCAATCCTCAATCTTCAATCCTCAATACTCAATCTTCAATCCTCAATCCTCAATCCTCAATCCTCAATCCTCAATGCTCAATCGTCAATCCTCAATCATCAATCATCAATACTCAATCCTCAATCCTCAGTCCTCAATCTTCAATCCTGAATGCTCAATCCTCAATCCTCAATCCCCAGTCCTCAATCCTCAATCCTCAACCCTCAAACCTCAATCCTCAACCGTCAGTCCTCGTCCTCAAACCTCAACCCTCAATCCTCAATCCTCAATGCTCAATCATCAATACTCAATCTTCAATCCTCAACACTCAATCCTCAATCCTCAATCCTCAATCCTCAATATTCAACACACAACCCTCAACCACCAATCTTCAATACTCAACCATCAATACTCAATTCTCAATACTCAGCAGAATATCCTGAATTCACAGCTTTCAATACTCAATACTCAATCTGCAATCTTCCAACCTGTATCCACAAACATCAATTTTCATCACTCAACCCTCAGCACTCAGTCCTCGATGTTCAATCCTCAATCCTCAATTCTCAATCTTCGATCCTCAATACTGAATCTTCAATCCTCAATCCTCAATCCTCAATCCTCAATCCTCAATCCTCTTTCTTCAATCCTCAATACTCAATCCTCAATCGTCAGTCCTCAATCCCCAATCCTCAATCTTTTAATCCTCAATCCTCAATCCTTAGTCCTCAATTCTCAATATTCAATCCTCAATACTCAATCTTCAATCCTCAATCCTCAATCCTCAATCCCCAATGCTCAATCCTCAATCCTCACTCCTCAACCCTCTATCTTCAATCCTCAATACTCAATCTGCAATCCTCAATCCTCAGACCTCAAACATCAATATTCAACCCTCAGTCCTCGACCTCAATCCACAACACTCAATCCCCAATCCTCAATCTTCAATCATCAATATTCAATCTTCAATCCTCAATACTCAATTCTCAATCCTCAATCCTCAATCCTGAATCTTCAATCCTCAATCCTCAATCCTCAATCCTCAATCATCAATCTTCAATCCTCAATACTCAATCTTCAATCCTCAATCCTCAATCCTCAATCCTCAATCCTCAGTGCTCAATCCTCAATCCTCAATCTTCAATCATCAATACTCAATCTTCAATCCTCAACCCTCAAACCTCAATCCTCAACCGTCAGTCCTCGTCCTCAAACCTCAACCCTCAATCCTCAATCCTCAATGCTCAATCATCAATACTCAATCTTCAATCCTCAACACTCAATCCTCAATCCTCAATCCTCAATCCTCAATATTCAACACACAACCCTCAACCACCAATCGTCAATACTCAACCTGCAATCCTCAATCCTCAGACCTCAAACATCAATATTCAACCCTCAGTCCTCGACCTCAATCCACAACACTCAATCCTCAATCCTCAATCTTCAATCATCAATATTCAATCTTCAATCCTCAATACTCAATTCTCAATCCTCAATCCTCAATCCTGAATCTTCAATCCTCAATCCTCAATCCTCAATCATCAATCCTCAATCTTCAATCCTCAATACTCAATCTTCAATCCTCAATCCTCAATCCTCAATCCTCAATCCTCAATGCTCAATCCTCAATCCTCAATCTTCAATCATCAATACTCAATCTTCAATCCTCAACCCTCAATCCTCAACCCTCAGACCTCATCGTCAATCTTCAATTCTCAATCCTCAATCTTGAGTCCTCAATACTCAATGTGCAATCCTCAATCCTCAGTCCTCAAACCTCAATTCTGAATCCTCAATCCTGAATCCTCAATCTTCAGCCCTCAGTCCTCAACAATCAGTTGTCATTCCTCAATCCTCAATAGAATATCCTCAATTCACAGCTTTCAATACTCAATACTCAATCTGCAATCTTCCAACCTGTATCCACAAACATCAATTTTCATCACTCAACCCTCAGCACTCAGTCCTCGATGTTCAATCCTCAATCCTCAATTCTCAATCTTCGATCCTCAATCCTCAATCCTCAATCCTCAATCCTCAATCCTCATTATTCAATCCTCAATACCCAATCCTCAATCTTCAATCCTCAATCCTCAATCCTCAATCCTCAATCCTCAATCTTCAATCCTCAACACTCAATCTTCAATCCTCAATCCCCAATCCTCACTCCTCAATCCTCAATCCTCAATCCTCATTATTCAATCCTCAATACCCAATCCTCAATCTTCAATCCTCAATCCTCAATCCTCAATCCTCAATCCTCAAACTTCAATCCTCAACACTAAATCTTCAATCCTCAATCCCCAATCCTCACTCCTCAATCCTCAATCTTCAATGCTCAATACTCAATCTTCAATCCTCAATCCTCAATACTCAATCCTCAATCCACATTCTTCAATCCTCATTCTTCAATCCTCAATACCCAATCCTCAAGCTTCAATCATCAATCGTCAATCCTCAGTTCGCAATCCTCAATCCTCAATCCTCAGACCTCAGGCATCAATATTCAACCCTCAGTCCTCGTCCTCAATCCACAACCCTCAATCCTCAATCCTCAATCTTCATTCATCAATATTCAACCTTCAATCCTCAATCCTAAATCCTCAAACCTCAATCCTCAATCCTCAATGTTCAATACTCAACACCCAATCCTCAGTCTTCAATCCTCAATCCTCAGTCCTCAATCCTCAATCCTCAATCCTCAATCCTCTGTCCTCACTTCTCAATCCTCAATCCTCAATTTTCAATCCTCAATACGCAATCTTCAATCCTCAATCCTCAATGCTCAATCCTCAATCCTCAATCTTCAATCAGCAATACTCAACCTTCAATCCTCAACCCTCAATCCTCAACCCTCAACCCTCAATCTTCAATCCTCAATACTCAATCTGCAATCCTCAATCCTCAGACCTCAAACATCAATATTCAACCCTCAGTCCTCGACCTCTATCCACAACACTCAATCCTCAATCCTCAATCTTCAATCATCAATATTCAACCTTCAATCCTCAATACTCAATTCTCAATCCTCAATCCTCAATCCTGAATCTTCAATCCTCAATCTTCAACCCCCAATAATCAATCTCCAATCCTAGATCATCAATCCCCAATCTTCAATCCTTAATCCTCAATCTTCAATCCTCATTCCCCAGTCCTCAATCTCCAATCCTCAATGCTCAATCCTCAATCTTCAATCCTCAGTCCTCAATCCTCAATCCTCAATCCTCCAACCTCAATCCTGAACCGTCAGTCCTCGTCCTCAGTCCTCAAACCTCAATCCTCAATCCTCAATCTTCAATCATCAATACTCAATCTTCAATTCTCAATCCTCAATCCTCAATCCTCAATACTCAATCCTCAATATTCAACACACAACCGTCAACCATAAATCCTCAATACTCAACCATCAATCCTCAATTCTCAATACTCAATAGTATATCCTGAATTCTCATGGTTCATTACTCAATCCACAAAATTCAATAATCAAATCTCAATCCTCAAACATCAATCCTCAAAACTCAATCCTCCATACTCAGTCCTGTCTCTTCAATCCTCCATCCTCAATCCTCAATCCTCAATCCACAACCCTCAATCCTCAGTCCTCAAACCTCAATCCGGGATCCTCAATCCTGAATCCTCAATTTTCAGCCGTCAGTCCTCAACAATCAATTGGCAATCATCAATCCTCAATAGAATATCCTCAATTCACAGCTTTCAATACTCAATCCCCATTGTTCAATCTTCAAATCTCAATCTACAAACTTCAATTCTCATCACTCAACCCTCAACACTCAGTCCTCAATCTTCAATCCTCAATCCTCAATCCTCAATCTTCAATCCTCAATACTCAATCTTCAATCCTCAATCCTCAATTCTCAATCCTCAATACTCAATCCTCAAACCTCAATCCTCAATCCTCAATCCTCAATCCTCAATCCTCATTCTTCAATCCTCAGTACCCAATCCTCAATCTTCAATCCTCAATTCTCAATCCTCAACTCTCAAACCTCAATCCTCAATCCTCAGCCCTCATCCTCAATCCTCAATCCTCAATCCTCAATTCCCAATCTTCAATACTCAATACACAATATTCAATCCTCAATCCTCAGTCCTCGAATCTCAATTCTGAACCCTCAACCCCGAACCCTCAATCTTCAGCCCTCAGAATTCAACAATCAGCTGTCAATCCTCAATCCTCAATAGAATATACTCAATTCACAGTTTTCAATACACAATACTCAGCCTGCAATCTTCAAATCTCTATCCACAAACATCAATTCTCATCACTCAACCCTCAACACTCAGTCCTCAATGTTCAATCCTCAATCCTCAATTCTCAATCGTCGATCCTCAATACTGAATCTTCAATCCTCAATCCTCAATCCTCAATCATCAATCCTCAATCCTCAATCCTCAACCTTCAATCATCAATATTCAATCTTCAATCCTCAATCCTCAATCCTCAATCCTCAATCCTCAATCCTCAATCTTCAATCCTCAATCCTCAATCCTCAATCCTCAATCCTCAATCCTCAATCTTCAATCCTCAACACTCAATCTTCAATCCTCATTCCTCAATCCTCAGTTCGCAATTCTCAATCCTCAATCCTCAATCCTCAATGCTCAATCCTCAATCCTCAATCTTCAATCATCAATACTCAATCTTCAATCCTCAACCCTCAATCCTCAACCCTCAGACCTCATCGTCAATCTTCAATTCTCAATCCTCAATCTTGAGTCCTCAATACTCAATGTGCAATCCTCAATCCTCAGTCCTCAAACCTCAATTCTGAATCCTCAATACTCAACCTTCAATCCTCAATCCTCAATCCTCAATCCTCAATCCTCATTCTTCAATCCTCAATACCCAATCCTCAATCTTCAACCCTCAATCCTCAATCCTCAATTCTCGATCCTCAATCCTCAACCCTCAATCCTCATTCGTCAAACCTCAATCCTCAACCCTCAGTCCTCATCCACAATTCTCAATTCTCAATTCTCAATTCTCAATCCTCAATCCTTAATCCTCAATCTTCAATCCTTAATACCCAACCCTCAATCTTCAACCCTCAATCCTCAATCCTGAATTCTCAATCATCAATCCTCAGTCCTCAGTCCTCAAACCTCCATCCTCAACCCTCAGCCCTCACACTCAATCCTCAATCCTCAATCCTCAATTCTCAATCTTCAATCCTCAATACTCAATCCTCAATCCTCAATCCTCGGTCCTCAAATCGCGATTCTGAATCCTCAACCCTGAACCCTCAGTCTTCAGACTCCAGACCTCAACAATCAGTTGTCAATCCTCATCCTCAATAGAATTTCAATACACAATACTCAGTCTGCAATCTTCAAATCTCTATCCACAAACATCAATTCTCATCACTCAACCCTCAACACTCCGTCCCCGATCCACAATCTTCAATCCTCAATGCTCAATCCACAATCCTCAATCCTCAGTCCTCATTCCACAACCCTCAATCCACAATCCTCAATCTTCAATCCTCAGACCAAAAACATCAATATTCAACCCCAAGTCCTCGTCCACAATCCACAAACCTCAATCCTCAATCCTCAATCTTGAACCATCAATACTCAATCTTCAATCCTCAATCCTCAATCCTCAATCCCCAATCCTCAATCCCCAACCTTCAATCCTCAAGCCTCAATCCTCAATCCTCAAACCTCAATCCTCAATCTTCAATCCTCAATCCTCAATCCTCAATCCTCAGTCCTCCACCTTCAATCCTCAATACTCAATCTTCAATCCTCAATCCTCAATACTCAATCCTCAATCCTCATTCTTCAATCCTCATTCTTCAATCCTCAATACCCAATCCTCAATCTTCAATCCTCAATCCTCAATCCTCAGTTCGCAACCCTCAATCCTCAATCCTCAGACCTTAGGCATCAATACTCAACCCTCAGCCCTCGTCCTCAATCCACAACCCTCAATCCTCAATCCTCAATTTCATTCATCAATATTCAACCTTCAATACTCAATCCTCAATCCTCAATCCTCAATACTCAATCCTCAATACTCAATGTTCAGTCCTCAACACCCAATCCTCAATCTTCAATCCTCAATCCTCAATCCTCAATCCTCAATCCTCAATCCTCAATCCTCAGTCCTCAATTCTTAATCCTCGATCGACAATCTTCAATCCTCAATACTCAACCTTCAACCCTCAATCCTCAATCCTCAATCCTGAATCCTCATTCTTCAATCCTCAATACCCAATCCTCAATCTTCAACCCTCAATCCTCAATCCGCAATTCTCAATCCTCAATCCTCAGTTCGCAATTCTCAATCCTCAATCCTCAATCCTCAATGCTCAATCCTCAATCCTCAATCTTCAATCATCAATACTCAATCTTCAATCCTCAACCCTCAATCCTCAACCCTCAGACCTCATCGTCAATCTTCAATTCTCAATCCTCAATCTTGAGTCCTCAATACTCAATGTGCAATCCTCAATCCTCAGTCCTCAAACCTCAATTCTGAATCCTCAATACTCAACCTTCAATCCTCAATCCTCAATCCTCAATCCTCAATCCTCATTCTTCAATCCTCAATACCCAATCCTCAATCTTCAACCCTCAATCCTCAATCCTCAATTCTCGATCCTCAATCCTCAACCCTCAATCCTCATTCGTCAAACCTCAATCCTCAACCCTCAGTCCTCATCCTCAATTCTCAATTCTCAATTCTCAATTCTCAATCCTCAATCCTTAATCCTCAATCTTCAATCCTTAATACCCAACCCTCAATCTTCAACCCTCAATCCTCAATCCTGAATTCTCAATCATCAATCCTCAGTCCTCAGTCCTCAAACCTCCATCCTCAACCCTCAGCCCTCACACTCAATCCTCAATCCTCAATCCTCAATTCTCAATCTTCAATCCTCAATACTCAATCCTCAATCCTCAATCCTCGGTCCTCAAATCTCGATTCTGAATCCTCAACCCTGAACCCTCAGTCTTCAGACTCCAGACCTCAACAATCAGTTGTCAATCCTCAATCCTCAATAGAATTTCAATACACAATACTCAGTCTGCAATCTTCAAATCTCTATCCACAAACATCAATTCTCATCACTCAACCCTCAACACTCCGTCCCCGATCCACAATCTTCAATCCTCAATGCTCAATCCACAATCCTCAATCCTCAGTCCTCATTCCACAACCCTCAATCCACAATCCTCAATCTTCAATCCTCAGACCAAAAACATCAATATTCAACCCCAAGTCCTCGTCCACAATCCACAAACCTCAATCCTCAATCCTCAATCTTCAACCATCAATACTCAATCTTCAATCCTCAATCCTCAATCCTCAATCCTCAATCCTCAATCCCCAACCTTCAATCCTCAAGCCTCAATCCTCAATCCTCAAACCTCAATCCTCAATCTTCAATCCTCAATCCTCAATCCTCAATCCTGAATCTTCAATCCTCAATCTTCAACCCCCAATAATCAATCTCCAATCCTAGATCATCAATCCCCAATCTTCAATCCTTAATCCTCAATCTTCAATCCTCCAACCTCAATCCTGAACCGTCAGTCCTCGTCCTCAGTCCTCAAACCTCAATCCTCAATCCTCAATCCTCAATCTTCAATCATCAATACTCAATCTTCAATTCTCAATCCTCAATCCTCAATCCTCAATACTCAATCCTCAATATTCAACACACAACCGTCAACCATAAATCCTCAATACTCAACCATCAATCCTCAATTCTCAATACTCAATAGTATATCCTGAATTCTCATGGTTCATTACTCAATCCACAAAATTCAATAATCAAATCTCAATCCTCAAACATCAATCCTCAAAACTCAATCCTCCATACTCAGTCCTGTCTCTTCAATCCTCCATCCTCAATCCTCAATCCTCAATCCACAACCCTCAATCCTCAGTCCTCAAACCTCAATCCGGGATCCTCAATCCTGAATCCTCAATTTTCAGCCGTCAGTACTCAACAATCAATTGGCAATCATCAATCCTCAACAGAATATCCTCAATTCACAGCTTTCAATACTCAATCCCCATTGTTCAATCTTCAAATCTCAATCTACAAACTTCAATTCTCATCACTCAACCCTCAACACTCAGTCCTCAATCTTCAATCCTCAATCCTCAATCCTCAATCTTCAATCCTCAATACTCAATCTTCAATCCTCAATCCTCAATTCTCAATCCTCAATACTCAATCCTCAAACCTCAATCCTCAATCCTCAATCCTCAATCCTCAATCCTCATTCTTCAATCCTCAGTACCCAATCCTCAATCTTCAATCCTCAATTCTCAATCCTCAACTCTCAAACCTCAATCCTCAATCCTCAGCCCTCATCCTCAATCCTCAATCCTCAATCCTCAATTCCCAATCTTCAATCCTCAATACACAATATTCAATCCTCAATCCTCAGTCCTCGAATCTCAATTCTGAACCCTCAACCCCGAACCCTCAATCTTCAGCCCTCAGAATTCAACAATCAGCTGTCAATCCTCAATCCTCAATAGAATATACTCAATTCACAGTTTTCAATACACAATACTCAGCCTGCAATCTTCAAATCTCTATCCACAAACATCAATTCTCATCACTCAACCCTCAACACTCAGTCCTCAATGTTCAATCCTCAATCCTCAATTCTCAATCGTCGATCCTCAATACTGAATCTTCAATCCTCAATCCTCAATCCTCAATCATCAATCCTCAATCCTCAATCCTCAACCTTCAATCATCAATATTCAATCTTCAATCCTCAATCCTCAATCCTCAATCCTCAATCCTCAATCCTCAATCTTCAATCCTCAATCCTCAATCCTCAATCCTCAATCCTCAATCCTCAATCTTCAATCCTCAACACTCAATCTTCAATCCTCATTCCTCAATCCTCAGTTCGCAATTCTCAATCCTCAATCCTCAATCCTCAATGCTCAATCCTCAATCCTCAATCTTCAATCATCAATACTCAATCTTCAATCCTCAACCCTCAATCCTCAACCCTCAGACCTCATCGTCAATCTTCAATTCTCAATCCTCAATCTTGAGTCCTCAATACTCAATGTGCAATCCTCAATCCTCAGTCCTCAAACCTCAATTCTGAATCCTCAATACTCAACCTTCAATCCTCAATCCTCAATCCTCAATCCTCAATCCTCATTCTTCAATCCTCAATACCCAATCCTCAATCTTCAACCCTCAATCCTCAATCCTCAATTCTCGATCCTCAATCCTCAACCCTCAATCCTCATTCGTCAAACCTCAATCCTCAACCCTCAGTCCTCATCCACAATTCTCAATTCTCAATTCTCAATTCTCAATCCTCAATCCTTAATCCTCAATCTTCAATCCTTAATACCCAACCCTCAATCTTCAACCCTCAATCCTCAATCCTGAATTCTCAATCATCAATCCTCAGTCCTCAGTCCTCAAACCTCCATCCTCAACCCTCAGCCCTCACACTCAATCCTCAATCCTCAATCCTCAATTCTCAATCTTCAATCCTCAATACTCAATCCTCAATCCTCAATCCTCGGTCCTCAAATCGCGATTCTGAATCCTCAACCCTGAACCCTCAGTCTTCAGACTCCAGACCTCAACAATCAGTTGTCAATCCTCATCCTCAATAGAATTTCAATACACAATACTCAGTCTGCAATCTTCAAATCTCTATCCACAAACATCAATTCTCATCACTCAACCCTCAACACTCCGTCCCCGATCCACAATCTTCAATCCTCAATGCTCAATCCACAATCCTCAATCCTCAGTCCTCATTCCACAACCCTCAATCCACAATCCTCAATCTTCAATCCTCAGACCAAAAACATCAATATTCAACCCCAAGTCCTCGTCCACAATCCACAAACCTCAATCCTCAATCCTCAATCTTGAACCATCAATACTCAATCTTCAATCCTCAATCCTCAATCCTCAATCCCCAATCCTCAATCCCCAACCTTCAATCCTCAAGCCTCAATCCTCAATCCTCAAACCTCAATCCTCAATCTTCAATCCTCAATCCTCAATCCTCAATCCTCAGTCCTCCACCTTCAATCCTCAATACTCAATCTTCAATCCTCAATCCTCAATACTCAGTCCTCAATCCTCATTCTTCAATCCTCATTCTTCAATCCTCAATACCCAATCCTCAATCTTCAATCCTCAATCCTCAATCCTCAGTTCGCAACCCTCAATCCTCAATCCTCAGACCTTAGGCATCAATACTCAACCCTCAGCCCACGTCCTCAATCCACAACCCTCAATCCTCAATCCTCAATTTCATTCATCAATATTCAACCTTCAATACTCAATCCTCAATCCTCAATCCTCAATACTCAATCCTCAATACTCAATGTTCAGTCCTCAACACCCAATCCTCAATCTTCAATCCTCAATCCTCAATCCTCAATCCTCAATCCTCAATCCTCAATCCTCAGTCCTCAATTCTTAATCCTCGATCGACAATCTTCAATCCTCAATACTCAACCTTCAACCCTCAATCCTCAATCCTCAATCCTGAATCCTCATTCTTCAATCCTCAATACCCAATCCTCAATCTTCAACCCTCAATCCTCAATCCGCAATTCTCAATCCTCAATCCTCAGTTCGCAATTCTCAATCCTCAATCCTCAATCCTCAATGCTCAATCCTCAATCCTCAATCTTCAATCATCAATACTCAATCTTCAATCCTCAACCCTCAATCCTCAACCCTCAGACCTCATCGTCAATCTTCAATTCTCAATCCTCAATCTTGAGTCCTCAATACTCAATGTGCAATCCTCAATCCTCAGTCCTCAAACCTCAATTCTGAATCCTCAATACTCAACCTTCAATCCTCAATCCTCAATCCTCAATCCTCAATCCTCATTCTTCAATCCTCAATACCCAATCCTCAATCTTCAACCCTCAATCCTCAATCCTCAATTCTCGATCCTCAATCCTCAACCCTCAATCCTCATTCGTCAAACCTCAATCCTCAACCCTCAGTCCTCATCCTCAATTCTCAATTCTCAATTCTCAATTCTCAATCCTCAATCCTTAATCCTCAATCTTCAATCCTTAATACCCAACCCTCAATCTTCAACCCTCAATCCTCAATCCTGAATTCTCAATCATCAATCCTCAGTCCTCAGTCCTCAAACCTCCATCCTCAACCCTCAGCCCTCACACTCAATCCTCAATCCTCAATCCTCAATTCTCAATCTTCAATCCTCAATACTCAATCCTCAATCCTCAATCCTCGGTCCTCAAATCTCGATTCTGAATCCTCAACCCTGAACCCTCAGTCTTCAGACTCCAGACCTCAACAATCAGTTGTCAATCCTCAATCCTCAATAGAATTTCAATACACAATACTCAGTCTGCAATCTTCAAATCTCTATCCACAAACATCAATTCTCATCACTCAACCCTCAACACTCCGTCCCCGATCCACAATCTTCAATCCTCAATGCTCAATCCACAATCCTCAATCCTCAGTCCTCATTCCACAACCCTCAATCCACAATCCTCAATCTTCAATCCTCAGACCAAAAACATCAATATTCAACCCCAAGTCCTCGTCCACAATCCACAAACCTCAATCCTCAATCCTCAATCTTCAACCATCAATACTCAATCTTCAATCCTCAATCCTCAATCCTCAATCCTCAATCCTCAATCCCCAACCTTCAATCCTCAAGCCTCAATCCTCAATCCTCAAACCTCAATCCTCAATCTTCAATCCTCAATCCTCAATCCTCAATCCTGAATCTTCAATCCTCAATCTTCAACCCCCAATAATCAATCTCCAATCCTAGATCATCAATCCCCAATCTTCAATCCTTAATCCTCAATCTTCAATCCTCCAACCTCAATCCTGAACCGTCAGTCCTCGTCCTCAGTCCTCAAACCTCAATCCTCAATCCTCAATCCTCAATCTTCAATCATCAATACTCAATCTTCAATTCTCAATCCTCAATCCTCAATCCTCAATACTCAATCCTCAATATTCAACACACAACCGTCAACCATAAATCCTCAATACTCAACCATCAATCCTCAATTCTCAATACTCAATAGTATATCCTGAATTCTCATGGTTCATTACTCAATCCACAAAATTCAATAATCAAATCTCAATCCTCAAACATCAATCCTCAAAACTCAAACCTCCATACTCAGTCCTGTCTCTTCAATCCTCCATCCTCAATCCTCAATCCTCAATCCACAACACTCAATCCTCAGTCCTCAAACCTCAATCCGGGATCCTCAATCCTGAATCCTCAATTTTCAGCCGTCAGTACTCAACAATCAATTGGCAATCATCAATCCTCAACAGAATATCCTCAATTCACAGCTTTCAATACTCAATCCCCATTGTTCAATCTTCAAATCTCAATCTACAAACTTCAATTCTCATCACTCAACCCTCAACACTCAGTCCTCAATCTTCAATCCTCAATCCTCAATCCTCAATCTTCAATCCTCAATACTCAATCTTCAATCCTCAATCGTCAATTCTCAATCCTCAATACTCAATCCTCAAACCTCAATCCTCAATCCTCAATCCTCAATCCTCAATCCTCATTCTTCAATCCTCAGTACCCAATCCTCAATCTTCAATCCTCAATTCTCAATCCTCAACTCTCAAACCTCAATCCTCAATCCTCAGCCCTCATCCTCAATCCTCAATCCTCAATCCTCAATTCCCAATCTTCAATCCTCAATACACAATATTCAATCCTCAATCCTCAGTCCTCAAATCTCAATTCTGAACCCTCAACCCCGAACCCTCAATCTTCAGCCCTCAGAATTCAACAATCAGTTGTCAATCCTCAATCCTCAATAGAATATACTCAATTCACAGTTTTCAATACACAATACTCAGCCTGCAATCTTCAAATCTCTATCCACAAACATCAATTCTCATCACTCAACCCTCAACACTCAGTCCTCAATGTTCAATCCTCAATCCTCAATTCTCAATCGTCGATCGTCAATACTGAATCTTCAAACCCCAATCCTCAATCCTCAATCCTCAATCCTCAATCCTCAATCCTCAACCTTCAATCATCAATATTCAATCTTCAATCCTCAATCCTCAATCCTCAATCCTCAATCCTCAATCCTCAATCTTCAATCCTCAATCCTCAATCCTCAATCCTCAATCCTCAATCCTCAATCTTCAATCCTCAACACTCAATCTTCAATCCTCATTCCTCAATCCTCAGTTCGCAATTCTCAATC
Organism: Calliopsis andreniformis; assembly: GCF_051401765.1. NCBI lineage: Eukaryota > Metazoa > Arthropoda > Insecta > Hymenoptera > Andrenidae > Calliopsis > Calliopsis andreniformis. The sequence continues at coordinate 1,580,862 of NW_027480497.1, forward strand.
CTCAATCCTCAATCCTCAATGCTCAATCCTCAATCCTCAATCTTCAATCATCAATACTCAATCTTCAATCCTCAACCCTCAATCCTCAATCCTCATTCTTCAATCCTCAATACCCAATCCTCAATCTTCAACCCTCAATCCTCAATCCTCAATTCTCGATCCTCAATCCTCAACCCTCAATCCTCATTCGTCAAACCTCAATCCTCAACCCTCAGTCCTCATCCTCAATTCTCAATTCTCAATTCTCAATTCTCAATCCTCAATCCTTAATCCTCAATCTTCAATCCTTAATACCCAACCCTCAATCTTCAACCCTCAATCCTCAATCCTGAATTCTCAATCATCAATCCTCAGTCCTCAGTCCTCAAACCTCAATCCTCAACCCTCAGCCCTCACACTCAATCCTCAATCCTCAATCCTCAATTCTCAATCTTCAATCCTCAATACTCAATCCTCAATCCTCAATCCTCGGTCCTCAAATCTCAATTCTGAATCCTCAACCCTGAACCCTCAGTCTTCAGACTCCAGACCTCAACAATCAGTTGTCAATCCTCAATCCTCAATAGAATTTCAATACACAATACTCAGTCTGCAATCTTCAAATCTCTATCCACAAACATCAATTCTCATCACTCAACCCTCAACACTCCGTCCCCGATCCACAATCTTCAATCCTCAATGCTCAATCCACAATCCTCAATCCTCAGTCCTCAATCCACAATCCTCAATCCACAATCCTCAATCTTCAATCCTCAGACCAAAAACATCAATATTCAACCCCAAGTCCTCGTCCACAATCCACAAACCTCAATCCTCAATCCTCAATCTTCAACCATCAATACTCAATCTTCAATCCTCAATCCTCAATCCTCAATCCTCAATCCTCAATCCCCAACCTTCAATCCTCAAGCCTCAATCCTCAATCCTCAAACCTCAATCCTCAATCTTCAATCCTCAATCCTCAATCCTCAATCCTCAGTCCTCCACCTTCAATCCTCAATACTCAATCTTCAATCCTCAATCCTCAATACTCAATCCTCAATCCTCATTCTTCAATCCTCATTCTTCAATCCTCAATACCCAATCCTCAATCTTCAATCCTCAATCCTCAATCCTCAGTTCGCAATCCTCAATCCTCAATCCTCAGACCTTAGGCATCAATACTCAACCCTCAGCCCTCGTCCTCAATCCACAACCCTCAATCCTCAATCCTCAATTTCATTCATCAATATTCAACCTTCAATCCTCAATCCTCAATCCTCAATCCTCAATCCTCAATCCTCAATACTCAATGTTCAGTCCTCAACACCCAATCCTCAATCTTCAATCCTCAATCCTCAATCCTCAATCCTCAATCCTCAATCCTCAATCCTCAGTCCTCAATTCTCAATCCTCGATCGACAATCTTCAATCCTCAATACTCAACCTTCAACCCTCAATCCTCAATCCTCAATCCTGAATCCTCATTCTTCAATCCTCAATACCCAATCCTCAATCTTCAACCCTCAATCCTCAATCCGCAATTCTCAATCCTCAATCCTCAATCCTCAGACCTCAAACATCAATACTCAACCTTCAGTCATCGTCCTCAATCCACAACCCTCAATCCTCAACCGTCAGTCCTCGTCCTCAACCGTCAAACATCAATCCTCAATCCTTAATCTTCAATCATCAATACTCAATCTTCAATCCTCAATCCTCAATCCTCAATCCTCAATCCTCAATCCTCAATATTCAACACACTACCGTCAACCATCAATCCTCAATACGCAACCATCAATCCTCAATTCTCAATACTCAATAGAATATCCTGAATTCTCATGGTTCAATACTCAATCCACAAAATTCAATAATCAAATCTCAATCCTCAAACATCATTTCTCAACACTCAATCCTCAATACTCAGTCCTCTCTCTTCAATCCTCCATCCTCAATCCTCAATCCTCAAGCGTCAATCCTCAATCCTCAATCTTCAACCCTCAATCCTCAGTCCTCAAACCTCAATCCGGAATCCTCAATCCTGAATCCTCAATCCTCAATCCTCAATCCTCATTCTTCAAACCTCAATAACCAATCCTCGATCCTCAATCCTCAATCCTCAATCTCAAATCTCAATCCTCAATCCTCAATCCTCAATCCTCAATCCTCAATCCTCATTCCTCAATCCTCAGACATCAATACTCAATCTTCAATACTCAATCCTCGATCCTCAATCCTCAATCCTCAATCCTCAATCCTCAACCCTCAATCCTCTATCCTCAAACCCCAATCCACAACCCTCAGTCCTCATCCTCAATTCTCAATTCTCAATTCTCAATTCTCAATCCTCAATCCTCAATCCTCAATCTTCAACCCTCAATAATCAATCTCCAATCCTAGATCCTCAATCCCCAATCTTCAATCCTTAATCCTCAGTCTTCAATCCTCATTCCCCAGTCCTCAATCTCCAATCCTCAATGCTCAAGCCTCAATCCTCAATCCTCAGACCTCAATCATCAATCCTCAATCCTCCAACCTCGACCCTCAATATTCAGCACACTACCGTCAACCATCAATCCTCAATACTCAACCATCAATCCTCAATTCCCAATACTCAATAGAATATCCTGAATTCTCATGGTTCAATACTCAATCCACAAAGTTCAATAATCAAATCTCAATCCTCAAACATCAATTCTCAACACTCAAACCTCAATACTCAGTCCTCTCTCTTCAATCCTCCATCCTCAATCCTCAATGCTCAAGCGTCAATCCTCAATCCTCAATCCTCAACCCTCAATCCTCAGTCCTCAAACTTCAATCCGGAATCCTCAATCCTGAATCCTCAATTTTCTGCCGCCAGTCCTCAACAATCAATTGTCAATCATCAATCCTCAATAGAATATCCTCAATTCACAGCTTTCAATACTCAATCCCCATTCTTCAATCTTCAAATCTCAATCCACAAACATCAATTCTCATCACTCAACCGTCAACACTCAGTCCTCTATCTTCAATCCTCAATCCTCAATCCTCAATCTACAATCATCAATACTCAATCATCAATCCTCAATCCTCAATCCTCAATCCTCAATCCTCAATTCTCAATCCTCGATCGACAATCTTCAATCCTCAATACTCAATCTTCAATCCTCAATCCTCAATCCTCAATCCTCAATCCTCATTCTTCAATCCTCAATACCCAATCCTCAATCTTCAACCCTCAATCCTCAATCCTCAATTCTCAATCCTCAATTCTCAACCCTCAATCCTCATTCGTCAAACCTCAACCCTCAACCCTCAGTCCTCATCCTCAATTCTCAACTCTCAATTCTCAATCGTCAATCCTTAATCCTCAATCTTCAATCCTCATTCCCCAGTCCTCAATCTCCAATCCTCAATGCTCAGACCTCAATCCTCAATCCTCAATCCTCCAACCTCGACCCTCAACCGTCAGTCATCGTCCTCAATCCTCAAACCTCAATCCTCAGTCCTCAACCTTCAATCATCAATACTCAATCTTCAATTCTCAATCCTCAATCCTCAATCCTCAATCCTCAATCCTCAATATTCAACACACTACCGTCAACCATCAATCCTCAATACTCAACCATCAATCCTCAATTCTCAATACTCAATAGAATATCCTGAATTCTCATGGTTCAATACTCAATCCACAAAATTCAATAATCAAATCTCAATCCTCAAACATCAATTCGCAACACTCAAACCTCAATACTCAGTCCTCTCTCTTCAATCCTCCATCCTCAATCCTCAATCCTCAAGCGTCAATCCTCAATCCTCAATCTTCAACCCTCAATCCTCAGTCCTCAAACCTCAATCCGGAATCCTCAATCCTGAATCCTCAATCCTCAATCCTCAATCCTCATTCTTCAAACCTCAATAACCAATCCTCAATCTTCAATCCTCAATCCTCAATCTCAAATCTCAATCCTCAATCCTCAATCCTCAATCCTCAATCCTCAATCCTCATTCCTCAATCCTCAGACATCAATACTCAATCTTCAATACTCAATCCTCGATCCTCAATCCTCAATCCTCAATCCTCAATCCTCAACCCTCAATCCTCTATCCTCAAACCCCAATCCTCAGCCCTCAGTCCTCATCCTCAATTCTCAATTCTCAATTCTCAATTCTCAATCCTCAATCCTCAATCCTCAATCTTCAGCCCTCAATAATCAATCTCCAATCCTAGATCCTCAATCCCCAATCTTCAATCCTTAATCCTCAGTCTTCAATCCTCATTCCCCAGTCCTCAATCTCCAATCCTCAATGCTCAAGCCTCAATCCTCAATCCTCAGACCTCAATCATCAATCCTCAATCCTCCAACCTCGACCCTCAAGCGTCAGTCCTCGTCCTCAATCCTCAAACCTCAATCCTCAGTCCTCAACCTTCAATCATCAATACTCAATCTTCAATTCTCAATCCTCAATCCTCAATCCTCAATCCTCAATCCTCAATATTCAACACACTACCGTCAACCATCAATCCTCAATACTCAACCATCAATCCTCAATTCCCAATACTCAATAGAATATCCTGAATTCTCATGGTTCAATACTCAATCCACAAAGTTCAATAATCAAATCTCAATCCTCAAACATCAATTCTCAACACTCAAACCTCAATACTCAGTCCTCTCTCTTCAATCCTCCATCCTCAATCCTCAATGCTCAAGCGTCAATCCTCAATCCTCAATCCTCAATCCTCAATCCTCAATCCTCAATCCTCAGTCCTCAATTCTCAATCCTCGATCGACAATCTTCAATCCTCAATACTCAACCTTCAAACCTCAATCCTCAATCCTCAATCCTGAATCCTCATTCTTCAATCCTCAATACCCAATCCTCAATCTTCAACCCTCAATCCTCAATCCTCAAACATCAATACTCAACCTTCAGCCCTCACACTCAATCCTCAATCCTCAATCCTCAATTCTCAATCTTCAATCCTCAATACTCAATCCTCAATCCTCAATCCTCGGTCCTCAAATCTCAATTCTGAATCCTCAACCCTGAACCCTCAGTCTTCAGACTCCAGACCTCAACAATCAGTTGTCAATCCTCAATCCTCAATAGAATTTCAATACACAATACTCAGTCTGCAATCTTCAAATCTCTATCCACAAACATCAATTCTCATCACTCAACCCTCAACACTCCGTCCCCGATCCACAATCTTCAATCCTCAATGCTCAATCCACAATCCTCAATCCTCAGTCCTCAATCCACAATCCTCAATCCACAATCCTCAATCTTCAATCCTCAGACCAAAAACATCAATATTCAACCCCAAGTCCTCGTCCACAATCCACAAACCTCAATCCTCAATCCTCAATCTTCAACCATCAATACTCAATCTTCAATCCTCAATCCTCAATCCTCAATCCTCAATCCTCAATCCCCAACCTTCAATCCTCAAGCCTCAATCCTCAATCCTCAAACCTCAATCCTCAATCTTCAATCCTCAATCCTCAATCCTCAATCCTCAGTCCTCCACCTTCAATCCTCAATACTCAATCTTCAATCCTCAATCCTCAATACTCAATCCTCAATCCTCATTCTTCAATCCTCATTCTTCAATCCTCAATACCCAATCCTCAATCTTCAATCCTCAATCCTCAATCCTCAGTTCGCAATCCTCAATCCTCAATCCTCAGACCTTAGGCATCAATACTCAACCCTCAGCCCTCGTCCTCAATCCACAACCCTCAATCCTCAATCCTCAATTTCATTCATCAATATTCAACCTTCAATCCTCAATCCTCAATCCTCAATCCTCAATCCTCAATCCTCAATACTCAATGTTCAGTCCTCAACACCCAATCCTCAATCTTCAATCCTCAATCCTCAATCCTCAATCCTCAATCCTCAATCCTCAATCCTCAGTCCTCAATTCTCAATCCTCGATCGACAATCTTCAATCCTCAATACTCAACCTTCAACCCTCAATCCTCAATCCTCAATCCTGAATCCTCATTCTTCAATCCTCAATACCCAATCCTCAATCTTCAACCCTCAATCCTCAATCCGCAATTCTCAATCCTCAATCCTCAATCCTCAGACCTCAAACATCAATACTCAACCTTCAGTCATCGTCCTCAATCCACAACCCTCAATCCTCAACCGTCAGTCCTCGTCCTCAACCGTCAAACATCAATCCTCAATCCTTAATCTTCAATCATCAATACTCAATCTTCAATCCTCAATCCTCAATCCTCAATCCTCAATCCTCAATCCTCAATATTCAACACACTACCGTCAACCATCAATCCTCAATACGCAACCATCAATCCTCAATTCTCAATACTCAATAGAATATCCTGAATTCTCATGGTTCAATACTCAATCCACAAAATTCAATAATCAAATCTCAATCCTCAAACATCATTTCTCAACACTCAATCCTCAATACTCAGTCCTCTCTCTTCAATCCTCCATCCTCAATCCTCAATCCTCAAGCGTCAATCCTCAATCCTCAATCTTCAACCCTCAATCCTCAGTCCTCAAACCTCAATCCGGAATCCTCAATCCTGAATCCTCAATCCTCAATCCTCAATCCTCATTCTTCAAACCTCAATAACCAATCCTCAATCTTCAATCCTCAATCCTCAATCTCAAATCTCAATCCTCAATCCTCAATCCTCAATCCTCAATCCTCAATCCTCATTCCTCAATCCTCAGACATCAATACTCAATCTTCAATACTCAATCCTCGATCCTCAATCCTCAATCCTCAATCCTCAATCCTCAACCCTCAATCCTCTATCCTCAAACCCCAATCCTCAACCCTCAGTCCTCATCCTCAATTCTCAATTCTCAATTCTCAATTCTCAATCCTCAATCCTCAATCCTCAATCTTCAACCCTCAATAATCAATCTCCAATCCTAGATCCTCAATCCCCAATCTTCAATCCTTAATCCTCAGTCTTCAATCCTCATTCCCCAGTCCTCAATCTCCAATCCTCAATGCTCAAGCCTCAATCCTCAATCCTCAGACCTCAATCATCAATCCTCAATCCTCCAACCTCGACCCTCAAGCGTCAGTCCTCGTCCTCAATCCTCAAACCTCAATCCTCAGTCCTCAACCTTCAATCATCAATACTCAATCTTCAATTCTCAATCCTCAATCCTCAATCCTCAATCCTCAATCCTCAATATTCAACACACTACCGTCAACCATCAATCCTCAATACTCAACCATCAATCCTCAATTCTCAATACTCAATAGAATATCCTGAATTCTCATGGTTCAATACTCAATCCACAAAATTCAATAATCAAATCTCAATCCTCAAACATCAATTCTCAACACTCAAACCTCAATACTCAGTCCTCTCTCTTCAATCCTCCATCCTCAATCCTCAATCCTCAAGCGTCAATCCTCAATCCTCAATCTTCAACCCTCAATCCTCAGTCCTCAAACCTCAATCCGGAATCCTCAATCCTGAATCCTCAATCCTCAATCCTCAATCCTCATTCTTCAAACCTCAATAACCAATCCTCAATCTTCAATCCTCAATCCTCAATCTCAAATCTCAATCCTCAATCCTCAATCCTCAATCCTCAATCCTCAATCCTCAATCCTCATTCCTCAATCCTCAGACATCAATACTCAATCTTCAATACTCAATCCTCGATCCTCAATCCTCAATCCTCAATCCTCAATCCTCAACCCTCAATCCTCTATCCTCAAACCCCAATCCTCAGCCCTCAGTCCTCATCCTCAATTCTCAATTCTCAATTCTCAATTCTCAATCCTCAATCCTCAATCCTCAATCTTCAGCCCTCAATAATCAATCTCCAATCCTAGATCCTCAATCCCCAATCTTCAATCCTTAATCCTCAGTCTTCAATCCTCATTCCCCAGTCCTCAATCTCCAATCCTCAATGCTCAAGCCTCAATCCTCAATCCTCAGACCTCAATCATCAATCCTCAATCCTCCAACCTCGACCCTCAAGCGTCAGTCCTCGTCCTCAATCCTCAAACCTCAATCCTCAGTCCTCAACCTTCAATCATCAATACTCAATCTTCAATTCTCAATCCTCAATCCTCAATCCTCAATCCTCAATCCTCAATATTCAACACACTACCGTCAACCATCAATCCTCAATACTCAACCATCAATCCTCAATTCCCAATACTCAATAGAATATCCTGAATTCTCATGGTTCAATACTCAATCCACAAAGTTCAATAATCAAATCTCAATCCTCAAACATCAATTCTCAACACTCAAACCTCAATACTCAGTCCTCTCTCTTCAATCCTCCATCCTCAATCCTCAATGCTCAAGCGTCAATCCTCAATCCTCAATCCTCAATCCTCAATCCTCAATCCTCAATCCTCAGTCCTCAATTCTCAATCCTCGATCGACAATCTTCAATCCTCAATACTCAACCTTCAAACCTCAATCCTCAATCCTCAATCCTGAATCCTCATTCTTCAATCCTCAATACCCAATCCTCAATCTTCAACCCTCAATCCTCAATCCTCAAACATCAATACTCAACCTTCAGTCATCGTCCTCAATCCACAACCCTCAATCCTCAACCGTCAGTCCTCGTCCTCAACCGTCAAACATCAATCCTCAATCCTTAATCTTCAATCATCAATACTCAATCTTCAATCCTCAATCCTCAATTCTCACTCCTCAATACTCATTCCTCAATCGTCAATCCTCAATCCCTAATCCTCAATGTTCAATCCTCAATTCTCAATCCTCAATCCCCAATCCTCAATATTCAATCCTCAATCATCAATCCCCAATCCACTATCCTCAACCTTCAATACTCAATACTCAATCTTCAATCCGCAATCCTCAATCCTCAATCCTCAATCCTCAATCCTCTGTCCTCAAACCTCAATCCTGAATCCTCAATCCCGAATCCTCAAGCTTCAGCACTCAGTCCTCAACAATCAGTTGTCAATCCTCAATCCTCAATAGAATATCATCAATTCACAGTTTTCTATACTCAATACTCCATCTGCAATCTTCAAATCTCTATCCACAAGCATCAATTCTCATCACTCAATCCTCAACACTCAGTCCCCAATCCTCAATATTCAATCCTCAATCCTCAATCCTCGATCCACAATCCTCAACCTTCAATCGTCAATACTCACTCTTCAATCCTCAATCCTCAATCCTCAATCCTCAATTCTCAATTCTCGATCGTCAATCATGAATCCTCAATACTCAATCATCAATCCTTAATCCTCAATCCTCAATCCTCAATCCTCAATCCTCATTCTTCAATCCTCAATACCCAATCCTCAATCTTCAACCCTCAATCCTCAATCCTCAATCCTCAGTCCTCAATCCACAGTCGTCAATCCTCAAACCTCAATCCTCAATCGTCAGTCCTCGTCCTCAATCCTCAACACTCAATCCTCAATCCTCAATCTTCAATCATCAATACTCAATATTCAATCCTCAATCCTCAATCTTCGATCTTCAATCCTCAATTCTCAATCCTCAATACTCAATCCTCAATCGTCAATCCTCAATAACCAATCCTCAATCTTCAATCCTCAATCCTCAATCCTCAGTCCTCAATCCTCAATCTTCAATCCTCAATACTCAATATTCAATCCACAATCCTCAATCCTCAGTCCCCAATTCTCAATCCTCAATCCTCAATCCTCAACCCTCAATCTTCAATTCTCAATACTCAATCTGCAATCCCCAATCCTCTATCCTCAATCCTCATTCTTCAATCCTCAATACCCAAACCTCAATCTTCAGTCCTCTATCCTCAATCCTCAATTCTCAATCCTCAATCCTCTATCCTCAGACCTCAAACATCAATATTCAACCCTCAGCCCTCGACCTCAATCCACAACACTCAATCCTCAATCTTCTGTCCTCAAACATAAATCCTGAATCCTCAATCCTGAATCCTCAAGCTTCAGCCCTCAGTCCTCAAAAACCAGTTGTCAATCCTCAATCATCAGTATAATATCGTCAATTCACAGTTTTCAATACTCAATACTCAATCTGCAATCCTCAATACTCAATCTTCAATCCTCAATCCTCAATCCTCAATCCTCAATCCTCATTCTTCAATCCTCAATACCCAATCCTCAATCTTCAATCCTCAATCCTCAATCCTCAACTCTCAAACCTCAATCCTCAATCCTCAGACCTCAAACATGAATATTCAACCCTCAGTCCTCGTCCTCAATCCACAACACACAATCCTCAATCCTCAATCTTCAATCATCAATATTCAACCTTCAATCCTCAATACTCAATCCTCAATCCTCAGTCGTCAATCCTCAATACCCAATCATCAGTCTGCAACGCTCAATCCTCAATCCTCAATCCTCAATCCTCAATCCTCGATCCTCAATCTTCAATCCTCAGTCCCAAATCCTCAATCTTCAATACTCAATCCTCAATCCTCAATCTTCAATCCCCAATACTCAATCTTCAATCCTCAATCCTCAATCCTCAATCCTCAATACTCAATTCTCAATCCTCAATCCTCAATCCTGAATCTTCAATCCTCAATCCTCAATCCTCAATCCTCAATCCTCAATCTTCAATCCTCAATACTCAATCTTCAATCCTCAATCCTCAATCCTCAATCCTCAATCCTCAATGCTCAATCGTCAATCCTCAATCTTCAATCATCAATACTCAATCTTCAATCCTCAACCCTCAATCCTCAACCCTCAGACCTCATCGTCAATCTTCAATCCTCAATCCTCAATCTTGAGTCCTCAATACTCAATGTGCAATCCTCAATCCTCAGTCCTCAAACCTCAATTCTGAATCCTCAATACTCAAACTTCAATCCTCAATCCTCAGTCCTCAATACTCAACCATCAGTCCTCAATTCTCAATACTCAAAATAATATCCTGAACTCTCGGGATTCAATACTCAAACCTCAATCCTCAACCCTCAGCCCTCATCCTCCATCATCAATCCTCACTCCTCAATCCCCAATATTCAATCCTCAATACTCAATCTTCAATCCTCAATCCTCATTCCTCAATCCACAATGCTCAATCCTCAGTCATCAATACTCAATCTCCAATACTCAATCCTCAATGCTCAATCCTCAATCCTCAATCATCAATCCTCAACCCTCAATCCTCATTCCTCAAACCTCAATCCGCAACCCTCAGTCCTGATCCTCAATTCTCAATTCTCACTTCTCAATCCTCAATCCTCAATCCTCAATCTTCAACACCCAATAATCAATCTCTAATCCTAGATCCTCAATCCCCAATCTTCAATCCTTAATCCTCAATCTTCAATCCTCATTCCCCAGTCCTCAATCTCCAATCCTCAATGCTCAATCCTCAATCTTCAATCCTCAGTCCTCAATCCTCAATCCTCAATCCTCCAACCTCAATCCTGAACCGTCAGTCCTCGTCCTCAATCCTCAAACCTCAATCCTCAATCCTCAATCTTCAATCATCAATACTCAATCTTCAACTCTCAATCCTCAATCCTCAATCCTCAATCCTCAATCCTCAAGCGTCAATCCTCAATCCTCAATCTTCAATCCTCAATCCTCAGTCCTCAAACCTCAATTCTGAATCCTCAATCCTGAAACCTCAATCTTCAGCCCTCAGTCCTCAACAATCAGTTGTCATTCCTCAATCCTCAATAGAATATCCTCAATTCACAGCTTTCAATACTCAATACACAATCTGCAATCTTCCAACCTGTATCCACAAACATCAATTTTCATCACTCAACCCTCAGCACTCAGTCCTCGATGTTCAATCCTCAATCCTCGATTCTCAATCTTCGATCCTCAATACTGAATCTTCAATCCTCAATCCTCAATCCTCAATCCTCAATCCTGAATCCTCATTATTCAATTCTCAATACCCAATCCTCAATCTTCAATCCTCAATCCTCAATCCTCAATCCTCAATCCTCAATCTTAAATCCTCAACACTCAATCTTCAATCCTCAATCCTCAATCCTCAATACTCAATCTTCAATCCTCAATCCTCAATACTCAATCCTCAATCCACATTCTTCAATCCTCATTCTTCAATCCTCAATACCCAATCCTCAATCTTCAATCCTCAATCCTCAATCCTCAGTTCGCAATCCCCAATCCTCAATCCTCAGACCTCAGGCATCAATACTCAACCCTCAGTCCTCGTCCTCAATCCACAACCCTCAATCCTCTATCCTCAATCTTCATTCATCAATATTCAACCTCCAATCCTCAATTCTAAATCCTCAAACCTCAATCCTCAATCCTCAATGTTCAATCCTCAACACCCAACCCTCAATCTTCAATCCTCAATCCTCATTATTCAATCCTCAATACCCAATCCTCAATCTTCAATCCTCAATCCTCAATCCTCAATCCTCAATCCTCAATCTTCAATCCTCAACACTCAATCTTCAATCCTCAATCCCCAATCCTCACACCTCAATCCTCAATCTTCAATCCTCAATACTCAATCTTCAATCCTCAATCCTCAATACTCAATCCTCAATCCACATTCTTCAATCCTCATTCTTCAATCCTCAATACCCAATCCTCAAGCTTCAATCATCAATCGTCAATCCTCAGTTCGCAATCCTCAATCCTCAATCCTCAGACCTCAGGCATCAATACTCAACCCTCAGTCCTCGTCCTCAATCCACAACCCTCAATCCTCAATCCTCAATCTTCATTCATCAATATTCAACCTTCAATCCTCAATCCTAAATCCTCAAACCTCAATCCTCAATCCTCAATGTTCAATACTCAACACCCAATCCTCAGTCTTCAATCCTCAATCCTCAGTCCTCAATCCTCAATCCTCAATCCTCAATCCTCTGTCCTCACTTCTCAATCCTCAATCCTCAATTTTCAATCCTCAATACGCAATCTTCAATCCTCAATCCTCAATGCTCAATCCTCAATCCTCAATCTTCAATCAGCAATACTCAACCTTCAATCCTCAACCCTCAATCCTCAACCCTCAACCCTCAATCTTCAATCCTCAATACTCAATCTGCAATCCTCAATCCTCAGACCTCAAACATCAATATTCAACCCTCAGTCCTCGACCTCTATCCACAACACTCAATCCTCAATCCTCAATCTTCAATCATCAATATTCAATCTTCAATCCTCAATACTCAATTCTCAATCCTCAATCCTCAATCCTGAATCTTCAATCCTCAATCTTCAACCCCCAATAATCAATCTCCAATCCTAGATCATCAATCCCCAATCTTCAATCCTTAATCCTCAATCTTCAATCCTCATTCCCCAGTCCTCAATCTCCAATCCTCAATGCTCAATCCTCAATCTTCAATCCTCAGTCCTCAATCCTCAATCCTCAATCCTCCAACCTCAATCCTGAACCGTCAGTCCTCGTCCTCAGTCCTCAAACCTCAATCCTCAATCCTCAATATTCAATCATCAATACTCAATCTTCAATTCTCAATCCTCAATCCTCAATCCTCAATACTCAATCCTCAATATTCAACACACAACCGTCAACCATAAATCCTCAATACTCAACCATCAATCCTCAATTCTCAATACTCAATAGTATATCCTGAATTCTCATGGTTCATTACTCAATCCACAAAATTCAATAATCAAATCTCAATCCTCAAACTTCAATCCTCAAAACTCAATCCTCCATACTCAGTCCTGTCTCTTCAATCCTCCATCCTCAATCCTCAATCCTCAATCCACAACCCTCAATCCTCAGTCCTCAAACCTCAATCCGGGATCCTCAATCCTGAATCCTCAATTTTCAGCCGTCAGTCCTCAACAATCAATTGGCAATCATCAATCCTCAATAGAATATCCTCAATTCACAGCTTTCAATACTCAATCCCCATTGTTCAATCTTCAAATCTCAATCTACAAACTTCAATTCTCATCACTCAACCCTCAACACTCAGTCCTCAATCTTCAATCCTCAATCCTCAATCCTCAATCTTCAATCCTCAATACTCAATCTTCAATCCTCAATCCTCAATTCTCAACCCTCAATACTCAGTCCTCAAACCTCAATCCTCAATCCTCAATCCTCAATCCTCAATCCTCATTCTTCAATCCTCAGTACCCAATCCTCAATCTTCAATCCTCAATTCTCAATCCTCAACTCTCAAACCTCAATCCTCAATCCTCAGCCCTCACCCTCAATCCTCAATCCTCAATCCTCAATTCCCAATCTTCAATCCTCAATACACAATATTCAATCCTCAATCCTCAGTCCTCAAATCTCAATTCTGAACCCTCAACCCCGAACCCTCAATCTTCAGCCCTCAGAATTCAACAATCAGTTGTCAATCCTCAATCCTCAATAGAATATACTAAATTCACAGTTTTCAATACACAATACTCAGCCTGCAATCTTCAAATCTCTATCCACAAACATCAATTCTCATCACTCAACCCTCAACACTCAGTCCTCAATGTTCAATCCTCAATCCTCAATTCTCAATCGTCGATCCTCAATACTGAATCTTCAATCCCCAATCCTCAATCCTCAATCCTCAATCCTCAATCCTCAGTCCTCAACCTTCAATCATCAATATTCAATCTTCAATCCTCAATCCTCAATCCTCAATCCTCAATCCTCAATCCTCAATCTTCAATCCTCAATCCTCAATCCTCAATCCTCAATCCTCAATCTTCAATCCTCAACACTCAATCTTCAATCCTCAATCATCAATCCTCAATCCTCAATCCTCAACCTTCAATCCTCAGTCATCGATACTCAATCTCCAATACTCAATCCTCAATCCTCAATCCTCAATCCTCAATCCTCAATCCTCTATCCTCAATCATCCAAACTCAATCCTCAACAGTCAGTCCTCGTCCTCAATCCTGAAACCTCAATCCTCAATCCTCAATCTTCAATCATCAATACTCAATCTTCAACTCTCAATCCCCAATCCTCAAGCGTCAATCCTCAACCCTCAATCTTCAATCCTCAATCCACAGTCCTCAAACCTCAATTCTGAATCCTCAATCCTGAATCCTCAATCTTCAGCCCTCAGTCCTCAAAAACCAGTTGTCATTCCTCAATCCACAATAGAATATCCTCAATTCACAGCTTTCAATACTCAATACTCAATCTGCAATCTTCCAACCTGTATCCACAAACATTAATTTTCATCACGCAACCCTCAGTACTCAGTCCTCGATGTTCAATCCTCAAACATCAATTCTCAAAACTCAATCCTCAATACTCAGTAATGTCTCTTCAATCCTCCATCCTCAATCCTCAATCCTCAATCCACAACGCTCAATCCTCAGTCCTCAAACCTCAATCCGGGATCCTCAATCCTGAATCCTCAATTTTCAGCCGTCAGTCCTCAACAATCAATTGGCAATCATCAATCCTCAATGGAATATCCTCAATTCACAGCTTTCAATACTCAATCCCCATTCTTCAATCTTCAAATCTCAATCTACAAACTTCAATTCTCATCACTCAACCCTCAACACTCAGTCCTCAATCTTCAATCCTCAATCCTCAATCCTCAATCTTCAATCCTCAATACTCAATCTTCAATCCACAATCCTCAATTCTCAATCCTCAATCCTCAATCCTCAAACCTCAATCCTCAATCCTCAATCCCCAATCCTCAATCCTCATTCTTCAATCCTCAATACCCAATCCTCAATCTTCAATCCTCAATTCTAAATCCTCAACTCTCAATCCTCAATCCTCAATCCTCAGCCCTCATCCTCAATCCTCAATCCTCAATCCTCAATTCTCAATCTTCAATCCTCAATACACAATCTTCAATCCTCAATCCTCAGTCCTCAAATCTCAATTCTGAACCCTCAACCCCGAACCCTCAATCTTCAGCCCTCAGAATTCAACAATCAGTTGTCAATCCTCAATCCTCCATAGAATATACTCAATTCACAGTTTTCAATACACAATACTCAGTCTGCAATCTTCAAATCTCTATCCACAAACATCAATTCTCATCACTCAACCCTCAACACTCAGTCCTCAATGTTCAGTCCTCAATCGTCAATTCTCAATCGTCGATCCTCAATACTGAATCTTCAATCCTCAATCCTCAATCCTCAATCATCAATCCTCAATCCTCAATCCTCAACCTTCAATCATCAATATTCAATCTTCAATCCTCAATCCTCAATCCTCAATCCTCAATCCTCAATCCTCAATCTTCAATCCTCAATCCTCAATCCTCAATCCTCAATCCTCAATCCTCAATCTTCAATCCTCAACACTCAATCTTCAATCCTCATTCCTCAATCCTCAGTTCGCAATTCTCAATCCTCAATCCTCAATCCTCAATGCTCAATCCTGAATCCTCAATCTTCAATCATCAATACTCAATCTTCAATCCTCAACCCTCAATCCTCAACCCTCAGACCTCATCGTCAATCTTCAATTCTCAATCCTCAATCTTGAGTCCTCAATACTCAATGTGCAATCCTCAATCCTCAGTCCTCAAACCTCAATTCTGAATCCTCAATACTCAACCTTCAATCCTCAATCCTCAATCCTCAATCCTCAATCCTCAATCCTCATTCTTCAATCCTCAATACCCAATCCTCAATCTTCAACCCTCAATCCTCAATCCTCAATTCTCGATCCTCAATCCTCAACCCTCAATCCTCATTCGTCAAACCTCAATCCTCAACCCTCAGTCCTCATCCTCAATTCTCAATTCTCAATTCTCAATTCTCAATCCTCAATCCTTAATCCTCAATCTTCAATCCTTAATACCCAACCCTCAATCTTCAACCCTCAATCCTCAATCCTGAATTCTCAATCATCAATCCTCAGTCCTCAGTCCTCAAACCTCCATCCTCAACCCTCAGCCCTCACACTCAGTCCTCAATCCTCAATCCTCAATTCTCAATCTTCAATCCTCAATACTCAATCCTCAATCCTCAATCCTCGGTCCTCAAATCTCGATTCTGAATCCTCAACCCTGAACCCTCAGTCTTCAGACTCCAGACCTCAACAATCAGTTGTCAATCCTCAATCCTCAATAGAATTTCAATACACAATACTCAGTCTGCAATCTTCAAATCTCTATCCACAAACATCAATTCTCATCACTCAACCCTCAACACTCCGTCCCCGATCCACAATCTTCAATCCTCAATGCTCAATCCACAATCCTCAATCCTCAGTCCTCATTCCACAACCCTCAATCCACAATCCTCAATCTTCAATCCTCAGACCAAAAACATCAATATTCAACCCCAAGTCCTCGTCCACAATCCACAAACCTCAATCCTCAATCCTCAATCTTCAACCATCAATACTCAATCTTCAGTCCTCAATCCTCAATCCTCAATCCTCAATACTCAATCCTCAATACTCAATGTTCAGTCCTCAACACCCAATCCTCAATCTTCAATCCTCAATCCTCAATCCTCAATCCTCAATCCTCAATCCTCAATCCTCAGTCCTCAATTCTTAATCCTCGATCGACAATCTTCAATCCTCAATACTCAACCTTCAACCCTCAATCCTCAATCCTCAATCCTGAATCCTCATTCTTCAATCCTCAATACCCAATCCTCAATCTTCAACCCTCAATCCTCAATCCGCAATTCTCAATCCTCAATCCTCAATCCTCAGACCTCAAACATCAATACTCAACCTTCAGTCATCGTCCTCAATCCACAACCCTCAATCCTCAACCGTCAGTCCTCGTCCTCAACCGTCAAACATCAATCCTCAATCCTCAATAGAATTTCAATACACAATACTCAGTCTGCAATCTTCAAATCTCTATCCACAAACATCAATTCTCATCACTCAACCCTCAACACTCCGTCCCCGATCCACAATCTTCAATCATCAATACTCAATCTTCAATCCTCAATCCTCAATCCTCAATCCTCAATCCTCAATCCTCAATATTCAACACACTACCGTCAACCATCAATCCTCAATACGCAACCATCAATCCTCAATTCTCAATACTCAATAGAATATCCTGAATTCTCATGGTTCAATACTCAATCCACAAAATTCAATAATCAAATCTCAATCCTCAAACATCAATTCTCAACACTCAATCCTCAATACTCAGTCCTCTCTCTTCAATCCTCCATCCTCAATCCTCAATCCTCAAGCGTCAATCCTCAATCCTCAATCTTCAACCCTCAATCCTCAGTCCTCAAACCTCAATCCGGAATCCTCAATCCTGAATCCTCAATCCTCAATCCTCAATCCTCATTCTTCAAACCTCAATAACCAATCCTCAATCTTCAATCGTCAATCCTCAATCCTCAAATCTCAATCCTCAATCCTCAATCCTCAATCCTCAATCCTCAATCCTCATTCCTCAATCCTCAGACATCAATACTCAATCTTCAATACTCAATCCTCGATCCTCAATCCTCAATCCTCAATCCTCAATCCTCAACCCTCAATCCTCTATCCTCAAACCCCAATCCTCAACCCTCAGTCCTCATCCTCAATTCTCAATTCTCAATTCTCAATTCTCAATTCTCAATCCTCAATCCTCAATCCTCAATCTTCAACCCTCAATAATCAATCTCCAATCCTAGATCCTCAATCCCCAATCTTCAATCCTTAATCCTCAATCTTCAATCCTCATTCCCCAGTCCTCAATCTCCAATCCTCAATGCTCAATCCTCAACCCTCAATCCTCAGACCTCAATCATCAATCCTCAATCCTCCAACCTCGACCCTCAAGCGTCAGTCCTCGTCCTCAATCCTCAAACCTCAATCCTCAGTCCTCAACCTTCAATCCTCAATACTCAATCTTCAATCCTCAATCCTCAATACTCAATCCTCAATCCACATTCTTCAATCCTCATTCTTCAATCCTCAATACCGAATCCTCAATCTTCAATCCTCAATCCTCAATCCTCATTTCGCAATCCCCAATCCTCTATCCTCAGACCTCAGGCATCAATACTCAATTCTGAATCCTCTATACTGAATCCTCAATCTTCAGCACTCAGTCCTCAACAACCAGTTTTCATTCCTCTATCCTCAACAGGATATCCTCAATTCACAGCTTTCAATACTCACTACTCAATCTGCAATCTTCAAACCTCTATCCACAAACACCAATTTTCATCACTCAACCCTCAGCACTCAGTCCTCGATGTTCAATCCTCAATCCTCAATCCTCAATCTTCGATTCTCAATACTGAATCTTCAATCCTCAATCCTCAATCCTCAATCCTCAATCCTCAATCCTCATTCTTCAATCCTCAATACCCAATCCTCAATCTGCAGTCCTCAATCCTCAATCCTCAATTGTCAATCCTCAATCCTCAATCCTCAATCCTCAATCCTCAATCTTCAGTCCTCAATCCTCAATCCTCAATCCTCAATCCTCTATCTTCAATCCGCAATACTCAATATTCAATCCTCAATCCTCAATCCTCAATCCTCAATCCTCAATCTTCAATCCTCAATACTCAGTCTTCAATCCTCAATCATCAATACTCAATCCTCAATCCACACTCTTCAATCCACATTCTTCAATCCTCAATACCCAATCCTCAATGTTCAATCCTCAACCCTCAATCCTCAGTTCGCAGTCCCCAATCCTCAATCCTCAGACCTCAGGCATCAATACTCAACCCTCAGTCCTCGTCCTCAATCCACTAGCCTCAATCCTCAATCCCCAATCTTCATTCATTAATATTCAACCTTCAATCCTCAATCCTCAATTCTCAATCCTCAATCCTCAATCCTCAACGTTCAATCCTCAACACCCAATCCTCAAACTTCAATCCTCAATCCTCAATCCTGAGTCCTCAATCCTCAACCCTCAATCCTCTGTCCTCAAACATAAATCCTGCATCCTCAATCCTGAATCATCAAGCTTCAGCCCTCAGTCCTCAACAATCAGTAGTCAATCCTCAATCCTGAGTAGAATATCATCAATTCACAGTTTTCAATACTCAATACTCAACCTGCAATCTTCAGATCTCTATCCACAAACATCAATTCTCAACACTCAACCCTCAACGCTCCGTCCCCAATCCTCAATCTTCAATCCTCAATCCTCAATCCTCAATTCTCAATCCTCAATTTTCAGTCCTCAATACGTAATCTTCAATCCTCAATGCTCAATCCTCAATCCTAAATCCTCAGTCCTCAATCCACAATCCTCAATCCTCAATCCTCAAACCTCAATACTCAATACTCAATCCTCAATCCTCAATCCTCAATCCTAAATCCTCAATCCTCAATCTTCAATCCTCAACACTCAATCTTCAATCCTCAATCATCAATCCTCAATCCTCAATCCTCAATCTTCAATCCTCAGTCATCAATACTCAACCTTCAATACTCAATTCTCAATCCTCAATACTCAAACCTCAATCCTCAATCCTCTATCCTCAATCATCCAACCTCAATCCTCAATCCTCAATCCTCAATCCTCAATCTTCAATCCTCAATACTCAATCTTCAATCCTCAATCCTCAATCCTCAATCCTCAATCCTCAATCCTCTATCCTCTGTCCTCACTTCTCAATCCTCAATCCTCAATTTTCAATCCTCAATACGCAATCTTCAATCCTCAATGCTCAATCCTCAATCCTCAATCTTCAATCCTCAATCCTCAATCCTCAATCCCCAATGCTCAATCCTCAATCCTCAATCCTCAACCCTCAATCTTCAATCCTCAATACTCAATCTGCAATCCTCAATCGTCAGACCTCAGACATCAATATTCAACCCTCAGTCCTCGACCTCAATCCACAACACTCAATCCTCAATCCTCAATCTTCAATCATCAATATTCAACCTTCAATCCTCAATACTCAATTCTCAATCCTCAATCCTCAATCCTGAATCTTCAATCCTCAATCCTCAATCCTCAATCCTCAATCCTCAATCTTCAATCCTCAATACTCAATCTTCAATCCTCAATCCTCAATCCTCAATCCTCAATCCTCAATGCTCAATCGTCAATCCTCAATCTTCAATCATCAATACTCAATCCTCAATCCTCAGTCCTCAATCTTCAATCCTGAATGCTCAATCCTCAATCCTCAATCCCCAGTCCTCAATCCTCAATCCTCAACCCTCAAACCTCAATCCTCAACCGTCAGTCCTCGTCCTCAAACCTCAACCCTCAATCCTCAATCCTCAATGCTCAATCATCAATACTCAATCTTCAATCCTCAACACTCAATCCTCAATCCTCAATCCTCAATCCTCAATCTTCAGCCCTCAGTCCTCAAAAACCAGTTGTCATTCCTCAATCCACAATAGAATATCCTCAATTCACAGCTTTCAATACTCAATACTCAATCTGCAATCTTCCAACCTGTATCCACAAACATTAATTTTCATCACGCAACCCTCAGTACTCAGTCCTCGATGTTCAATCCTCAAACATCAATTCTCAAAACTCAATCCTCAATACTCAGTAATGTCTCTTCAATCCTCCATCCTCAATCCTCAATCCTCAATCCACAACGCTCAATCCTCAGTCCTCAAACCTCAATCCGGGATCCTCAATCCTGAATCCTCAATTTTCAGCCGTCAGTCCTCAACAATCAATTGGCAATCATCAATCCTCAATGGAATATCCTCAATTCACAGCTTTCAATACTCAATCCCCATTCTTCAATCTTCAAATCTCAATCTACAAACTTCAATTCTCATCACTCAACCCTCAACACTCAGTCCTCAATCTTCAATCCTCAATCCTCAATCCTCAATCTTCAATCCTCAATACTCAATCTTCAATCCACAATCCTCAATTCTCAATCCTCAATCCTCAATCCTCAAACCTCAATCCTCAATCCTCAATCCCCAATCCTCAATCCTCATTCTTCAATCCTCAATACCCAATCCTCAATCTTCAATCCTCAATTCTAAATCCTCAACTCTCAATCCTCAATCCTCAATCCTCAATCCTCAATCCCCAATGCTCAATCCTCAATCCTCACTCCTCAACCCTCTATCTTCAATCCTCAATACTCAATCTGCAATCCTCAATCCTCAGACCTCAAACATCAATATTCAACCCTCAGTCCTCGACCTCAATCCACAACACTCAATCCCCAATCCTCAATCTTCAATCATCAATATTCAATTTTCAATCCTCAATACTCAATTCTCAATCCTCAATCCTCAATCCTGAATCTTCAATCCTCAATCCTCAATCCTCAATCCTCAATCATCAATCTTCAATCCTCAATACTCAATCTTCAATCCTCAATCCTCAATCCTCAATCCTCAATCCTCAATGCTCAATCCTCAATCCTCAATCTTCAATCATCAATACTCAATCTTCAATCCTCAACCCTCAAACCTCAATCCTCAACCGTCAGTCCTCGTCCTCAAACCTCAACCCTCAATCCTCAATCCTCAATGCTCAATCATCAATACTCAATCTTCAATCCTCAACACTCAATCCTCAATCCTCAATCCTCAATCCTCAATATTCAACACACAACCCTCAACCACCAATCGTCAATACTAAACCTGCAATCCTCAATCCTCAGACCTCAAACATCAATATTCAACCCTCAGTCCTCGACCTCAATCCACAACACTCAATCCTCAATCCTCAATCTTCAATCATCAATATTCAATCTTCAATCCTCAATACTCAATTCTCAATCCTCAATCCTCAATCCTGAATCTTCAATCCTCAATCCTCAATCCTCAATCATCAATCCTCAATCTTCAATCCTCAATACTCAATCTTCAATCCTCAATCCTCAATCCTCAATCCTCAATCCTCAATGCTCAATCCTCAATCCTCAATCTTCAATCATCAATACTCAATCTTCAATCCTCAACCCTCAATCCTCAACCCTCAGACCTCATCGTCAATCTTCAATTCTCAATCCTCAATCTTGAGTCCTCAATACTCAATGTGCAATCCTCAATCCTCAGTCCTCAAACCTCAATTCTGAATCCTCAATCCTGAATCCTCAATCTTCAGCCCTCAGTCCTCAACAATCAGTTGTCATTCCTCAATCCTCAATAGAATATCCTCAATTCACAGCTTTCAATACTCAATACTCAATCTGCAATCTTCCAACCTGTATCCACAAACATCAATTTTCATCACTCAACCCTCAGCACTCAGTCCTCGATGTTCAATCCTCAATCCTCAATTCTCAATCTTCGATCCTCAATCCTCAATCCTCAATCCTCAATCCTCAATCCTCATTATTCAATCCTCAATACCCAATCCTCAATCTTCAATCCTCAATCCTCAATCCTCAATCCTCAATCCTCAATCTTCAATCCTCAACACTCAATCTTCAATCCTCAATCCCCAATCCTCACTCCTCAATCCTCAATCCTCAATCCTCATTATTCAATCCTCAATACCCAATCCTCAATCTTCAATCCTCAATCCTCAATCCTCAATCCTCAATCCTCAAACTTCAATCCTCAACACTAAATCTTCAATCCTCAATCCCCAATCCTCACTCCTCAATCCCCAATCTTCAATGCTCAATACTCAATCTTCAATCCTCAATCCTCAATACTCAATCCTCAATCCACATTCTTCAATCCTCATTCTTCAATCCTCAATACCCAATCCTCAAGCTTCAATCATCAATCGTCAATCCTCAGTTCGCAATCCTCAATCCTCAATCCTCAGACCTCAGGCATCAATACTCAACCCTCAGTCCTCGTCCTCAATCCACAACCCTCAATCCTCAATCCTCAATCTTCATTCATCAATATTCAACCTTCAATCCTCAATCCTAAATCCTCAAACCTCAATCCTCAATCCTCAATGTTCAATACTCAACACCCGATCCTCAGTCTTCAATCCTCAATCCTCAGTCCTCAATCCTCAATCCTCAATCCTCAATCCTCTGTCCTCACTTCTCAATCCTCAATCCTCAATTTTCAATCCTCAATACGCAATCTTCAATCCTCAATCCTCAATGCTCAATCCTCAATCCTCAATCTTCAATCAGCAATACTCAACCTTCAATCCTCAACCCTCAATCCTCAACCCTCAACCCTCAATCTTCAATCCTCAATACTCAATCTGCAATCCTCAATCCTCAGACCTCAAACATCAATATTCAACCCTCAGTCCTCGACCTCTATCCACAACACTCAATCCTCAATCCTCAATCTTCAATCATCAATATTCAACCTTCAATCCTCAATACTCAATTCTCAATCCTCAATCCTCAATCCTCAATATTCAACACACAACCCTCAACCACCAATCGTCAATACTAAACCTGCAATCCTCAATCCTCAGACCTCAAACATCAATATTCAACCCTCAGTCCTCGACCTCAATCCACAACACTCAATCCTCAATCCTCAATCTTCAATCATCAATATTCAATCTTCAATCCTCAATACTCAATTCTCAATCCTCAATCCTCAATCCTGAATCTTCAATCCTCAATCCTCAATCCTCAATCATCAATCCTCAATCTTCAATCCTCAATACTCAATCTTCAATCCTCAATCCTCAATCCTCAATCCTCAATCCTCAATGCTCAATCCTCAATCCTCAATCTTCAATCATCAATACTCAATCTTCAATCCTCAACCCTCAATCCTCAACCCTCAGACCTCATCGTCAATCTTCAATTCTCAATCCTCAATCTTGAGTCCTCAATACTCAATGTGCAATCCTCAATCCTCAGTCCTCAAACCTCAATTCTGAATCCTCAATCCTGAATCCTCAATCTTCAGCCCTCAGTCCTCAACAATCAGTTGTCATTCCTCAATCCTCAATAGAATATCCTCAATTCACAGCTTTCAATACTCAATACTCAATCTGCAATCTTCCAACCTGTATCCACAAACATCAATTTTCATCACTCAACCCTCAGCACTCAGTCCTCGATGTTCAATCCTCAATCCTCAATTCTCAATCTTCGATCCTCAATCCTCAATCCTCAATCCTCAATCCTCAATCCTCATTATTCAATCCTCAATACCCAATCCTCAATCTTCAATCCTCAATCCTCAATCCTCAATCCTCAATCCTCAATCTTCAATCCTCAACACTCAATCTTCAATCCTCAATCCCCAATCCTCACTCCTCAATCCTCAATCCTCAATCCTCATTATTCAATCCTCAATACCCAATCCTCAATCTTCAATCCTCAATCCTCAATCCTCAATCCTCAATCCTCAAACTTCAATCCTCAACACTAAATCTTCAATCCTCAATCCCCAATCCTCACTCCTCAATCCCCAATCTTCAATGCTCAATACTCAATCTTCAATCCTCAATCCTCAATACTCAATCCTCAATCCACATTCTTCAATCCTCATTCTTCAATCCTCAATACCCAATCCTCAAGCTTCAATCATCAATCGTCAATCCTCAGTTCGCAATCCTCAATCCTCAATCCTCAGACCTCAGGCATCAATACTCAACCCTCAGTCCTCGTCCTCAATCCACAACCCTCAATCCTCAATCCTCAATCTTCATTCATCAATATTCAACCTTCAATCCTCAATCCTAAATCCTCAAACCTCAATCCTCAATCCTCAATGTTCAATACTCAACACCCGATCCTCAGTCTTCAATCCTCAATCCTCAGTCCTCAATCCTCAATCCTCAATCCTCAATCCTCTGTCCTCACTTCTCAATCCTCAATCCTCAATTTTCAATCCTCAATACGCAATCTTCAATCCTCAATCCTCAATGCTCAATCCTCAATCCTCAATCTTCAATCAGCAATACTCAACCTTCAATCCTCAACCCTCAATCCTCAACCCTCAACCCTCAATCTTCAATCCTCAATACTCAATCTGCAATCCTCAATCCTCAGACCTCAAACATCAATATTCAACCCTCAGTCCTCGACCTCTATCCACAACACTCAATCCTCAATCCTCAATCTTCAATCATCAATATTCAACCTTCAATCCTCAATACTCAATTCTCAATCCTCAATCCTCAATCCTGAATCTTCAATCCTCAATCTTCAACCCCCAATAATCAATCTCCAATCCTAGATCATCAATCCCCAATCTTCAATCCTTAATCCTCAATCTTCAATCCTCATTCCCCAGTCCTCAATCTCCAATCCTCAATGCTCAATCCTCAATCTTCAATCCTCAGTCCTCAATCCTCAATCCTCAATCCTCCAACCTCAATCCTGAACCGTCAGTCCTCGTCCTCAGTCCTCAAACCTCAATCCTCAATCCTCAATCTTCAATCATCAATACTCAATCTTCAATTCTCAATCCTCAATCCTCAATCCTCAATACTCAATCCTCAATATTCAACACACAACCGTCAACCATAAATCCTCAATACTCAACCATCAATCCTCAATTCTCAATACTCAATAGTATATCCTGAATTCTCATGGTTCATTACTCAATCCACAAAATTCAATAATCAAATCTCAATCCTCAAACATCAATCCTCAAAACTCAATCCTCCATACTCAGTCCTGTCTCTTCAATCCTCCATCCTCAATCCTCAATCCTCAATCCACAACACTCAATCCTCAGTCCTCAAACCTCAATCCGGGATCCTCAATCCTGAATCCTCAATTTTCAGCCGTCAGTACTCAACAATCAATTGGCAATCATCAATCCTCAATAGAATATCCTCAATTCACAGCTTTCAATACTCAATCCCCATTGTTCAATCTTCAAATCTCAATCTACAAACTTCAATTCTCATCACTCAACCCTCAACACTCAGTCCTCAATCTTCAATCCTCAATCCTCAATCCTCAATCTTCAATCCTCAATACTCAATCTTCAATCCTCAATCGTCAATTCTCAATCCTCAATACTCAATCCTCAAACCTCAATCCTCAATCCTCAATCCTCAATCCTCAATCCTCATTCTTCAATCCTCAGTACCCAATCCTCAATCTTCAATCCTCAATTCTCAATCCTCAACTCTCAAACCTCAATCCTCAATCCTCAGCCCTCATCCTCAATCCTCAATCCTCAATCCTCAATTCCCAATCTTCAATCCTCAATACACAATATTCAATCCTCAATCCTCAGTCCTCAAATCTCAATTCTGAACCCTCAACCCCGAACCCTCAATCTTCAGCCCTCAGAATTCAACAATCAGTTGTCAATCCTCAATCCTCAATAGAATATACTCAATTCACAGTTTTCAATACACAATACTCAGCCTGCAATCTTCAAATCTCTATCCACAAACATCAATTCTCATCACTCAACCCTCAACACTCAGTCCTCAATGTTCAATCCTCAATCCTCAATTCTCAATCGTCGATCCTCAATACTGAATCTTCAATCCCCAATCCTCAATCCTCAATCCTCAATCCTCAATCCTCAATCCTCAACCTTCAATCATCAATATTCAATCTTCAATCCTCAATCCTCAATCCTCAATCCTCAATCCTCAATCCTCAATCTTCAATCCTCAATCCTCAATCCTCAATCCTCAATCCTCAATCCTCAATCTTCAATCCTCAACACTCAATCTTCAATCCTCATTCCTCAATCCTCAGTTCGCAATTCTCAATCCTCAATCCTCAATCCTCAATGCTCAATCCTCAATCCTCAATCTTCAATCATCAATACTCAATCTTCAATCCTCAACCCTCAATCCTCAACCCTCAGACCTCATCGTCAATCTTCAATCCTCAATCCTCAATCTTGAGTCCTCAATACTCAATGTGCAATCCTCAATCCTCAGTCCTCAAACCTCAGTTCTGAATCCTCAATACTCAACCTTCAATCCTCAATCCTCAATCCTCAATCCTCAATCCTCAATCCTCATTCTTCAATCCTCAATACCCAATCCTCAATCTTCAACCCTCAATCCTCAATCCTCAATTCTCGATCCTCAATCCTCAACCCTCAATCCTCATTCGTCAAACCTCAATCCTCAACCCTCAGTCCTCATCCTCAATTCTCAATTCTCAATTCTCAATTCTCAATCCTCAATCCTTAATCCTCAATCTTCAATCCTTAATACCCAACCCTCAATCTTCAACCCTCAATCCTCAATCCTGAATTCTCAATCATCAATCCTCAGTCCTCAGTCCTCAAACCTCAATCCTCAACCCACAGCCCTCACACTCAATCCTCAATCCTCAATCCTCAATTCTCAATCTTCAATCCTCAATACTCAATCCTCAATCCTCAATCCTCGGTCCTCAAATCTCAATTCTGAATCCTCAACGCTGAACCCTCAGTCTTCAGACTCCAGACCTCAACAATCAGTTGTCAATCCTCAATCCTCAATAGAATTTCAATACACAATACTCAGTCTGCAATCTTCAAATCTCTATCCACAAACATCAATTCTCATCACTCAACCCTCAACACTCCGTCCCCGATCCACAATCTTCAATCCTCAATGCTCAATCCACAATCCTCAATCCTCAGTCCTCAATCCACAATCCTCAATCCACAATCCTCAATCTTCAATCCTCAGACCAAAAACATCAATATTCAACCCCAAGTCCTCGTCCACAATCCACAAACCTCAATCCTCAATCCTCAATCTTCAACCATCAATACTCAATCTTCAATCCTCAATCCTCAATCCTCAATCCTCAATCCTCAATCCCCAACCTTCAATCCTCAAGCCTCAATCCTCAATCCTCAAACCTCAATCCTCAATCTTCAATCCTCAATCCTCAATCCTCAATCCTCAGTCCTCCACCTTCAATCCTCAATACTCAATCTTCAATCCTCAATCCTCAATACTCAATCCTCAATCCTCATTCTTCAATCCTCATTCTTCAATCCTCAATACCCAATCCTCAATCTTCAATCCTCAATCCTCAATCCTCAGTTCGCAATCCTCAATCCTCAATCCTCAGACCTTAGGCATCAATACTCAACCCTCAGCCCTCGTCCTCAATCCACAACCCTCAATCCTCAATCCTCAATTTCATTCATCAATATTCAACCTTCAATCCTCAATCCTCAATCCTCAATCCTCAATCCTCAATCCTCAATACTCAATGTTCAGTCCTCAACACCCAATCCTCAATCTTCAATCCTCAATCCTCAATCCTCAATCCTCAATCCTCAATCCTCAATCCTCAGTCCTCAATTCTCAATCCTCGATCGACAATCTTCAATCCTCAATACTCAACCTTCAACCCTCAATCCTCAATCCTCAATCCTGAATCCTCATTCTTCAATCCTCAATACCCAATCCTCAATCTTCAACCCTCAATCCTCAATCCGCAATTCTCAATCCTCAATCCTCAATCCTCAGACCTCAAACATCAATACTCAACCTTCAGTCATCGTCCTCAATCCACAACCCTCAATCCTCAACCGTCAGTCCGCGTCCTCAACCGTCAAACATCAATCCTCAATCCTTAATCTTCAATCATCAATACTCAATCTTCAATCCTCAATCCTCAATCCTCAATCCTCAATCCTCAATCCTCAATATTCAACACACTACCGTCAACCATCAATCCTCAATACGCAACCATCAATCCTCAATTCTCAATACTCAATAGAATATCCTGAATTCTCATGGTTCAATACTCAATCCACAAAATTCAATAATCAAATCTCAATCCTCAAACATCAATTCTCAACACTCAATCCTCAATACTCAGTCCTCTCTCTTCAATCCTCCATCCTCAATCCTCAATCCTCAAGCGTCAATCCTCAATCCTCAATCCTCAACCCTCAATCCTCAGTCCTCAAACCTCAATCCGGAATCCTCAATTCTCAATTCTCAATTCTCAATTCTCAATCCTCAATCCTCAATCCTCAATCTTCAACCCTCAATAATCAATCTCCAATCCTAGATCCTCAATCCCCAATTTTCAATCCTTAATCCTCAATCTTCAATCCTCATTCCCCAGTACTCAATCTCCAATCCTCAATGCTCAATCGTCAATCCTCAATGCTCAGACCTCAATCCTCAATCCTCAATCCTCCAACCTCGACCCTCAACCGTCAGTCATCGTCCTCAATCCTCAAACCTCAATCCTCAGTCCTCAACCTTCAATCATCAATACTCAATCTTCAATTCTCAATCCTCAATCCTCAATCCTCAATCCTCAATCCTCAATATTCAACACACTACCGTCAACCATCAATCCTCAATACTCAACCATCAATCCTCAATTCTCAATACTCAATAGAATATCCTGAATTCTCATGGTTCAATACTCAATCCACAAAATTCAATAATCAAATCTCAATCCTCAAACATCAATTCTCAACACTCAAACCTCAATACTCAGTCCTCTCTCTTCAATCCTCCATCCTCAATCCTCAATCCTCAAGCGTCAATCCTCAATCCTCAATCCTCAACCCTCAATCCTCTATCCTCAAACCCCAATCCTCAACCCTCAGTCCTCATCCTCAATTCTCAATTCTCAATTCTCAATTCTCAATTCTCAATCCTCAATCCTCAATCCTCAATCTTCAACCCTCAATAATCAATCTCCAATCCTAGATCCTCAATCCCCAATCTTCAATCCTTAATCCTCAGTCTTCAATCCTCATTCCTCAACCTTCAATCATCAATACTCAATCTTCAATTCTCAATCCTCAATCCTCAATCCTCAATCCTCAATCCTCAATATTCAACACACTACCGTCAACCATCAATCCTCAATACTCAACCATCAATCCTCAATTCCCAATACTCAATAGAATATCCTGAATTCTCATGGTTCAATACTCAATCCACAAAGTTCAATAATCAAATCTCAATCCTCAAACATCAATTCTCAACACTCAAACCTCAATACTCAGTCCTCTCTCTTCAATCCTCCATCCTCAATCCTCAATGCTCAAGCGTCAATCCTCAATCCTCAATCCTCAACCCTCAATCCTCAGTCCTCAAACCTCAATCCGGAATCCTCAATCCTGAATCCTCAATTTTCAGCCGCCAGTCCTCAACAATCAATTGTCAATCATCAATCCTCAATAGAATATCCTCAATTCACAGCTTTCAATACTCAATCCCCATTGTTCAATCTTCAAATCTCAATCTACAAACTTCAATTCTCATCACTCAACCTTCAACACTCAGTCCTCAATCTTCAATCCTCAATCCTCAATCCTCAATCTTCAATCCTCAATACTCAATCTTCAATCCTCAATCCTCAATTCTCAATCCTCAATACTCAATCCTCAAACCTCAATCCTCAATCCTCAATCCTCAATCCTCAATCCTCATTCTTCAATCCTCAGTACCCAATCCTCAATCTTCAATCCTCAATTCTCAATCCTCAACTCTCAAACCTCAATCCTCAATCCTCAGCCCTCATCCTCAATCCTCAATCCTCAATCCTCAATTCCCAATCTTCAATCCTCAATACACAATATTCAATCCTCAATCCTCAGTCCTCAAATCTCAATTCTGAACCCTCAACCCCGAACCCTCAATCTTCAGCCCTCAGAATTCAACAATCAGTTGTCAATCCTCAATCCTCAATAGAATATACTGAATTCACAGGTTTCAATACACAATACTCAGCCTGCAATCTTCAAATCTCTATCCACAAACATCAATTCTCATCACTCAACCCTCAACACTCAGTCCTCAATGTTCAATCCTCAATCCTCAATTCTCAATCGTCGATCCTCAATACTGAATCTTCAATCCCCAATCCTCAATCCTCAATCCTCAATCCTCAATCCTCAATCCTCAACCTTCAATCATCAATATTCAATCTTCAATCCTCAATCCTCAATCCTCAATCCTCAATCCTCAATCCTCAATCTTCAATCCTCAATCCTCAATCCTCAATCCTCAATCCTCAATCCTCAATCTTCAATCCTCAACACTCAATCTTCAATCCTCATTCCTCAATCCTCAGTTCGCAATTCTCAATCCTCAATCCTCAATCCTCAATGCTCAATCCTCAATCCTCAATCTTCAATCATCAATACTCAATCTTCAATCCTCAACCCTCAATCCTCAACCCTCAGACCTCATCGTCAATCTTCAATTCTCAATCCTCAATCTTGAGTCCTCAATACTCAATGTGCAATCCTCTATCCTCAGTCCTCAAACCTCAGTTCTGAATCCTCAATACTCAACCTTCAATCCTCAATCCTCAATCCTCAATCCTCAATACTCAATCCTCATTCTTCAATCCTCAATACCCAATCCTCAATCTTCAACCCTCAATCCTCAATCCTCAATTCTCGATCCTCAATCCTCAACCCTCAATCCTCATTCGTCAAACCTCAATCCTCAACCCTCAGTCCTCATCCTCAATTCTCAATTCTCAATTCTCAATTCTCAATCCTCAATCCTTAATCCTCAATCTTCAATCCTTAATACCCAACCCTCAATCTTCAACCCTCAATCCTCAATCCTGAATTCTCAATCATCAATCCTCAGTCCTCAGTCCTCAAACCTCAATCCTCAACCCTCAGCCCTCACACTCAATCCTCAATCCTCAATCCTCAATTCTCAATCTTCAATCCTCAATGCTCAATCCACAATCCTCAATCCTCAGTCCTCAATCCACAATCCTCAATCCACAATCCCCAATCTTCAATCCTCAGACCAAAAACATCAATATTCAACCCCAAGTCCTCGTCCACAATCCACAAACCTCAATCCTCAATACTCAATCTTCAACCATCAATACTCAATCTTCAATCCTCAATCCTCAATCCTCAATCCTCAATCCTCAATCCCCAACCTTCAATCCTCAAGCCTCAATCCTCAATCCTCAAACCTCAATCCTCAATCTTCAATCCTCAATCCTCAATCCTCAATCCTCAGTCCTCCACCTTCAATCCTCAATACTCAATCTTCAATCCTCAATCCTCAATACTCAATCCTCAATCCTCATTCTTCAATCCTCATTCTTCAATCCTCAATACCCAATCCTCAATCTTCAATCCTCAATCCTCAATCCTCAGTTCGCAATCCTCAATCCTCAATCCTCAGACCTTAGGCATCAATACTCAACCCTCAGCCCTCGTCCTCAATCCACAACCCTCAATCCTCAATCCTCAATTTCATTCATCAATATTCAACCTTCAATCCTCAATCCTCAATCCTCAATCCTCAATCCTCAATCCTCAATACTCAATGTTCAGTCCTCAACACCCAATCCTCAATCTTCAATCCTCAATCCTCAATCCTC
Source organism: Calliopsis andreniformis (assembly GCF_051401765.1). NCBI lineage: Eukaryota > Metazoa > Arthropoda > Insecta > Hymenoptera > Andrenidae > Calliopsis > Calliopsis andreniformis. The sequence continues at coordinate 1,613,857 of NW_027480497.1, forward strand.
AATCCTCAATCCTCAATCCTCAATCCTCAGTCCTCAATTCTCAATCCTCGATCGACAATCTTCAATCCTCAATACTCAACCTTCAACCCTCAATCCTCAATCCTCAATCCTGAATCCTCATTCTTCAATCCTCAATACCCAATCCTCAATCTTCAACCCTCAATCCTCAATCCGCAATTCTCAATCCTCAATCCTCAATCCTCAGACCTCAAACATCAATACTCAACCTTCAGTCATCGTCCTCAATCCACAACCCTCAATCCTCAACCGTCAGTCCTCGTCCTCAACCGTCAAACATCAATCCTCAATCCTTAATCTTCAATCATCAATACTCAATCTTCAATCCTCAATCCTCAATCCTCAATCCTCAATCCTCAATCCTCAATATTCAACACACTACCGTCAACCATCAATCCTCAATACGCAACCATCAATCCTCAATTCTCAATACTCAATAGAATATCCTGAATTCTCATGGTTCAATACTCAATCCACAAAATTCAATAATCAAATCTCAATCCTCAAACATCATTTCTCAACACTCAATCCTCAATACTCAGTCCTCTCTCTTCAATCCTCCATCCTCAATCCTCAATCCTCAAGCGTCAATCCTCAATCCTCAATCTTCAACCCTCAATCCTCAGTCCTCAAACCTCAATCCGGAATCCTCAATCCTGAATCCTCAATCCTCAATCCTCAATCCTCATTCTTCAAACCTCAATAACCAATCCTCAATCTTCAATCCTCAATCCTCAATCTCAAATCTCAATCCTCAATCCTCAATCCTCAATCCTCAATCCTCAATCCTCATTCCTCAATCCTCAGACATCAATACTCAATCTTCAATACTCAATCCTCGATCCTCAATCCTCAATCCTCAATCCTCAATCCTCAACCCTCAATCCTCTATCCTCAAACCCCAATCCTCAACCCTCAGTCCTCATCCTCAATTCTCAATTCTCAATTCTCAATTCTCAATCCTCAATCCTCAATCCTCAATCTTCAACCCTCAATAATCAATCTCCAATCCTAGATCCTCAATCCCCAATCTTCAATCCTTAATCCTCAGTCTTCAATCCTCATTCCCCAGTCCTCAATCTCCAATCCTCAATGCTCAAGCCTCAATCCTCAATCCTCAGACCTCAATCATCAATCCTCAATCCTCCAACCTCGACCCTCAAGCGTCAGTCCTCGTCCTCAATCCTCAAACCTCAATCCTCAGTCCTCAACCTTCAATCATCAATACTCAATCTTCAATTCTCAATCCTCAATGCTCAATCCTCAATCCTCAATCCTCAATATTCAACACACTACCGTCAACCATCAATCCTCAATACTCAACCATCAATCCTCAATTCCCAATACTCAATAGAATATCCTGAATTCTCATGGTTCAATACTCAATCCACAAAGTTCAATAATCAAATCTCAATCCTCAAACATCAATTCTCAACACTCAAACCTCAATACTCAGTCCTCTCTCTTCAATCCTCCATCCTCAATCCTCAATGCTCAAGCGTCAATCCTCAATCCTCAATCCTCAACCCTCAATCCTCAGTCCTCAAACCTCAATCCGGAATCCTCAATCCTGAATCCTCAATTTTCAGCCGCCAGTCCTCAACAATCAATTGTCAATCATCAATCCTCAATAGAATATCCTCAATTCACAGCTTTCAATACTCAATCCCCATTCTTCAATCTTCAAATCTCAATCCACAAACATCAATTCTCATCACTCAACCGTCAACACTCAGTCCTCTATCTTCAATCCTCAATCCTCAATCCTCAATCTTCAATCATCAATAGTCAATCATCAATCCTCAATCCTCAATCCTCAATCCTCAATCCTCAATTCTCAATCCTCGATCGACAATCTTCAATCCTCAATACTCAATCTTCAATCCTCAATCCTCAATCCTCAATCCTCAATCCTCATTCTTCAATCCTCAATACCCAATCCTCAATCTTCAACCCTCAATCCTCAATCCTCAATTCTCAATCCTCAATTCTCAACCCTCAATCCTCATTCGTCAAACCTCAACCCTCAACCCTCAGTCCTCATCCTCAATTCTCAACTCTCAATTCTCAATCGTCAATCCTTAATCCTCAATCTTCAATCCTCATTCCCCAGTCCTCAATCTCCAATCCTCAATGCTCAGACCTCAATCCTCAATCCTCAATCCTCCAACCTCGACCCTCAACCGTCAGTCATCGTCCTCAATCCTCAAACCTCAATCCTCAGTCCTCAACCTTCAATCATCAATACTCAATCTTCAATTCTCAATCCTCAATCCTCAATCCTCAATCCTCAATCCTCAATATTCAACACACTACCGTCAACCATCAATCCTCAATACTCAACCATCAATCCTCAATTCTCAATACTCAATAGAATATCCTGAATTCTCATGGTTCAATACTCAATCCACAAAATTCAATAATCAAATCTCAATCCTCAAACATCAATTCTCAACACTCAAACCTCAATACTCAGTCCTCTCTCTTCAATCCTCCATCCTCAATCCTCAATCCTCAAGCGTCAATCCTCAATCCTCAATCTTCAACCCTCAATCCTCAGTCCTCAAACCTCAATCCGGAATCCTCAATCCTGAATCCTCAATCCTCAATCCTCAATCCTCATTCTTCAAACCTCAATAACCAATCCTCAATCTTCAATCCTCAATCCTCAATCTCAAATCTCAATCCTCAATCCTCAATCCTCAATCCTCAATCCTCAATCCTCATTCCTCAATCCTCAGACATCAATACTCAATCTTCAATACTCAATCCTCGATCCTCAATCCTCAATCCTCAATCCTCAATCCTCAACCCTCAATCCTCTATCCTCAAACCCCAATCCTCAGCCCTCAGTCCTCATCCTCAATTCTCAATTCTCAATTCTCAATTCTCAATCCTCAATCCTCAATCCTCAATCTTCAGCCCTCAATAATCAATCTCCAATCCTAGATCCTCAATCCCCAATCTTCAATCCTTAATCCTCAGTCTTCAATCCTCATTCCCCAGTCCTCAATCTCCAATCCTCAATGCTCAAGCCTCAATCCTCAATCCTCAGACCTCAATCATCAATCCTCAATCCTCCAACCTCGACCCTCAAGCGTCAGTCCTCGTCCTCAATCCTCAAACCTCAATCCTCAGTCCTCAACCTTCAATCATCAATACTCAATCTTCAATTCTCAATCCTCAATCCTCAATCCTGAATCCTCAATCCTCAATATTCAACACACTACCGTCAACCATCAATCCTCAATACTCAACCATCAATCCTCAATTCCCAATACTCAATAGAATATCCTGAATTCTCATGGTTCAATACTCAATCCACAAAGTTCAATAATCAAATCTCAATCCTCAAACATCAATTCTCAACACTCAAACCTCAATACTCAGTCCTCTCTCTTCAATCCTCCATCCTCAATCCTCAATGCTCAAGCGTCAATCCTCAATCCTCAATCCTCAATCCTCAATCCTCAATCCTCAATCCTCAGTCCTCAATTCTCAATCCTCGATCGACAATCTTCAATCCTCAATACTCAACCTTCAAACCTCAATCCTCAATCCTCAATCCTGAATCCTCATTCTTCAATCCTCAATACCCAATCCTCAATCTTCAACCCTCAATCCTCAATCCTCAAACATCAATACTCAACCTTCAGTCATCGTCCTCAATCCACAACCCTCAATCCTCAACCGTCAGTCCTCGTCCTCAATCCACAACCCTCAATCCTCAATCCTCAATCTTCATTCATCAATATTCGACCTTCAATCCTCAATCCTCAATCCTCAATCCTCAATCCTCAAACCTCAATGTTCATTCCTCAACACCCAATCCTCAATCTTCAATCCTCAATTCTCAATCCTCAATCCTCAATCCTCAATCCTCAATCTTCTGTCCTCAAACATAAATCCTGAATCCTCAATCCTGAATCCTCAAGCTTCAGCCCTCAGTCCTCAACAATCAGTCGTCAATCCTCAATCCTCAGTATAATATCGTCAATTCACAGTTTTCAATACTCAATACTCAATCTGCAATCCTCAATACTCAATCTGCAGTCCTCAATCCTCAATCCTCAATCCTCAATCCTCATTCTTCAATCCTCAATACCCAATCCTCAATCTTCAATCCTCAATCCTCAATCCTCAACTCTCAATCCTCGATCCTCAATCCTCAGACCTCAAACATGAATATTCAACCCTCAGTCCTCGTCCTCAATCCACAACACACAATCCTCAATCCTCAATCTTCAATCATCAATATTCAATCTTCAATCCTCAATACTCGATCCTCAATCCTCAGTCGTCAATCCTCAATACCCAATCCGCAGTCTTCAACGCTCAATCCTCAATCCTCGATCCTCAATCCTCAATCCTCGATCCTCAATCTTCAATCCTCAGTACCAAATCCTCAATCTTCAATACTCAATCCTCAATCCTCAATCTTCAATCCCCAATACTCAATCTTCAATCCTCAATCCTCAATCATCAACACTCAATCCTCATTCTTCAATCCTCAATACCCAATCCTCAATCTTCAATCGTCAATCCTCAATCCTCAATTCTCAATCCTCAATCCTCAATCCTCAGACATCAAACATCGATACTCAACCCTCAGTACTCGTCCTCAATCCACAACCCTCAATCCTCAATACTCAATCCTCAATCCTCAATCCTCAATCCTCAATCTTCAATCCTCAATCCTCAATTCTCACTCCTCGATACTCATTCCTCAATCGTCAATCCTCAATCCCTAATCCTCAATCTTCAATCCTCAATTCTCAATCCTCAATCCCCAATCCTCAATATTCAATCCTCAATCATCAATCCTCAATCCACAATCCTCAGTTCGCAATCCCCAGTCCTCTATCCTCAGACCTCAGGCATCAATACTCAACCCTCAGTCCTCGTCCTCAATCCACAACCCTCAATCCTCAATCCTCAACCTTCATTCATCAATATTCAACCTTCAATCCTCAATCCTCAATCCTCAGTCCTCAATCCTCAATCCTCAATGTTCATTCCTCAACACCCAATCCTCAATCTTCAATCCTCAATTCTCAATCCTCAATCCTCAATCCTCAATCCTCAATCTTCTGTCCTCAAACATAAATCCTGAATCCTCAATCCTGAATCCTCAAGCTTCAGCCCTCAGTCCTCAACAATCAGTTGTCAATCCTCAATCCTCAGTATAATATCGTCAATTCACAGTTTTCAATACTCAATACTCAATCTGCAATCCTCAATACTCAATCTGCAGTCCTCAATCCTCAATCCTCAATCCTCAATCCTCATTCTTCAATCCTCAATACCCAATCCTCAATCTTCAATCCTCAATCCTCAATCCTCAACTCTCAATCCTCAATCCTCAATCCTCAGACCTCAACATGAATATTCAGCCCTCAGTCCTCGTCCTCAATCCACAACACACAATCCTCAATCCTCAATCTTCAATCATCAATATTCAATCTTCAATCCTCAATACTCGATCCTCAATCCTCAGTCGTCAATCCTCAATACCCAATCCGCAGTCTTCAACGCTCAATCCTCAATCCTCGATCCTCAATCCTCAAACCTCGATCCTCAATCTTCAATCCTCAGTACCAAATCCTCAATCTTCAATACTCAATCCTCAATCCTCAATCTTCAATCCCCAATACTCAATCTTCAATCCTCAATCCTCAATCATCAACACTCAATCCTCATTCTTCAATCCTCAATACCCAATCCTCAATCTTCAATCGTCAATCCTCAATCCTCAATTCTCAATCCTCAATCCTCAATCCTCAGACATCAAACATCGATACTCAACCCTCAGTACTCGTCCTCAATCCACAACCCTCAATCCTCAATACTCAATCCTCAATCCTCAATCCTCAATCCTCAATCTTCAATCCTCAATCCTCAATTCTCACTCCTCAATACTCATTCCTCAATCGTCAATCCTCAATCCCTAATCCTCAATCTTCAATCCTCAATTCTCAATCCTCAATCCCCAATCCTCAATATTCAATCCTCAATCATCAATCCTCAATCCACAATCCTCAGTTCGCAATCCCCAGTCCTCTATCCTCAGACCTCAGGCATCAATACTCAACCCTCAGTCCTCGTCCTCAATCCACAACCCTCAATCCTCAATCCTCAACCTTCATTCATCAATATTCAAACTTCAATCCTCAATCCTCAATCCTCAATCCTCAATCCTCAATCCTCAATGTTCATTCCTCAACACCCAATCCTCAATCTTCAATCCTCAATTCTCAATCCTCAATCCTCAATCCTCAATCCTCAATCTTCTGTCCTCAAACATAAATCCTGAATCCTCAATCCTGAATCCTCAAGCTTCAGCCCTCAGTCCTCAACAATCAGTTGTCAATCCTCAATCCTCAGTATAATATCGTCAATTCACAGTTTTCAATACTCAATACTCAATCTGCAATCCTCAATACTCAATCTGCAGTCCTCAATCCTCAATCCTCAATCCTCAATCCTCATTCTTCAATCCTCAATACCCAATCCTCAATCTTCAATCCTCAATCCTCAATCCTCAACTCTCAATCCTCAATCCTCAATCCTCAGACCTCAAACATGAATATTCAACCCTCAGTCCTCGTCCTCAATCCACAACACACAATCCTCAATCCTCAATCTTCAATCATCAATATTCAATCTTCAATCCTCAATACTCGATCCTCAATCCTCAGTCGTCAATCCTCAATACCCAATCCGCAGTCTTCAACGCTCAATCCTCAATCCTCGATCCTCAATCCTCAAACCTCGATCCTCAATCTTCAATCCTCAGTACCAAATCCTCAATCTTCAATACTCAATCCTCAATCCTCAATCTTCAATCCCCAATACTCAATCTTCAATCCTCAATCCTCAATCATCAACACTCAATCCTTATTCTTCAATCCTCAATACCCAATCCTCAATCTTCAATCGTCAATCCTCAATCCTCAATTCTCAATCCTCAATCCTCAATCCTCAGACATCAAAGATCGATACTCAACCCTCAGTACTCGTCCTCAATCCACAACCCTCAATCCTCAATACTCAATCCTCAATCCTCAATCCTCAATCCTCAATCTTCAATCCTCAATCCTCAATTCTCACTCCTCAATACTCATTCCTCAATCGTCAATCCTCAATCCCTAATCCTCAATCTTCAATCCTCAATTCTCAATCCTCAATCCCCAATCCTCAATATTCAATCCTCAATCATCAATCCTCAATCCACAATCCTCAACCTTCAATCCTCAATACTCAATCTTCAATCCGCAATCCTCAATACTCAATTCTCAATTCTCAATCCTCGATCGTCAATCTTCAATCCTCAATACTCAATCTTCAATCCTCAATCCTCAATCCTCAATCCTGAATCCTGATTCTTCAGTCCTCAATACACAATCCTCAATCTTCAACACTCAATCCTCTTTCCTCAATTCTCAATCATCAATCCTTAGTCCTCAGTCCTCAAACCTCAACCCTCAACCCTCAGCCCTCATGCTCAATCCTCAATCCTCAATCCTAAATTCTCAATCTTCAATCCTTAATACTCAACCTTCAGTCCACAATCCTCAGTCCGCAAATCTCTATTCTGAATCCTCAACCCTGAACCCTCAATCTTCAGCCCTCAGACCTCAACAGTTGTCAATCAGTTGTCAATCCTCAATCCTCAATCCTCAATAGAATATACTCAATTCACAGCTTTCAATACACAATACTCAGTCTGCAATCTTAAAATCTCTATCCACAAACATCAATTCTCATCACTCAACCCTCAACACTCAGTCCTCAATCCTCAATCCTCAATCCTCAATCCTCAATCCTCAATCCTCATTCTTCAAACCTCAATACCCAACCTCAATCTTCAATCCTCAATCCTCAATCCTCGATTCTCAATCCTCAATCCTCGATCCTCAATCCTCAGACCACAAACATCAATATTCAACCGTCAGTCCTCGTCCACAATCCACAAACCTCAATCCTCAATCCTCATTCTTCAAACCTCAATACCCAACCTCAATCTTCGATCCTCAATCCTCAATCCTCGATTCTCAATCCTCAATCCACAATCCTCAATCCTCAGACCACAAACATCAATATTCAACCGTCAGTCCTCGTCCACAATCCACAAACCTCAATCCTCAATCTTCAATCAACAGTATTCAATCTTCAATCCTCAATCCTCAATCCTCAATCCTCAATCCTCAATCCTCAATCCTCAATCTTCAATCCTCAATCCTCAATCCTCAATCCTCAATACTCAATCTTCAATCCTCAATACTCAATCTTCAATCCTCAATCCTCAAAACTCAATCCTCAATCCTCATTCTTCAATCCTCATTGTCCAATCCTCAATACCCAATCCTCAATCTTCAATGCTCAACCCTCAATCCTCAGCTCGCAATCCTCAATCCTCAATCCTCAGACCTTAGGCATCAATACTCAACCCTCAGTCCTCGTCCTCAGTCCACAACCCTCAATCCTCAATCCTCAATCTTCAATCCTCAATCCTCAATCCTCAATGTTCAATCCTCAACACCCAATCCTCAATCTTCAATCCTCAATCCTCAATCCTCAATCCTCAATCCTCAATCCTCAATCCTCTGTCCTCAAACCTCAATCCTGAATCCTCAATCCTGAATCCTCAAGCTTCAGCACTCAGTCCTCAACAATCAGTTGTCAATACTCAATCCTCAGTAGAATATCGTCAATTCACAGTTTTCAATACTCAATACTCAATCTGCAATCCTCAATACTCAATCTGCAATCCTCAATCCTCAATCCTCAATCCTCTATCCTTATTCTTCAATCCTCAATACCCAATCCTCAATCTTCAATCCTCAATCCTCAATCCTCAACTCTCAATCCTCAATCCTCAATCCTCAGACCTCAAACATGAATATTCAACCCTCAGTCCTCGTCCTCAATCCACAACACACAATCCTCAATCCTCAATCTTCAATCATCAATATTCAATCTTCAATCCTCAATACTCAATCTTCAATCCTCAATCCTCAATATTCAACCCTCAATCCACATTCTTCAATCCTCATTCTTCAATCCTTAATACCCAATCCTCAATCTTCAATCCTCAACCCTCAATCCTCAGTTCGCAATCCCCAATGCTCTATCCTCAGACCTCAGGCATCAATACTCAACCCTCAGTCCTCGTACTCAATCCACTAGCCTCAATCCTCAATCCTCAATCTTCATTCATCAATATTCAACCTTCAATCCTCAATCCTCAATCCTCAATCCTCAATCCTCAATCCTCAATGTTCAATCCACAACACCCAATCCACAATCTTCAATCCTCAATCCTCAATCCTCAGTCCTCAATACTCAATCCTCAATCCTCTGTCCTCAAACATAAATCCTGAATCCTCAATCCTGAATCCTCAAGCTTCAGCCCTCAGTCCTCAACAATTAGTAGTCAATCCTCAATCCTCAGTAGAATATCATCAATTCACAGTTTTCAATACTCAATACTCAATCTGCAATCTTCAAATCTCTATCCACAAACATCAATTCTCATCACTCAACCCTCAACGCTCCGTCCCCAATCCTCAATCTTCAATCCTCAATCCTTAATCCTCAATTCTCAATCCTCAATCCTCAATCTTCAATCTTCAATCCTCAATACTCAATCTTCAATCCTCAATCCTCAATACTCAATCCTAAATCCTCAATGTTCAATACTCAGCACCCAATCCTCAATCTTCAATCCTCAATCCTCAATTCTCACTACTCAATACTCAATCCTCAATCGTCAATCCTCAGTCCCCAATCCTCAATCTTCAATCCTCAATCCTCAACCCTCAATCCTCAATATTCAATCCTCAATACTCAATCTTCAAACCTCAATCCTCAATCCTCAATCCTCAATCCTCAATGCTTAATCCTCAATCCTCAATCTGCAATCATCAATACTCAACCTTCAATCCTCAATCCTCAATCCTCAACCCTCAGACCTCATCGTCAATCCTCAATTCTCAAACCTCAATCCTCAACCCTCAGCCCCCATCCTCCATCATCAATCCTCAATCCTCAATCCCCAATCTTCAATCCTCAATACTCAATCTTCAATCCTCAATCCTCATTCCTCAGTCCTCAATCCTCAATCCTCAGTCATCAATACTCAATCTTCAATACTCAATCCTCAATCCTCAATCCTCAATCCTCAAACCTCAATCCTCAACCCTCAATCCTCATTCCTCAAACGTCAATCCTCAACCCTAAGCCCTCATCCTCAATTCTCAATCCTCAATTCTTAAACCTCAATCCTCAATCCTCAATCTTCAATCCTCAATAATCAATCTCCAATCCTAGATCCTCAATCCCCAACCTTCAATCATTAATCCTCAATATTCAATCCTCATGCCCCAGTCCTCAATCTTCAATCCTCAATGCTCAATCCTCAATCCTCAGACCTCAGTCCTCATTCCTCAATCCTCAATCATCCAACCTCAATCCTCAACCGTCAGTCCTCGTCCTCAATCCTCAATCCTCAATCCACAAACCTCAATCCTCAACCCTCAATCCTCATTCCTAAAACCCCAATCCTCAACCCTCAGTCCTCATCTTCAATTCTCAATTCTCAATTCTCAATTCTCAATCCTCAATCCTCAATCCTCAATCTTCAACCCTCAATAATCAATCTCCAATCCTAGATCCTCAATCCCCAATCTTCAATCCTTAATCCTCAATCTTCAATCCTCATTCCCCAGTCCTCAATCTCCAATCCTCAATGTTCAATCCTCAATCCTCAATCCTCAGACCTCAATCCTCAATCCTCAATCCTCGAACCTCAACCCTCAACCGTCAGTCCTCGCCCTCAATCCTCAAACCTCAATCCTCAATCCTAAAGCTTCAATCATCAATACTCAATCTTCAATTCTCAATCCTCAATCCTCAATCCTCAATCCTCAATCCTCAATATTCAGCACACTACCGTCAACCATCAATCCTCAATGCTCAACCATCAATCCTCAATTCTCAATACTCAATAGAATATCCTGAATTCTCATGGTTCAGTACTCAATCCAAAAAATTCAGTAATCAAATCTCAATCCTCAAACATCAATTCTCAACAATAAATCCTCAGTACTCTGTCCTCTCTCTTCAATCCTCCATCCTCAATCCTCAATCCTCAAGCGTCAATCCTCAATCCTCAATCCTCAACCCTCCATCCTCAGTCATCAAACCTCAATCCGGAATCCTCAATCCTGAATTCTCAATCCTCAATCCTCAATCCTCATTCTTCAAACCTCAATAACCAATCCTCAATCTTCAACCCTCAATCCTCCATCCTCAATTCTCAATCCTCAATCCTCAATCCTCAATCCTCAATCCTCAATCCTCATTCCTCAATCCTCAGACATCAATACTCAATCTTCAATACTCAATCCTCGATCCTCAATCCTCAATCCTCAATCCTCAATCCTCAACCCTCAATCCTCTATCCTCAAACCCCAATCCTCAACCCTCAGTCCTCATCCTCAATTCTCAATTCTCAATTCTCAATTCTCAATTCTCAATCCTCAATCCTCAATCCTCAATCTTCAACCCTCAATAATCAATCTGCAATCCTAGATCCTCAATCCCCAATCTTCAATCCTTAATCCTCAATCTTCAATCCTCATTCCCCAGTTCTCAATCTCCGATCCTCAATGCTCAATCCTCAATCCTCAATCCTCAATCCTCAGACCTCAATCCTCAATCCTCAATCCTCCAACCTCAACCCTCAACCGTCAGTCCTCGTCCCCAATCCTCAAACCTCAATCCTCAGTCCTCAACCTTCAATCATCAATACTAAATCTTCAATTCTCAATCCTCAATCCTCAATCCTCAATCCTCAATCTTCAATCCTCAATTCTCAATCCTCAATCCTCAATCCTCAATCCTCAATCTTCTGTCCTCAAACATAAATCCTGAATCCTCAATCCTGAATCCTCAAGCTTCAGCCCTCAGTCCTCAACAATCAGTCGTCAATCCTCAATCCTCAGTATAATATCGTCAATTCACAGTTTTCAATACTCAATACTCAATCTGCAATCCTCAATACTCAATCTGCAGTCCTCAATCCTCAATCCTCAATCCTCAATCCTCATTCTTCAATCCTCAATACCCAATCCACAATCTTCAATCCTGAATCCTCAATCCTCAACTCTCAATCCTCAATCCTCAATCCTCAGACCTCAAACATGAATATTCAACCCTCAGTCCTCGTCCTCAATCCACAACACACAATCCTCAATCCTCAATCTTCAATCATCAATATTCAATCTTCAATCCTCAATACTCGATCCTCAATCCTCAGTCGTCAATCCTCAATACCCAATCCGCAGTCTTCAACGCTCAATCCTCAATCCTCGATCCTCAATCCTCAATCCTCGATCCTCAATCTTCAATCCTCAGTACCAAATCCTCAATCTTCAATACTCAATCCTCAATCCTCAATCTTCAATCCCCAATACTCAATCTTCAATCCTCAATCCTCAATCATCAACACTCAATCCTCATTCTTCAATCCTCAATACCCAATCCTCAATCTTCAATCGTCAATCCTCAATCCTCAATTCTCAATCCTCAATCCTCAATCCTCAGACATCAAACATCGATACTCAACCCTCAGTACTCGTCCTCAATCCACAACCCTCAATCCTCAATACTCAATCCTCAATCCTCAATCCTCAATCCTCAATCTTCAATCCTCAATCCTCAATTCTCACTCCTCAATACTCATTCCTCAATCGTCAATCCTCAATCCCTAATCCTCAATCTTCAATCCTCAATTCTCAATCCTCAATCCCCAATCCTCAATATTCAATCCTCAATCATCAATCCTCAATCCACAATCCTCAGTTCGCAATCCCCAGTCCTCTATCCTCAGACCTCAGGCATCAATACTCAACCCTCAGTCCTCGTCCTCAATCCACAACCCTCAATCCTCAATCCTCAACCTTCATTCATCAATATTCAACCTTCAATCCTCAATCCTCAATCTTCAATCCTCAATACCCAATCCTCAATCCTCAATCCACAATCCTCAACCTTCAATCCTCAATACTCAATCTTCAATCCGCAATCCTCAATACTCAATTCTCAATTCTCAATCCTCGATCGTCAATCTTCAATCCTCAATACTCAATCTTCAATCCTCAATCCTCAATCCTCAATCCTGAATCCTGATTCTTCAGTCCTCAATACACAATCCTCAATCTTCAACACTCAATCCTCTTTCCTCAATTCTCAATCATCAATCCTTAGTCCTCAGTCCTCAAACCTCAACCCTCAACCCTCAGCCCTCATGCTCAATCCTCAATCCTCAATCCTAAATTCTCAATCTTCAATCCTTAATACTCAACCTTCAGTCCACAATCCTCAGTCCGCAAATCTCTATTCTGAATCCTCAACCCTGAACCCTCAATCTTCAGCCCTCAGACCTCAACAGTTGTCAATCAGTTGTCAATCCTCAATCCTCAATAGAATATACTCAATTCACAGCTTTCAATACACAATACTCAGTCTGCAATCTTAAAATCTCTATCCACAAACATCAATTCTCATCACTCAACCCTCAACACTCAGTCCTCAATGTTCAATCCTCAATCCTCAATTCTCAATCTTCGATCCTCAATACTGAATCTTCAATCCTCAATCCTCAATCCTCAATCCTCAATCCTCAATCCTCATTCTTCAAACCTCAATACCCAACCTCAATCTTCAATCCTCAATCCTCAATCCTCGATTCTCAATCCTCAATCCTCGATCCTCAATACTCAGACCACAAACATCAATATTCAGCCGTCAGTCCTCGTCCACAATCCACAAACCTCAATCCTCAATCCTCATTCTTCAAACCTCAATACCCAACCTCAATCTTCGATCCTCAATCCTCAATCCTCGATTCTCAATCCTCAATCCTCAATCCTCAATCCTCAGACCACAAACATCAATATTCAACCGCCAGTCCTCGTCCACAATCCACAAACCTCAATCCTCAATCTTCAATCAACAGTATTCAATCTTCAATCCTCAATCCTCAATCCTCAATCCTCAATCCTCAATCCTCAATCCTCAATCTTCAATCCTCAATCCTCAATCCTCAATCCTCAATCTTGAATCCTCAATCCTCAAAACTCAATCCTCAATCCTCATTCTTCAATCCTCATTCTCCAATCCTCAATACCCAATCCTCAATCTTCAATGCTCAACCCTCAATCCTCAGCTCGCAATCCTCAATCCTCAATCCTCAGACCTTAGGCATCAATACTCAACCCTCAGTCCTCGTCCTCAGTCCACAACCCTCAATCCTCAATCCTCAATCTTCATTCATCAATATTCAAACTTCAATCCTCAATCCTCAATCTTCAATCCTCAATCCTCAATCCTCAATGTTCAATCCTCAACACCCAATCCTCAATCTTCAATCCTCAATCCTCAATCCTCAATCCTCAATCCTCAATCCTCAATCCTCTGTCCTCAAACCTCAATCCTGAATCCTCAATCCTGAATCCTCAAGCTTCAGCACTCAGTCCTCAACAATCAGTTGTCAATACTCAATCCTCAGTAGAATATCGTCAATTCACAGTTTTCAATACTCAATACTCAATCTGCAATCCTCAATACTCAATCTGCAATCCTCAATCCTCAATCCTCAATCCTCTATCCTTATTCTTCAATCCTGAATACCCAATCCTCAATCTTCAATCCTCAATCCTCAATCCTCAACTCTCAATCCTCAATCCTCAATCCTCAGACCTCAAACATGAATATTCAACCCTCAGTCCTCGTCCTCAATCCACAACACACAATCCTCAATCCTCAATCTTCAATCATCAATATTCAATCTTCAATCCTCAATACTCAATCTTCAATCCTCAATCCTCAATATTCAACCCTCAATCCACATTCTTCAATCCTCATTCTTCAATCCTTAATACCCAATCCTCAATCTTCAATCCTCAATCCTCAATCCTCAGTTCGCAATCCCCAATGCTCTATCCTCAGACCTCAGGCATCAATACTCAACCCTCAGTCCTCGTCCTCAATCCACTAGCCTCAATCCTCAATCCTCAATCTTCATTCATCAATATTCAACCTTCAATCCTCAATCCTCAATCCTCAATCCTCAATCCTCAATCCTCAATGTTCAATCCACAACACCCAATCCACAATCTTCAATCCTCAATCCTCAATCCTCAGTCCTCAATACTCAATCCTCAATCCTCTGTCCTCAAACATAAATCCTGAATCCTCAATCCTGAATCCTCAAGCTTCAGCCGTCAGTCCTCAACAATTAGTAGTCAATCCTCAATCCTCAGTAGAATATCATCAATTCACAGTTTTCAATACACAATACTCAGTCTGCAATCTTAAAATCTCTATCCACAAACATCAATTCTCATCACTCAACCCTCAACACTCAGTCCTCAATGTTCAATCCTCAATCCTCAATTCTCAATCTTCGATCCTCAATACTGAATCTTCAATCCTCAATCCTCAATCCTCAATTCTCAATCCTCAATCCTCATTCTTCAAACCTCAATACCCAACCTCAATCTTCAATCCTCAATCCTCAATCCTCGATTCTCAATCCTCAATCCTCGATCCTCAATACTCAGACCACAAACATCAATATTCAGCCGTCAGTCCTCGTCCACAATCCACAAACCTCAATCCTCAATCCTCATTCTTCAAACCTCAATACCCAACCTCAATCTTCGATCCTCAATCCTCAATCCTCGATTCTCAATCCTCAATCCTCAATCCTCAATCCTCAGACCACAAACATCAATATTCAACCGCCAGTCCTCGTCCACAATCCACAAACCTCAATCCTCAATCTTCAATCAACAGTATTCAATCTTCAATCCTCAATCCTCAATCCTCAATCCTCAATCCTCAATCCTCAATCCTCAATCTTCAATCCTCAATCCTCAATCCTCAATCCTCAATCTTCAATCCTCAATCCTCAAAACTCAATCCTCAATCCTCATTCTTCAATCCTCATTCTCCAATCCTCAATACCCAATCCTCAATCTTCAATGCTCAACCCTCAATCCTCAGCTCGCAATCCTCAATCCTCAATCCTCAGACCTTAGGCATCAATACTCAACCCTCAGTCCTCGTCCTCAGTCCACAACCCTCAATCCTCAATCCTCAATCTTCATTCATCAATATTCAAACTTCAATCCTCAATCCTCAATCTTCAATCCTCAATCCTCAATCCTCAATGTTCAATCCTCAACACCCAATCCTCAATCTTCAATCCTCAATCCTCAATCCTCAATCCTCAATCCTCAATCCTCAATCCTCTGTCCTCAAACCTCAATCCTGAATCCTCAATCCTGAATCCTCAAGCTTCAGCACTCAGTCCTCAACAATCAGTTGTCAATACTCAATCCTCAGTAGAATATCGTCAATTCACAGTTTTCAATACTCAATACTCAATCTGCAATCCTCAATACTCAATCTGCAATCCTCAATCCTCAATCCTCAATCCTCTATCCTTATTCTTCAATCCTCAATACCCAATCCTCAATCTTCAATCCTCAATCCTCAATCCTCAACTCTCAATCCTCAATCCTCAATCCTCAGACCTCAAACATGAATATTCAACCCTCAGTCCTCGTCCTCAATCCACAACACACAATCCTCAATCCTCAATCTTCAATCATCAATATTCAATCTTCAATCCTCAATACTCAATCTTCGATCCTCAATACTGAATCTTCAATCCTCAATCCTCAATCCTCAATCCTCCATCCTCAATCCTCATTCTTCAAACCTCAATACCCAACCTCAATCTTCAATCCTCAATCCTCAATCCTCGATTCTCAATCCTCAATCCTCGATCCTCAATACTCAGACCACAAACATCAATATTCAGCCGTCAGTCCTCGTCCACAATCCACAAACCTCAATCCTCAATCCTCATTCTTCAAACCTCAATACCCAACCTCAATCTTCGATCCTCAATCCTCAATCCTCGATTCTCAATCCTCAATCCTCAATCCTCAATCCTCAGACCACAAACATCAATATTCAACCGCCAGTCCTCGTCCACAATCCACAAACCTCAATCCTCAATCTTCAATCAACAGTATTCAATCTTCAATCCTCAATCCTCAATCCTCAATCCTCAATCCTCAATCCTCAATCCTCAATCTTCAATCCTCAATCCTCAATCCTCAATCCTCAATCTTCAATCCTCAATCCTCAAAACTCAATCCTCAATCCTCATTCTTCAATCCTCATTCTCCAATCCTCAATACCCAATCCTCAATCTTCAATGCTCAACCCTCAATCCTCAGCTCGCAATCCTCAATCCTCAATCCTCAGACCTTAGGCATCAATACTCAACCCTCAGTCCTCGTCCTCAGTCCACAACCCTCAATCCTCAATCCTCAATCTTCATTCATCAATATTCAAACTTCAATCCGCAATCCTCAATCTTCAATCCTCAATCCTCAATCCTCAATGTTCAATCCTCAACACCCAATCCTCAATCTTCAATCCTCAATCCTCAATCCTCAATCCTCAATCCTCAATCCTCAATCCTCTGTCCTCAAACCTCAATCCTGAATCCTCAATCCTGAATCCTCAAGCTTCAGCACTCAGTCCTCAACAATCAGTTGTCAATACTCAATCCTCAGTAGAATATCGTCAATTCACAGTTTTCAATACTCAATACTCAATCTGCAATCCTCAATACTCAATCTGCAATCCTCAATCCTCAATCCTCAATCCTCTATCCTTATTCTTCAATCCTCAATACCCAATCCTCAATCTTCAATCCTCAATCCTCAATCCTCAACTCTCAATCCTCAATCCTCAATCCTCAGACCTCAAACATGAATATTCAACCCTCAGTCCTCGTCCTCAATCCACAACACACAATCCTCAATCCTCAATCTTCAATCATCAATATTCAATCTTCAATCCTCAATACTCAATCTTCAATCCTCAATCCTCAATATTCAACCCTCAATCCACATTCTTCAATCCTCATTCTTCAATCCTTAATACCCAATCCTCAATCTTCAATCCTCAATCCTCAATCCTCAGTTCGCAATCCCCAATGCTCTATCCTCAGACCTCAGGCATCAATACTCAACCCTCAGTCCTCGTCCTCAATCCACTAGCCTCAATCCTCAATCCTCAATCTTCATTCATCAATATTCAACCTTCAATCCTCAATCCTCAATCCTCAATCCTCAATCCTCAATCCTCAATGTTCAATCCACAGCACCCAATCCACAATCTTCAATCCTCAATCCTCAATCCTCAGTCCTCAATACTCAATCCTCAATCCTCTGTCCTCAAACATAAATCCTGAATCCTCAATCCTGAATCCTCAAGCTTCAGCCCTCAGTCCTCAACAATTAGTAGTCAATCCTCAATCCTCAGTAGAATATCATCAATTCACAGTTTTCAATACTCAATACTCAATCTGCAATCTTCAAATCTCTATCCACAAACATCAATTCTCATCACTCAACCCTCAACGCTCCGTCCCCAATCCTCAATCTTCAATCCTCAATCCTTAATCCTCAATTCTCAATCCTCAATCCTCAATCTTCAATCTTCAATCCTCAATACTCAATCTTCAATCCTCAATCCTCAATACTCAATCCTCGATCCTCAATGTTCAATCCTCAGCACCCAATCCTCAATCTTCAATCCTCAATCCTCAATTCTCACTCCTCAATACTCAATCCTCAATCGTCAATCCTCAGTCCCCAATCCTCAATCTTCAATCCTCAATCCTCAACCCTCAATCCTCAATATTCAATCCTCAATACTCAATCTTCAAACCTCAATCCTCAATCCTCAATCATCAATCCTCAATGCTTAATCCTCAATCCTCAATCTTCAATCATCAATACTCAACCTTCAATCCTCAATCCTCAATCCTCAACCCTCAGACCTCATCGTCAATCCTCAATTCTCAAACCTCAATCCTCAACCCTCAGCCCCCATCCTCCATCATCAATCCTCAATCCTCAATCCCCAATCTTCAATCCTCAATACTCAATCTTCAATCCTCAATCCTCATTCCTCAGTCCTCAATCCTCAATCCTCAGTCATCAATACTCAATCTTCAATACTCAATCCTCAATCCTCAATCCTCTATCCTCAATCATCCAACCTCAATCCTCAACAGTCAGTCCTCGTCCTCAATCCTCAAACCTCAATCCTCAATCCTCAATCTTCAATCATCAATACTCAATCTTCAATTCTCAATCCTCAATCCTTAATCCTCAATCCTCAATCCTCAATATTCAACACACAACCGTCAACCATCAATCCTCAATACTCAACCATCAATCCTCAATTCTCAATACTCAATAGAATATCCTGAATTCTCATGGTTCAATACTCAATCCACAAAATTCAATAATCAAACCTCAATCCTCAAACATCAATTCTAAACACTCAATCCTCAATACTCAGTCCTCTCTCTTCAATCCTCCATCTTCAATCCTCAATCCTCAAGCGTCAATCCTCAATCCTCAATCTTCAATCCTCAATCCTCAGTACTCAAACCTCAATTCTGAATCCTCAATCGTGAATCCTCTATCTTCAGCCCTCAGTCCTCAACAATCAGTTGTCATTCCTCAATCCTCAATAGAATATCCTCAATTCACAGCTTTCAATACTCAATACTCAATCTGCAATCTTCCAACCTGTATCCACAAACATCAATTTTCATCACTCAACCCTCAGCACTCAGTCCTCGATGTTCAATCCTCAATACCCAATCCTCAATCTTCAATCCTCAATCCTCAATCCTCAATTCTGAATCCTCAATCCTCAATCCTCATTCTTCAATCCTCAATACCCAATCCTCAGTCTTCAATCCTCAATCCTCAATCCTCAGTTCGCAATCCCCAGTCCTCTATCCTCAGACCTCAGGCATCAATACTCAACCCTCAGTCCTCGTCCTCAATCCACAACCCTCAATCCTCAATCCTCAATCTTCATTCATCAATATTCAACCTTCAATCCTCAATCCTCAATCCTCAATCCTCAATCCTCAATCCTCAATGTTCATTCCTCAACACCCAATCCTCAATCTTCAATCCTGAATCCTCAATCCTCAATCCTCAATCCTCAATCCTCAATCTTCTGTCCTCAAACATAAATCCTGAATGCTCAATCCTGAATCCTCAAGCTTCAGCCCTCAGTCTTCAACAATCAGTTGTCAATCCTCAATCTTCAGTATAATATCGTCAATTCACAGTTTTCAATACTCAATACTCAATCTGCAATCCTCAATACTCAATCTGCAGTCCTCAATCCTCAATCCTCAATCCTCAATCCTCATTCTTCAATCCTCAATACCCAATCCTCAATCTTCAATCCTCAATCCTCAATCCTCAACTCTCAATCCTCAATCCTCAATCCTCAGACCTCAAACATGAATATTCAACCCTCAGTCCTCGTCCTCAATCCACAACACACAATCCTCAATCCTCAATCTTCAATCATCAATATTCAATCTTCAATCCTCAATACTCGATCCTCAATCCTCAGTCGTCAATCCTCAATACCCAATCCGCAGTCTTCAACGCTCAATCCTCAATCCTCAATCCTCAATCCTCAATCTTCAATCATCAATACTCAATCTTCAATCCTCAAACCTCAATCTTCAATCCTCAATCCTCAATTCTCACTCCTCAATACTCATTCCTCAATCGTCAATCCTCAATCCCTAATCCTCAATCTTCAATCCTCAATTCTCAATCCTCAATCCCCAATCCTCAATATTCAATCCTCAATCATCAATCCTCAATCCACAATCCTCAACCTTCAATCCTCAATACTCAATCCTCAATCCTCAATCCTCAATCCTCATTCTTCAATCCTCAATAACCAATCCTCAATCTTCAATCCTCAATCCTCAATCCTCAGTTCGCTATCCCCAGTCCTCTATCCTCAGACCTCAGGCATCAATACTCATCCCTCAGTCCTCGTCCTCAATCCACAACCCTCAATCCTCAATCCTCAACCTTCATTCATCAATATTCAACCTTCAATCCTCAATCCTCAATCCTCAATCCTCAGACCACAAACATCAATATTCAACCGTCAGTCCTCGTCCACAATCCACAAACCTCAATCCTCAATCTTCAATCAACAGTATTCAATCTTCAATCCTCAATCCTCAATCCTCAATCCTCAATCCTCAATCCTCAATCCTCAATCTTCAATCCTCAATCCTCAATCCTCAATCCTCAATCCTCAATCTTCAATCCTCAATACTCAATCTTCAATCCTCAATCCTCAAAACTCAATCCTCAATCCTCATTCTTCAATCCTCATTCTCCAATCCTCAATACCCAATCCTCAATCTTCAATGCTCAACCCTCAATCCTCAGCTCGCAATCCTCAATCCTCAATCCTCAGACCTTAGGCATCAATACTCAACCCTCAGTCCTCGTCCTCAGTCCACAACCCTCAATCCTCAATCCTCAATCTTCATTCATCAATATTCAAACTTCAATCCTCAATCCTCAATCTTCAATCCTCAATCCTCAATCCTCAATGTTCAATCCTCAACACCCAATCCTCAATCTTCAATCCTCAATCCTCAATCCTCAATCCTCAATCCTCAATCCTCAATCCTCTGTCCTCAAACCTCAATCCTGAATCCTCAATCCTGAATCCTCAAGCTTCAGCACTCAGTCCTCAACAATCAGTTGTCAATACTCAATCCTCAGTAGAATATCGTCAATTCACAGTTTTCAATACTCAATACTCAATCTGCAATCCTCAATACTCAATCTGCAATCCTCAACCCTCAATCCTCAATCCTCTATCCTTATTCTTCAATCCTCAATACCCAATCCTCAATCTTCAATCCTCAATCCTCAATCCTCAACTCTCAATCCTCAATCCTCAATCCTCAGACCTCAAACATGAATATTCAACCCTCAGTCCTCGTCCTCAATCCACAACACACAATCCTCAATCCTCAATCTTCAATCATCAATATTCAATCTTCAATCCTCAATACTCAATCTTCAATCCTCAATCCTCAATATTCAACCCTCAATCCACATTCTTCAATCCTCATTCTTCAATCCTTAATATCCAATCCTCAATCTTCAATCCTCAATCCTCAATCCTCAGTTCGCAATCCCCAATGCTCTATCCTCAGACCTCAGGCATCAATACTCAACCCTCAGTCCTCGTCCTCAATCCACTAGCCTCAATCCTCAATCCTCAATCTTCATTCATCAATATTCAACCTTCAATCCTCAATCCTCAATCCTCAATCCTCAATCCTCAATCCTCAATGTTCAATCCACAACACCCAATCCACAATCTTCAATCCTCAATCCTCAATCCTCAGTCCTCAATACTCAATCCTCAATCCTCTGTCCTCAAACATAAATCCTGAATCCTCAATCCTGAATCCTCAAGCTTCAGCCCTCAGTCCTCAACAATTAGTAGTCAATCCTCAATCCTCAGTAGAATATCATCAATTCACAGTTTTCAATACTCAATACTCAATCTGCAATCTTCAAATCTCTATCCACAAACATCAATACTCATCACTCAACCCTCAACGCTCCGTCCCCAATCCTCAATCTTCAATCCTCAATCCTTAATCCTCAATTCTCAATCCTCAATTTTCAATCCTCAATACGAAATCTTCAATCCTCAATGCTCAATCCTCAATCCTCAATCCTCAGTCCTCAATCCACAATCCTCAATCGTCAGTCCTCGTCCTCAATCCTCAATCGTCAGTCCTCGTCCTCAATCCTCAACACTCAATCCTCAATCATCAATCTTCAATCATCAATACTCAATCTTCAATCCTCAAACCTCAATCTTCAATCCTCAATCCTCAATTCTCACTCCTCAATACTCATTCCCCAATCGTCAATCCTCAATCCCTAATCCTCAATCTTCAATCCTCAATTCTCAATCCTCAATCCCCAATCCTCAATATTCAATCCTCAATCATCAATCCTCAATCCACAATCCTCAACCTTCAATCCTCAACACTCAATCCTCAATCCTCAATCCTCAATCCTCATTCTTCAATCCTCAATACCCAATCCTCAATCTTCAATCCTCAATCCTCAATCCTCAGTTCGCAATCCCCAGTCCTCTATTCTCAGACCTGAGGCATCAATACTCAACCCTCAGTCCTCGTCCTCAATCCACAACCCTCAATCCTCAATCCTCAATCTTCATTCATCAATATTCAACCTTCAATCCTCAATCCTCAATCCTCAATCCTCAATCCTCAATCCTCAATGTTCAATACTCAACACCCAATCCTCAATCTTCAATCCTCAATCCTCAATCCTCAATCCTCAATCCTCAATCCTCAATCTTCTGTCCTCAAACATAAATCCTGAATCCTCAATCCTGAATCCTCAAGCTTCAGCCCTCAGTCCTCAACAATCAGGTGTCAATCCTCAATCCTCAGTATAATATCGTCACTTCACAGTTTTCAATACTCAATACTCAATCTGCAATCCTCAATACTCAATCTGCAATCCTCAATCCTCAATCCTCAATCCTCAATGCTCATTCTTCAATCCTCAATACCCAATCCTCAATCTTCAATCCTCAATCCTCAATCCTCAACTCTCAATCCTCAATCCTCAATCCTCAGACATCAAACATGAATATTCAACCCTCAGTCCTCGTCCTCAATCCACAACACACAATCCTCAATCCTCAATCTTCAATCATCAATATTCAATCTTCAATCCTCAATACTCAATCCTCAATCCTCAGTCGTCAATCCTCAATACCCAATCCTCAGTCTTCAACGCTCAATCCTCAATCCTCAAGGCTCAATCCTCAATCCTCGATCCTCAATCTTCAATCCTCAGTCCCAAATCCTCAATCTTCAATACTCAATACTCAATCCTCAATCTTCAATCCCCAATACTCAATCTTCAATCCTCAATCCTCAATCCTCAATACTCAATCCTCATTCTTCAATCCTCAATACCCAATCCTCAATCTTCAATCGTCAATCCTCAATCCTCAATTCTCAATCCTCAATCCTCAATCCTCAGACATCAAACATCGATACTCAACCCTCAGTACTCGTCCGCAATCCACAACCCTCAATCTTCAATACTCAATCCTCAATCCTCAATCCTCAATCCTCAATCTTCAACCCTCAATCCTCAATCCTCAATCCTCAGTCCTCAATCCACAATCCTCAATCCTCAAACCTCAATAATCAATCCTCAATCCTCAATCCTCGATCTTCAATCCTCAGTCATCAATACTCAATCTTCAATCTTCAATCCTCAATCATCAATCCTCAATCCTCAATCCTCAATCTTCAATCCTCAGTCATCAATACTCAAACTTCAATCCGCAATCCTCAATCCTCAATCCTCAATCCTCAATCCTCTGTCCTCAAACCTCAATCCTGAATCCTCAATCCTGAATCCTCAAGCTTCAGCACTCAGTCCTCAACAATCAGTTGTCAATCCTCAATCCTCAATAGAATATCATCAATTCACAGTTTTCAATACTCAATACTCCATCTGCAATCTTCAAATCTCTATCCACAAGCATCAATTCTCATCACTCAATCCTCAACACTCAGTCCCCAATCCTCAATATTCAATCCTCAATCCTCAATCCTCGATCCACAATCCTCAACTTTCAATCGTCAATACACAATCTTCAATCCTCAATCCTCAATCCTCAATCCTCAATTCTCAATTCTCGAACGTCAATCATGAATCCTCAATACTCAATCTTCAATCCTCAATCCTCAATCCTCAATCCTCAATCCTCATTCTTCAATCCTCAATACCCAATCCTCAATCTTCAACCCTCAATCCTCAATCCTCAATCCTCAGTCCTCAATCCACAATCCTCAATCCTCAAACCTCAATCCTCAATCGTCAGTCCTCGTCCTCAATCCTCAACACTCAATCCTCAATCCTCAATCTTCAATCATCAATACTCAATATTCAATCCTCAATCCTCAATCTTCAATCTTCAATCCTCAATTCTCAATCCTCAATACTCAATCCTCAATCGTCAATCCTCAATCCCCAATCCTCAATCTTCAATCCTCAATCCTCAATCCTCAGTCCTCAATCCTCAATCCTCAATCCTCAATCCTCAATCTTCTGTCCTCAAACATAAATCCTGAATCCTCAATCCTGAATCCTCAATCTTCAGCACTCAGTCCTCAACAACCAGTTGTCATTCCTCTATCCTCAATGGAATATCCTCAATTCACAGCTTTCAATACTCAATACTCAATCTGCAATCTTCAAACCTCTATCCACAAACACCAACTTTCATCACTCAACCCTCAGCACTCAGTCCTCGATGTTCAATCCTCAATCCTCGATCCTCAACCTTCGATCCTCAATACTGAATCTTCAATCCTCAATCCTCAATCCTCAATCCTCAATCCTCAATCCTCATTCTTCAATCCTCAATACCCAATCCTCAATCTGCAATCCTCAATCCTCAATCCTCAATTCTCAATCCTCAATCCTCAATCCTCAATCCTCAATCCTCAATCCTCAATCTTCAATCCTCATTCTTCAATCCTCACTAACCAATCCTCAATCTGCAATCCTCAATCCTCAATCCTCAATTCTCAATCCTCAATCCTCAATCCTCAATCCTCAATCTTCAATCCTCAATCCTCAATCCTCAATGCTCAATATTCAACACACAACCGTCAACCATCAATCCTCAATACTCAACCATCAATCCTCAATTCTCAATACTCAATAGTATATCCTGAATTCTCATGATTCAATACTCTATCCACAAAATTCTATAATCAAATCTCAATCCTCAAACATCAATTCTCAAAACTCAATCCTCAATACTCAGTCCTCTCTCTTCAATCCTCCATCCTCAATTCTCAATCCTCAATCCTCAACCCTCAATCCTCAGTCCTCAAACCTCAATCCGGAATCCTCAATCCTGAATCCTCAATTTTGAGCCGTCAGTCCTCAACAATCAATAGTCAATCATCAATCCTCAATAGAATATCCTCAATTCACAGCTTTTAATACTCAATCCCCATTCTTCAATCTTCAAATCTCAATCCACAAACTTCAATCCTCATTCTTCAATCCTCAATACCCAATCCTCAATCTGCAATCCTCAATCCTCAATCCTCAATTCTCAATCCTCAATCCTCAATCCTCAATCCTCAAACCTCAATCTTCAACCCTCAATCCTCAATCCTCAATCCTCAATCCTCAATCTTCAATCCGCAATACTCAATATTCAATCCTCAATCCTCAATCCTCAATCCTCAATCCTCAATCCTCAATCTTCAATCCTCAATACTCAGTCTTGAATCCTCAATCCTCAATACTCAATCCTCAATCCACATTCTTCAATCCTCATTCTTCAATCCTCAATACCCAATCCTCAATGTTCAATCCTCAATCCTCAATCCTCAGTTCGCAGTCCCCAATCCTCTATCCTCAGACCTCATTCATCAATACTCAACCCTCAGTCCTCGTCCTCAATCCACTAGCCTCAATCCTCAATCCTCAATCTTCATTCATTAATATTCAGCCTTCAATCCTCAATCCTCAATTCTCAATCCTCAATCCTCAATCCTCAATGTTCAATCCTCAACACCCAATCCTCAGTCTTCAATCCTCAATCCTCAATCCTCAGTCCTCAATCCTCATTCCTCAATCCTCTTTCCTCAAACATAAATCCTGGATCCTCAATCCGGAATCCTCAAGCTTCAGCCCTCAGTCCTCAACAATCAGTAGTCAATCCTCAATCCTCAGTAGAATATCATCAATTCACAGTTTTCAATACTCAATACTCAACCTGCAATCTTCAAATCTCTAACCACAAACATCAATTCTCATCACTCAACCCTCAACGCTCCGTCCCCAGTCCTCAATCTTCAATCCTCAATCCTCAATACTCAATTCTCAATCCTCAATTTTCAATGCTCAATACGTAATCTTCAATCCTCAATGCTCAATCCTCAATCCTCAATCCTCAGTCCTCAATGCACAATCCTCAATCCTCAATCCTACAAACCTCAATCCTCAATCGTCAGTCCTCGTCCTCAATCCTCAACACTCAATCCTCAATCCTCAATCTTCAATCATCAATACTCAATCTTCAATCCTCAATCCTCAATCTTCAATCCTCAATCCTCAATTCTCACTCCTCTATACTCATTCCTCAATCGTCAATCCTCAATCCCTAATCCTCAATGTTCAATCCTCAATTCTCAATCCTCAATCCCCAAACCTCAATATTCATTCCTCAATCATCAATCCTCAATCCACAATACTCAACCTTCAATACTCAATACTCAATCTTCAATCCGCAATCCTCAATCCTCAATCCTCAATCCTCAATCCTCTGTCCTCAAACCTCAATCCTGAATCCTCAATCCCGAATCCTCAAGCTTCAGCACTCAGTCCTCAACAATCAGTTGTCAATCCTCAATCCTCAATAGAGTATCATCAATTCACAGTTTTCTATACTCAATACTCCATCTGCAATCTTCAAATCTCTATCCACAAGCATCAATTCTCATCACTCAATCCTCAACACTCAGTCCCCAATCCTCAATATTCAATCCTCAATCCTCAATCCTCGATTCACAATCCTCAACCTTCAATCGTCAATACTCAATCTTCAATCCTCAATCCTCAATCCTCAATACTCAATTCTCAATTCTCGATCGTCAATCATGAATCCTTTATACTCAATCTTCAATCCTCAATCCTCAATCCTCAATCCTCAATCCTCAATCCTCATTCTTCAATCCTCAATACCCAATCCTCAATCTTCAACCCTCAATCCTCAATCCTCAATCCTCAGTCCTCAATCCACAATCGTCAATCCTCAAACCTCAATCCTCAATCGTCAGTCCTCGTCCTCAATCCTCAACACTCAATCCTCAATCCTCAATCTTCAATCATCAATACTCAATATTCAATCCTCAATCCTCAATCTTCAATCTTCAATCCTCAATTCTCAATCCTCAATACTCAATCCTCAATTGTCAATCCTCAATAACCAATCCTCAATCTTCAATCCTCAATCCTCAATCCTCAGTCCTCAATCCTCAATCTTCAATCCTCAATACTCAATATTCAATCCACAATCCTCAATCCTCAGTCCCCAATTCTCAATCCTCAATCCTCAATCCTCAACCCTCAATCTTCAATCCTCAATACTCAATCTGCAATCCCCAATCCTCTATCCTCAATCCTCATTCTTCAATCCTCAGTACCCAAACCTCAATCTTCAGTCCTCAATCCTCAATCCTCAATTCTCAATCCTCAATCCTCTATCCTCAGACCTCAAACATCAATATTCAACCCTCAGCCCTCGACCTCAATCCACAACACTCAATCCTCAATCCTCAAACTTCAATCATCAATATTCAATCTTCAATCCTCAATCTTCGATCCTCAATACTGAATCTTCAATCCTCAATCCTCAATCCTCAATCCTCAATCCTCAATCCTCAATCCTCATTCTTCAATCAACAGTATTCAATCTTCAATCCTCAATCCTCAATCCTCAATCCTCAATCCTCAATCCTCAATCCTCAATCTTCAATCCTCAATCCTCAATCCTCAATCCTCAATCCTCAATCTTCAATCCTCAATACTCAATCTTCAATCCTCAATCCTCAAAACTCAATACTCAATCCTCATTCTTCAATCCTCATTCTTCAATCCTCAATACCCAATCCTCCATCTTCAATCTTCAACCCTCAGTCCTCAGTTCGCAATCCTCGATCCTCAATCCTCAGACCTTAGGCATCAATACTCAACCCTCAGTCCTCGTCCTCAGTCCACAACCCTCAATCCTCAATCCTCAATCTTCATTCATCAATATTCAACCTGCAATCCTCAATCCTCAATCTTCAATCCTCAATCCTCAATCCTCAATTTTCAATCCTCAACACCCAATCCTCAATCTTCAATCCTCAATCCTCAATCCTCAATCCTCAATCCTCAATCCTCTGTCCTCAAACCTAAACCCTGAATTCTCAATCCTGAATCCTCAAGCTTCAGCACTCAGTCCTCAACAATCAGTTGTCAATCCTCAATCCTCAATAGAATATCATCAATTCACAGTTTTCAATACTCAATACTCCATCTGCAATCTTCAAATCTCTATCCACAAGCATCAATTCTCATCACTCAATCCTCAACACTCAGTCCCCAATCCTCAATATTTAATCCTCAATCCTCAATCCTCGATCCGCAAACCTCAACCTTCAATCGTCAATACTCAACCTTCAATCCTCAATCCTCAATCCTCAATCCTCAATCCTCAATTCTCGATCGTCAATCATGAATCCTCAATACTCAATCATCAATCCTCAATCCTCAACCCTCAATCCTCAATCCTCATTCTTCAATCCTCAATACCCAATCCTCAACCTTCAACCCTCAATCCTCAATTCTCAATCCTCAGCCCTCAATCCACAATACTCAATCCACAAAACCTCAATCCTCAATCTTCAATCCTCAATCCTCAATCCTCAATTCTCAATCCTCAATCCTCGATCCTCAATCCCCAGACCACAAACATCAATATTCAACCGTCAGTCCTCGTCCACAATCCACAAACCTCAATCCTTAATCTTCAATCAACAGTATTCAATCTTCAATCCTCAATCCTCAATCCTCAATCCTCAATCCTCAATCCTCAATCCTCAATCTTCAATCCTCAATCCTCAATCTTCAATCCTCAATCCTCAATCTTCAATCCTCAATACTCAATCTTCAATCCTCAATCCTCAAAACTCAATACTCAATCCTCATTCTTCAATCCTCATACTTCAATCCTCAATACCCAATCCTCCATCTTCAATCTTCAACCCTCAATCCTCAATCATCAATCATCAATACTCAACCTTCAATCCTCAATCCTCAAGCCTCAACCCTCAGACCTCATCGTCAATCCTCAGTTCTCAATCCTCAATCCTCAATCTTGAGTCCTCAATACTCAATGTGCAATCCTCAATCCTGAGTCCTCAAACCTCAATTCTGAATCCTCAATCCTCAACCCTCAGCCCTCATCCTCCATCATCAATCCTCAATCCTCAATCCCCAATCTTCAATCCTCAATACTCAATCTTCAATCCTCAATCCTCATTCCTCAATCCTCAATCCTCAATCTTCAATCTTCAATCCTCAATACTCAATCTTCAATCCTCAATCCTCAATACTCAATCCTCAATCCTCAATGTTCAATCCTCAGCACCCAATCCTCAATCTTCAATCCTCAATCCTCAATTCTCACTCCTCAATACTCAATCCTCAATCGTCAATCCTCAGTCCCCAATCCTCAATCTTCAATCCTCAATCCTCAACCCTCAATCCTCAATCCTCAATCCTCAGACCTCAAACATGAATATTGAACCCTCAGTCCTCGTCCTCAATCCACAACACACAATCCTCAATCCTCAATCTTCAATCATCAATACTCAACCTTCAATCCTCAATCCTCAATCCTCAACCCTCAGACCTCATCGTCAATCCTCAATTCTCAAACCTCAATCCTCAACCCTCAGCCCCCATCCTCCATCATCAATCCTCAATCCTCAATCCCCAATCTTCAATCCTCAATACTCAATCTTCAATCTTCAATCCTCATTCCTCAGTCCTCAATCCTCAATCCTCAGTCATCAATACTCAATCTTCAATACTCAATCCTCAATCCTCAATCCTCAATCCTCAAACCTCAATCCTAAACCCTCAATCCTCATTCCTCAAACGTCAATCCTCAACCCTAAGCCCTCATCCTCAATTCTCAATCCTCAATTCTTAATCCTCAATCCTCAATCCTCAATCTTCAATCCTCAATAATCAATCTCCAATCCTAGATCCTCAATCCCCAACCTTCAATCATTAATCCTCAATATTCAATCCTCATGCCCCAGTCCTCAATCTTCAATCCTCAATGCTCAATCCTCAATCCTCAGTCCTCAGTCCTCATTCCTCAATCCTCAATCATCCAACCTCAATCCTCAACCGTCAGTCCTCGTCCTCAATCCTCAATCCTCAATCCACAAACCTCAATCCTCAACCCTCAATCCTCATTCCTAAAACCCCAATCCTCAACCCTCAGTCCTCATCTTCAATTCTCAATTCTCAATTCTCAATACTCAATCCTCAATCCTCAATCCTCAATCTTCAACCCTCAATAATCAATCTCCAATCCTAGATCCTCAATCCCCAATCTTCAATCCTTGATCCTCAATCTTCAATCCTCATTCCCCAGTCCTCAATCTCCAATCCTCAATGCTCAATCCTCAATCCTCAATCCTCAGACCTCAATCCTCAATCCTCAATCCTCCAACCTCAACCCTCAACCGTCAGTCCTCGTCCCCAATCCTCAAACCTCAATCCTCAGTCCTCAACCTTCAATCATCAATACTAAATCTTCAATTCTCAATCCTCAATCATCAATCCTCTGTCCTCAATCCTCAATATTCAACACACTACCGTCAACCATCAATCCTCAATACTCAACCATCAATACTCAATTCTCAATACTCAATAGAATATCCTGAATTCTCATGGTTCAATACTCTATCCACAAAATTCAATAATCAAATCTCAATTCTCAAACATCAATTCTCAACACTCAATCCTCAATACTCAGTCCTCTCTCTTCAATCCTCCATCCTCAATCCTCAATCCTCAAGCGTCAATACTCAATCCTCAATCCTCAACCCTCAATCCTCAGTCCTCCAACCTCAATCCGGAATCCTCAATCCTGAATCCTCAATTTTCAGCCGCCAGTCCTCAACAATCAATTGTCAATCATCAATCCTCAATAGAATATCCTCAATTCACAGCTTTTAATACTCAATCCCCATTCTTCAATCTTCAAATCTCAATCCACAAACACCAATTCTCATCACTCAACCCTCAACACTCAGTCCTCAATCTTCAATCCTCAATCCTCAATCCTCAATCTTCAATCATCAATACTCAATCATGAATCCTCAATCCTCAATCCTCAATCCTCAATCCTCAATTCTCAATCCTCGATCGACAATCTTCAATCCTCAATACTCAATCTTCAATCCTCAATCCTCAATCCTCAATCCTCAATCCTCATTCTTCAATCCTCAATACCCAATACTCAATCTTCAACCCTCAATCCTCAATCCTCGATTCTCAATCCTCAATCCTCTACCCTCAATCCTCATTCGTCAAACCTCATTCCTCAACCCTCAGTCCTCATCCTCAATTCTCAACACTCAATTCTCAATCCTCAATCCTTAATCCTCAATCTTCAATCCTCATTCCCCAGTCCTCAATCTCCAATCCTCAATGCTCAATCCCCAATCCACAATCTTCAATCATCAATACTCAATCTTCAATTCCCAATGCTCAATCCTCAATCCTCAATCCTCAATGCTCAATATTCAACACACAACCGTCAACCATCAATCCTCAATACTCAACCATCAATCCTCAATTCTCAATACTCAATAGTATATCCTGAATTCTCATGATTCAATACTCAATCCACAAAATTCTATAATCAAACCTCAATCCTCAAGCATCAATTCTCAAAGCTCAATCCTCAATACTCAGTCCTCTCTCTTCAATCCTCCATCTTCAATCCTCAATACTCAATCTTCAATCCTCAATCCTCAATCCTCAATCCTCAATCCTCATTCTTCAATCCTCAATACCCAATCCTCAATCTTCAACCCTCAATCCTCAATCCTCAATCCTCAGTCCTCAATCCACAATCCTCAATCCTCAAACCTCAATCCTCAATCGTCAGTCCTCGTCCTCAATCCTCAACACTCAATCCTCAATCCTCAATCTTCAATCATCAATACTCAATATTCAATCCTCAATCCTCAATCTTCAATCTTCAATCCTCAATTCTCAATCCTCAATACTCAATCCTCAATCGTCAATCCTCAATCCCCAATCCTCAATCTTCAATCCTCAATCCTCAATCCTCAGTCCTCAATCCTCAATCCTCAATCCTCAATCCTCAATCTTCTGTCCTCAAACATAAATCCTGAATCCTCAACCCTGAATCCTCAATCTTCAGCACTCAGTCCTCAACAACCAGTTGTCATTCCTCTATCCTCAATGGAATATCCTCAATTCACAGCTTTCAATACTCAATACTCAATCTGCAATCTTCAAACCTCTATCCACAAACACCAATTTTCATCACTCAACCCTCAGCACTCAGTCCTCGATGTTCAACCCTCAATCCTCGATCCTCAACCTTCTATCCTCAATACTGAATCTTCAATCCTCAATCCTCAATCCTCAATCCTCAATCCTCAATCCTCATTCTTCAATCCTCAATACCCAATCCTCAATCTGCAATCCTCAATCCTCAATCCTCAATTCTCAATCCTCAATCCTCAATCCTCAATCCTCAATCCTCAATCCTCAATCTTCAATCCTCATTCTTCAATCCTCACTAACCAATCCTCAATCTGCAATCCTCAATCCTCAATCCTCAATTCTCAATCCTCAATCCTCAATCCTCAATCCTCAATCTTCAATCCTCAATCCTCAATCCTCAATGCTCAATATTCAACACACAACCGTCAACCATCAATCCTCAATACTCAACCATCAATCCTCAATTCTCAATACTCAATAGTATATCCTGAATTCTCATGATTCAATACTCTATCCACAAAATTCTATAATCAAATCTCAATCCTCAAACATCAATTCTCAAAACTCAATCCTCAATACTCAGTCCTCTCTCTTCAATCCTCCATCCTCAATTCTCAATCCTCAATCCTCAACCCTCAATCCTCAGTCCTCAAACCTCAATCCGGAATCCTCAATCCTGAATCCTCAATTTTGAGCCGTCAGTCCTCAACAATCAATAGTCAATCATCAATCCTCAATTGAATATCCTCAATTCACAGCTTTTAATACTCAATCCCCATTCTTCAATCTTCAAATCTCAATCCACAAACTTCAATTCTCATCACTCAACC
Organism: Calliopsis andreniformis; assembly: GCF_051401765.1. Taxonomy (NCBI): domain Eukaryota; kingdom Metazoa; phylum Arthropoda; class Insecta; order Hymenoptera; family Andrenidae; genus Calliopsis; species Calliopsis andreniformis. The sequence continues at coordinate 1,647,866 of NW_027480497.1, forward strand.
CTCAACACTCAGTCCTCAATCTTCAATCCTCAATCCTCAATCCTCAATCTTCAATCCTCAATACTCAATCTTCAATCCTCAATCCTCAATTCTCAATCCCCAATACTCAATCCTCAATCCTCAATCCTCAATCCTCAATCCTCAATCTTCAATCCTCAATCCTCAATCCTCAATCCTCAATCCTCAATCTTCAATCCTCATTCTTCAATCCTCAATACCCAATCCTCAATGTGCAATCCTCAATCCTCAATCCTCAATTCTCAATCCTCAATCCTCAATCCTCAATCCTCAAACCTCAATCTTCAATCCTCAAACCTCAATCCTCAATCCTCAATCCTCAATTTTCAATCCGCAATACTCAATATTCAATCCTCAATCCTCAATCCTCAATCCTCAATCCTCAATCTTCAATCCTCAATACTCAGTCTTGAATCCTCAATCCTCAATACTCAATCCTCAATCCACATTCTTCAATCCTCATTCTTCAATCCTCAATACCCAATCCTCAATGTTCAATCCTCAATCCTCAATCCTCAGTTCGCAGTCCCCAATCCTCTATCCTCAGACCTCATTCATCAATACTCAACCCTCAGTCCTCGTCCTCAATCCACTAGCCTCAATCCTCAATCCTCAATCTTCATTCATTAATATTCAACCTTCAATCCTCAATCCTCAATCCTCAATCCTCAATCCTCAATCCTCAATGTTCAATCCTCAACACCCAATCCTCAGTCTTCAATCCTCAATCCTCAATCCTCAGTCCTCAATCCTCATTCCTCAATCCTCTTTCCTCAAACATAAATCCTGAATCCTCAATCCGGAATCCTCAAGCTTCAGCCCTCAGTCCTCAACAATCAGTAGTCAATCCTCAATCCTCAGTAGAATATCATCAATTCACAGTTTTCAATACTCAATACTCAACCTGCAATCTTCAAATCTCTAACCACAAACATCAATTCTCATCACTCAACCCTCAACGCTCCGTCCCCAGTCCTCAATCTTCAATCCTCAATCCTCAATACTCAATTCTCAATCCTCAATTTTCAATGCTCAATACGTAATCTTCAATCCTCAATGCTCAATCCTCAATCCTCAATCCTCAGTCCTCAATGCACAATCCTCAATCCTCAATCCTACAAACCTCAATCCTCAATCGTCAGTCCTCGTCCTCAATCCTCAACACTCAATCCTCAATCCTCAATCTTCAATCATCAATACTCAATCTTCAATCCTCAATCCTCAATCTTCAATCCTCAATCCTCAATTCTCACTCCTCTATACTCATTCCTCAATCGTCAATCCTCAATCCCTAATCCTCAATGTTCAATCCTCAATTCTCAATCCTCAATCCCCAAACCTCAATATTCATTCCTCAATCATCAATCCTCAATCCACAATCCTCAACCTTCAATACTCAATACTCAATCTTCAATCCGCAATCCTCAATCCTCAATCCTCAATCCTCAATCCTCTGTCCTCAAACCTCAATCCTGAATCCTCAATCCCGAATCCTCAAGCTTCAGCACTCAGTCCTCAACAATCAGTTGTCAATCCTCAATCCTCAATAGAATATCATCAATTCACAGTTTTCTATACTCAATACTCCATCTGCAATCTTCAAATCTCTATCCACAAGCATCAATTCTCATCACTCAATCCTCAACACTCAGTCCCCAATCCTCAATATTCAATCCTCAATCCTCAATCCTCGATTCACAATCCTCAACCTTCAATCGTCAATACTCAATCTTCAATCCTCAATCCTCAATCCTCAATACTCAATTCTCAATTCTCGATCGTCAATCATGAATCCTTTATACTCAATCTTCAATCCTCAATCCTCAATCCTCAATCCTCAATCCTCAATCCTCATTCTTCAATCCTCAATACCCAATCCTCAATCTTCAACCCTCAATCCTCAATCCTCAATCCTCAGTCCTCAATCCACAATCGTCAATCCTCAAACCTCAATCCTCAATCGTCAGTCCTCGTCCTCAATCCTCAACACTCAATCCTCAATCCTCAATCCTCAATCCTCAATTCTCAATCCTCAATCCTCGATCCTCAATCCCCAGACCACAAACATCAATATTCAACCGTCAGTCCTCGTCCACAATCCACAAACCTCAATCCTTAATCTTCAATCAACAGTATTCAATCTTCAATCCTCAATCCTCAATCCTCAATCCTCAATCCTCAATCCTCAATCCTCAATCTTCAATCCTCAATCCTCAATCTTCAATCCTCAATCCTCAATCTTCAATCCTCAATACTCAATCTTCAATCCTCAATCCTCAAAACTCAATACTCAATCCTCATTCTTCAATCCTCATACTTCAATCCTCAATACCCAATCCTCCATCTTCAATCTTCAACCCTCAATCCTCAATCATCAATCATCAATACTCAACCTTCAATCCTCAATCCTCAAGCCTCAACCCTCAGACCTCATCGTCAATCCTCAGTTCTCAATCCTCAATCCTCAATCTTGAGTCCTCAATACTCAATGTGCAATCCTCAATCCTGAGTCCTCAAACCTCAATTCTGAATCCTCAATCCTCAACCCTCAGCCCTCATCCTCCATCATCAATCCTCAATCCTCAATCCCCAATCTTCAATCCTCAATACTCAATCTTCAATCCTCAATCCTCATTCCTCAATCCTCAATCCTCAATCTTCAATCTTCAATCCTCAATACTCAATCTTCAATCCTCAATCCTCAATACTCAATCCTCAATCCTCAATGTTCAATCCTCAGCACCCAATCCTCAATCTTCAATCCTCAATCCTCAATTCTCACTCCTCAATACTCAATCCTCAATCGTCAATCCTCAGTCCCCAATCCTCAATCTTCAATCCTCAATCCTCAACCCTCAATCCTCAATATTCAATCCTCAATACTCAATCTTCAAACCTCAATCCTCAATCCTCAATCCTCAATCCTCAATGCTTAATCCTCAATCCTCAATCTTCAATCATCAATACTCAACCTTCAATCCTCAATCCTCAATCCTCAACCCTCAGACCTCATCGTCAATCCTCAATTCTCAAACCTCAATCCTCAACCCTCAGCCCCCATCCTCCATCATCAATCCTCAATCCTCAATCCCCAATCTTCAATCCTCAATACTCAATCTTCAATCCTCAATCCTCATTCCTCAGTCCTCAATCCTCAATCCTCAGTCATCAATACTCAATCTTCAATACTCAATCCTCAATCCTCAATCCTCAATCCTCAAACCTCAATCCTCAACCCTCAATCCTCATTCCTCAAACGTCAATCCTCAACCCTAAGCCCTCATCCTCAATTCTCAATCCTCAATTCTTAATCCTCAATCCTCAATCCTCAATCTTCAATCCTCAATAATCAATCTCCAATCCTAGATCCTCAATCCCCAACATTCAATCATTAATCCTCAATATTCAATCCTCATGCCCCAGTCCTCAATCTTCAATCCTCAATGCTCAATCCTCAATCCTCAGTCCTCAGTCCTCATTCCTCAATCCTCAATCATCCAACCTCAATCCTCAACCGTCAGTCCTCGTCCTCAATCCTCAATCCTCAATCCACAAACCTCAATCCTCAACCCTCAATCCTCATTCCTAAAACCCCAATCCTCAACCCTCAGTCCTCATCTTCAATTCTCAATTCTCAATCCTCAGACCTCAATCCTCAATCCTCAATCCTCCAACCTCAACCCTCAACCGTCAGTCCTCGTCCCCAATCCTCAAACCTCAATCCTCAGTCCTCAACCTTCAATCATCAATACTAAATCTTCAATTCTCAATCCTCAATCATCAATCCTCTGTCCTCAATCCTCAATATTCAACAGACTACCGTCAACCATCAATCCTCAATACTCAACCATCAATACTCAATTCTCAATACTCAATAGAATATCCTGAATTCTCATGGTTCAATACTCTATCCACAAAATTCAATAATCAAATCTCAATTCTCAAACATCAATTCTCAACACTCAATCCTCAATACTCAGTCCTCTCTCTTCAATCCTCCATCCTCAATCCTCAATCCTCAAGCGTCAATACTCAATCCTCAATCCTCAACCCTCAATCCTCAGTCCTCCAACCTCAATCCGGAATCCTCAATCCTGAATCCTCAATTTTCAGCCGCCAGTCCTCAACAATCAATTGTCAATCATCAATCCTCAATAGAATATCCTCAATTCACAGCTTTTAATACTCAATCCCCATTCTTCAATCTTCAAATCTCAATCCACAAACACCAATTCTCATCACTCAACCCTCAACACTCAGTCCTCAATCTTCAATCCTCAATCCTCAATCCTCAATCTTCAATCATCAATACTCAATCATGAATCCTCAATCCTCAATCCTCAATCCTCAATCCTCAATTCTCAATCCTCGATCGACAATCTTCAATCCTCAATACTCAATCTTCAATCCTCAATCCTCAATCCTCAATCCTCAATCCTCATTCTTCAATCCTCAATACCCAATACTCAATCTTCAACCCTCAATCCTCAATCCTCGATTCTCAATCCTCAATCCTCTACCCTCAATCCTCATTCGTCAAACCTCATTCCTCAACCCTCAGTCCTCATCCTCAATTCTCAACAATCAATTCTCAATCCTCAATCCTTAATCCTCAATCTTCAATCCTCATTCCCCAGTCCTCAATCTCCAATCCTCAATGCTCAATCCCCAATCCTCAATCTTCAATCATCAATACTCAATCTTCAATTCCCAATGCTCAATCCTCAATCCTCAATCCTCAATGCTCAATATTCAACACACAACCGTCAACCATCAATCCTCAATACTCAACCATCAATCCTCAATTCTCAATACTCAATAGTATATCCTGAATTCTCATGATTCAATACTCAATCCACAAAATTCTATAATCAAACCTCAATCCTCAAGCATCAATTCTCAAAGCTCAATCCTCAATACTCAGTCCTCTCTCTTCAATCCTCCATCTTCAATCCTCAATACTCAATCTTCAATCCTCAATCCTCAATCCTCAATCCTCAATCCTCATTCTTCAATCCTCAATACCCAATCCTCAATCTTCAACCCTCAATCCTCAATCCTCAATCCTCAGTCCTCAATCCACAATCCTCAATCCTCAAACCTCAATCCTCAATCGTCAGTCCTCGTCCTCAATCCTCAACACTCAATCCTCAATCCTCAATCTTCAATCATCAATACTCAATATTCAATCCTCAATCCTCAATCTTCAATCTTCAATCCTCAATTCTCAATCCTCAATACTCAATCCTCAATCGTCAATCCTCAATCCCCAATCCTCAATCTTCAATCCTCAATCCTCAATCCTCAGTCCTCAATCCTCAATCCTCAATCCTCAATCCTCAATCTTCTGTCCTCAAACATAAATCCTGAATCCTCAACCCTGAATCCTCAATCTTCAGCACTCAGTCCTCAACAACCAGTTGTCATTCCTCTATCCTCAATGGAATATCCTCAATTCACAGCTTTCAATACTCAATACTCAATCTGCAATCTTCAAACCTCTATCCACAAACACCAATTTTCATCACTCAACCCTCAGCACTCAGTCCTCGATGTTCAACCCTCAATCCTCGATCCTCAACCTTCTATCCTCAATACTGAATCTTCAATCCTCAATCCTCAATCCTCAATCCTCAATCCTCAATCCTCATTCTTCAATCCTCAATACCCAATCCTCAATCTGCAATCCTCAATCCTCAATCCTCAATTCTCAATCCTCAATCCTCAATCCTCAATCCTCAATCCTCAATCCTCAATCTTCAATCCTCATTCTTCAATCCTCACTAACCAATCCTCAATCTGCAATCCTCAATCCTCAATCCTCAATTCTCAATCCTCAATCCTCAATCCTCAATCCTCAATCTTCAATCCTCAATCCTCAATCCTCAATGCTCAATATTCAACACACAACCGTCAACCATCAATCCTCAATACTCAACCATCAATCCTCAATTCTCAATACTCAATAGTATATCCTGAATTCTCATGATTCAATACTCTATCCACAAAATTCTATAATCAAATCTCAATCCTCAAACATCAATTCTCAAAACTCAATCCTCAATACTCAGTCCTCTCTCTTCAATCCTCCATCCTCAATTCTCAATCCTCAATCCTCAACCCTCAATCCTCAGTCCTCAAACCTCAATCCGGAATCCTCAACCCTGAATCCTCAATTTTGAGCCGTCAGTCCTCAACAATCAATAGTCAATCATCAATCCTCAATTGAATATCCTCAATTCACAGCTTTTAATACTCAATCCCCATTCTTCAATCTTCAAATCTCAATCCACAAACTTCAATTCTCATCACTCAACCCTCAACACTCAGTCCTCAATCTTCAATCCTCAATCCTCAATCCTCAATCTTCAATCCTCAATACTCAATCTTCAATCCTCAATCCTCAATTCTCAATCCCCAATACTCAATCCTCAATCCTCAATCCTCAATCCTCAATCCTCAATCTTCAATCCTCAATCCTCAATCCTCAATCCTCAATCCTCAATCTTCAATCCTCATTCTTCAATCCTCAATACCCAATCCTCAATGTGCAATCCTCAATCCTCAATCCTCAATTCTCAATCCTCAATCCTCAATCCTCAATCCTCAAACCTCAATCTTCAATCCTCAAACCTCAATCCTCAATCCTCAATCCTCAATTTTCAATCCGCAATACTCAATATTCAATCCTCAATCCTCAATCCTCAATCCTCAATCCTCAATCTTCAATCCTCAATACTCAGTCTTGAATCCTCAATCCTCAATACTCAATCCTCAATCCACATTCTTCAATCCTCATTCTTCAATCCTCAATACCCAATCCTCAATGTTCAATCCTCAATCCTCAATCCTCAGTTCGCAGTCCCCAATCCTCTATCCTCAGACCTCATTCATCAATACTCAACCCTCAGTCCTCGTCCTCAATCCACTAGCCTCAATCCTCAATCCTCAATCTTCATTCATTAATATTCAACCTTCAATCCTCAATCCTCAATCCTCAATCCTCAATCCTCAATCCTCAATGTTCAATCCTCAACACCCAATCCTCAGTCTTCAATCCTCAATCCTCAATCCTCAGTCCTCAATCCTCATTCCTCAATCCTCTTTCCTCAAACATAAATCCTGAATCCTCAATCCGGAATCCTCAAGCTTCAGCCCTCAGTCCTCAACAATCAGTAGTCAATCCTCAATCCTCAGTAGAATATCATCAATTCACAGTTTTCAATACTCAATACTCAACCTGCAATCTTCAAATCTCTAACCACAAACATCAATTCTCATCACTCAACCCTCAACGCTCCGTCCCCAGTCCTCAATCTTCAATCCTCAATCCTCAATACTCAATTCTCAATCCTCAATTTTCAATGCTCAATACGTAATCTTCAATCCTCAATGCTCAATCCTCAATCCTCAATCCTCAGTCCTCAATGCACAATCCTCAATCCTCAATCCTACAAACCTCAATCCTCAATCGTCAGTCCTCGTCCTCAATCCTCAACACTCAATCCTCAATCCTCAATCTTCAATCATCAATACTCAATCTTCAATCCTCAATCCTCAATCTTCAATCCTCAATCCTCAATTCTCACTCCTCTATACTCATTCCTCAATCGTCAATCCTCAATCCCTAATCCTCAATGTTCAATCCTCAATTCTCAATCCTCAATCCCCAAACCTCAATATTCATTCCTCAATCATCAATCCTCAATCCACAATCCTCAACCTTCAATACTCAATACTCAATCTTCAATCCGCAATCCTCAATCCTCAATCCTCAATCCTCAATCCTCTGTCCTCAAACCTCAATCCTGAATCCTCAATCCCGAATCCTCAAGCTTCAGCACTCAGTCCTCAACAATCAGTTGTCAATCCTCAATCCTCAATAGAATATCATCAATTCACAGTTTTCTATACTCAATACTCCATCTGCAATCTTCAAATCTCTATCCACAAGCATCAATTCTCATCACTCAATCCTCAACACTCAGTCCCCAATCCTCAATATTCAATCCTCAATCCTCAATCCTCGATTCACAATCCTCAACCTTCAATCGTCAATACTCAATCTTCAATCCTCAATCCTCAATCCTCAATACTCAATTCTCAATTCTCGATCGTCAATCATGAATCCTTTATACTCAATCTTCAATCCTCAATCCTCAATCCTCAATCCTCAATCCTCAATCCTCATTCTTCAATCCTCAATACCCAATCCTCAATCTTCAACCCTCAATCCTCAATCCTCAATCCTCAGTCCTCAATCCACAATCGTCAATCCTCAAACCTCAATCCTCAATCGTCAGTCCTCGTCCTCAATCCTCAACACTCAATCCTCAATCCTCAATCCTCAATCCTCAATTCTCAATCCTCAATCCTCGATCCTCAATCCCCAGACCACAAACATCAATATTCAACCGTCAGTCCTCGTCCACAATCCACAAACCTCAATCCTTAATCTTCAATCAACAGTATTCAATCTTCAATCCTCAATCCTCAATCCTCAATCCTCAATCCTCAATCCTCAATCCTCAATCTTCAATCCTCAATCCTCAATCTTCAATCCTCATTCCTCAATCCTCAATCCTCAATCTTCAATCTTCAATCCTCAATACTCAATCTTCAATCCTCAATCCTCAATACTCAATCCTCAATCCTCAATGTTCAATCCTCAGCACCCAATCCTCAATCTTCAATCCTCAATCCTCAATTCTCACTCCTCAATACTCAATCCTCAATCGTCAATCCTCAGTCCCCAATCCTCAATCTTCAATCCTCAATCCTCAACCCTCAATCCTCAATATTCAATCCTCAATACTCAATCTTCAAACCTCAATCCTCAATCCTCAATCCTCAATCCTCAATGCTTAATCCTCAATCCTCAATCTTCAATCATCAATACTCAACCTTCAATCCTCAATCCTCAATCCTCAACCCTCAGACCTCATCGTCAATCCTCAATTCTCAAACCTCAATCCTCAACCCTCAGCCCCCATCCTCCATCATCAATCCTCAATCCTCAATCCCCAATCTTCAATCCTCAATACTCAATCTTCAATCCTCAATCCTCATTCCTCAGTCCTCAATCCTCAATCCTCAGTCATCAATACTCAATCTTCAATACTCAATCCTCAATCCTCAATCCTCAATCCTCAAACCTCAATCCTCAACCCTCAATCCTCATTCCTCAAACGTCAATCCTCAACCCTAAGCCCTCATCCTCAATTCTCAATCCTCAATTCTTAATCCTCAATCCTCAATCCTCAATCTTCAATCCTCAATAATCAATCTCCAATCCTAGATCCTCAATCCCCAACCTTCAATCATTAATCCTCAATATTCAATCCTCATGCCCCAGTCCTCAATCTTCAATCCTCAATGCTCAATCCTCAATCCTCAGTCCTCAGTCCTCATTCCTCAATCCTCAATCATCCAACCTCAATCCTCAACCGTCAGTCCTCGTCCTCAATCCTCAATCCTCAATCCACAAACCTCAATCCTCAACCCTCAATCCTCATTCCTAAAACCCCAATCCTCAACCCTCAGTCCTCATCTTCAATTCTCAATTCTCAATTCTCAATACTCAATCCTCAATCCTCAATCCTCAATCTTCAACCCTCAATAATCAATCTCCAATCCTAGATCCTCAATCCCCAATCTTCAATCCTTGATCCTCAATCTTCAATCCTCATTCCCCAGTCCTCAATCTCCAATCCTCAATGCTCAATCCTCAATCCTCAATCCTCAGACCTCAATCCTCAATCCTCAATCCTCCAACCTCAACCCTCAACCGTCAGTCCTCGTCCCCAATCCTCAAACCTCAATCCTCAGTCCTCAACCTTCAATCATCAATACTAAATCTTCAATTCTCAATCCTCAATCATCAATCCTCTGTCCTCAATCCTCAATATTCAACAGACTACCGTCAACCATCAATCCTCAATACTCAACCATCAATACTCAATTCTCAATACTCAATAGAATATCCTGAATTCTCATGGTTCAATACTCTATCCACAAAATTCAATAATCAAATCTCAATTCTCAAACATCAATTCTCAACACTCAATCCTCAATACTCAGTCCTCTCTCTTCAATCCTCCATCCTCAATCCTCAATCCTCAAGCGTCAATACTCAATCCTCAATCCTCAACCCTCAATCCTCAGTCCTCCAACCTCAATCCGGAATCCTCAATCCTGAATCCTCAATTTTCAGCCGCCAGTCCTCAACAATCAATTGTCAATCATCAATCCTCAATAGAATATCCTCAATTCACAGCTTTTAATACTCAATCCCCATTCTTCAATCTTCAAATCTCAATCCACAAACACCAATTCTCATCACTCAACCCTCAACACTCAGTCCTCAATCTTCAATCCTCAATCCTCAATCCTCAATCTTCAATCATCAATACTCAATCATGAATCCTCAATCCTCAATCCTCAATCCTCAATCCTCAATTCTCAATCCTCGATCGACAATCTTCAATCCTCAATACTCAATCTTCAATCCTCAATCCTCAATCCTCAATCCTCAATCCTCATTCTTCAATCCTCAATACCCAATACTCAATCTTCAACCCTCAATCCTCAATCCTCGATTCTCAATCCTCAATCCTCTACCCTCAATCCTCATTCGTCAAACCTCATTCCTCAACCCTCAGTCCTCATCCTCAATTCTCAACACTCAATTCTCAATCCTCAATCCTTAATCCTCAATCTTCAATCCTCATTCCCCAGTCCTCAATCTCCAATCCTCAATGCTCAATCCCCAATCCTCAATCTTCAATCATCAATACTCAATCTTCAATTCCCAATGCTCAATCCTCAATCCTCAATCCTCAATGCTCAATATTCAACACACAACCGTCAACCATCAATCCTCAATACTCAACCATCAATCCTCAATTCTCAATACTCAATAGTATATCCTGAATTCTCATGATTCAATACTCAATCCACAAAATTCTATAATCAAACCTCAATCCTCAAGCATCAATTCTCAAAGCTCAATCCTCAATACTCAGTCCTCTCTCTTCAATCCTCCATCTTCAATCCTCAATACTCAATCTTCAATCCTCAATCCTCAATCCTCAATCCTCAATCCTCATTCTTCAATCCTCAATACCCAATCCTCAATCTTCAACCCTCAATCCTCAATCCTCAATCCTCAGTCCTCAATCCACAATCCTCAATCCTCAAACCTCAATCCTCAATCGTCAGTCCTCGTCCTCAATCCTCAACACTCAATCCTCAATCCTCAATCTTCAATCATCAATACTCAATATTCAATCCTCAATCCTCAATCTTCAATCTTCAATCCTCAATTCTCAATCCTCAATACTCAATCCTCAATCGTCAATCCTCAATCCCCAATCCTCAATCTTCAATCCTCAATCCTCAATCCTCAGTCCTCAATCCTCAATCCTCAATCCTCAATCCTCAATCTTCTGTCCTCAAACATAAATCCTGAATCCTCAACCCTGAATCCTCAATCTTCAGCACTCAGTCCTCAACAACCAGTTGTCATTCCTCTATCCTCAATGGAATATCCTCAATTCACAGCTTTCAATACTCAATACTCAATCTGCAATCTTCAAACCTCTATCCACAAACACCAATTTTCATCACTCAACCCTCAGCACTCAGTCCTCGATGTTCAACCCTCAATCCTCGATCCTCAACCTTCTATCCTCAATACTGAATCTTCAATCCTCAATCCTCAATCCTCAATCCTCAATCCTCAATCCTCATTCTTCAATCCTCAATACCCAATCCTCAATCTGCAATCCTCAATCCTCAATCCTCAATTCTCAATCCTCAATCCTCAATCCTCAATCCTCAATCCTCAATCCTCAATCTTCAATCCTCATTCTTCAATCCTCACTAACCAATCCTCAATCTGCAATCCTCAATCCTCAATCCTCAATTCTCAATCCTCAATCCTCAATCCTCAATCCTCAATCTTCAATCCTCAATCCTCAATCCTCAATGCTCAATATTCAACACACAACCGTCAACCATCAATCCTCAATACTCAACCATCAATCCTCAATTCTCAATACTCAATAGTATATCCTGAATTCTCATGATTCAATACTCTATCCACAAAATTCTATAATCAAATCTCAATCCTCAAACATCAATTCTCAAAACTCAATCCTCAATACTCAGTCCTCTCTCTTCAATCCTCCATCCTCAATTCTCAATCCTCAATCCTCAACCCCCAATCCTCAGTCCTCAAACCTCAATCCGGAATCCTCAATCCTGAATCCTCAATTTTGAGCCGTCAGTCCTCAACAATCAATAGTCAATCATCAATCCTCAATTGAATATCCTCAATTCACAGCTTTTAATACTCAATCCCCATTCTTCAATCTTCAAATCTCAATCCACAAACTTCAATTCTCATCACTCAACCCTCAACACTCAGTCCTCAATCTTCAATCCTCAATCCTCAATCCTCAATCTTCAATCCTCAATACTCAATCTTCAATCCTCAATCCTCAATTCTCAATCCCCAATACTCAATCCTCAATCCTCAATCCTCAATCCTCAATCCTCAATCTTCAATCCTCAATCCTCAATCCTCAATCCTCAATCCTCAATCTTCAATCCTCATTCTTCAATCCTCAATACCCAATCCTCAATGTGCAATCCTCAATCCTCAATCCTCAATTCTCAATCCTCAATCCTCAATCCTCAATCCTCAAACCTCAATCTTCAATCCTCAAACCTCAATCCTCAATCCTCAATCCTCAATTTTCAATCCGCAATACTCAATATTCAATCCTCAATCCTCAATCCTCAATCCTCAATCCTCAATCTTCAATCCTCAATACTCAGTCTTGAATCCTCAATCCTCAATACTCAATCCTCAATCCACATTCTTCAATCCTCATTCTTCAATCCTCAATACCCAATCCTCAATGTTCAATCCTCAATCCTCAATCCTCAGTTCGCAGTCCCCAATCCTCTATCCTCAGACCTCATTCATCAATACTCAACCCTCAGTCCTCGTCCTCAATCCACTAGCCTCAATCCTCAATCCTCAATCTTCATTCATTAATATTCAACCTTCAATCCTCAATCCTCAATCCTCAATCCTCAATCCTCAATCCTCAATGTTCAATCCTCAACACCCAATCCTCAGTCTTCAATCCTCAATCCTCAATCCTCAGTCCTCAATCCTCATTCCTCAATCCTCTTTCCTCAAACATAAATCCTGAATCCTCAATCCGGAATCCTCAAGCTTCAGCCCTCAGTCCTCAACAATCAGTAGTCAATCCTCAATCCTCAGTAGAATATCATCAATTCACAGTTTTCAATACTCAATACTCAACCTGCAATCTTCAAATCTCTAACCACAAACATCAATTCTCATCACTCAACCCTCAACGCTCCGTCCCCAGTCCTCAATCTTCAATCCTCAATCCTCAATACTCAATTCTCAATCCTCAATTTTCAATGCTCAATACGTAATCTTCAATCCTCAATGCTCAATCCTCAATCCTCAATCCTCAGTCCTCAATGCACAATCCTCAATCCTCAATCCTACAAACCTCAATCCTCAATCGTCAGTCCTCGTCCTCAATCCTCAACACTCAATCCTCAATCCTCAATCTTCAATCATCAATACTCAATCTTCAATCCTCAATCCTCAATCTTCAATCCTCAATCCTCAATTCTCACTCCTCTATACTCATTCCTCAATCGTCAATCCTCAATCCCTAATCCTCAATGTTCAATCCTCAATTCTCAATCCTCAATCCCCAAACCTCAATATTCATTCCTCAATCATCAATCCTCAATCCACAATCCTCAACCTTCAATACTCAATACTCAATCTTCAATCCGCAATCCTCAATCCTCAATCCTCAATCCTCAATCCTCTGTCCTCAAACCTCAATCCTGAATCCTCAATCCCGAATCCTCAAGCTTCAGCACTCAGTCCTCAACAATCAGTTGTCAATCCTCAATCCTCAATAGAATATCATCAATTCACAGTTTTCTATACTCAATACTCCATCTGCAATCTTCAAATCTCTATCCACAAGCATCAATTCTCATCACTCAATCCTCAACACTCAGTCCCCAATCCTCAATATTCAATCCTCAATCCTCAATCCTCGATTCACAATCCTCAACCTTCAATCGTCAATACTCAATCTTCAATCCTCAATCCTCAATCCTCAATACTCAATTCTCAATTCTCGATCGTCAATCATGAATCCTTTATACTCAATCTTCAATCCTCAATCCTCAATCCTCAATCCTCAATCCTCAATCCTCATTCTTCAATCCTCAATACCCAATCCTCAATCTTCAACCCTCAATCCTCAATCCTCAATCCTCAGTCCTCAATCCACAATCGTCAATCCTCAAACCTCAATCCTCAATCGTCAGTCCTCGTCCTCAATCCTCAACACTCAATCCTCAATCCTCAATCCTCAATCCTCAATTCTCAATCCTCAATCCTCGATCCTCAATCCCCAGACCACAAACATCAATATTCAACCGTCAGTCCTCGTCCACAATCCACAAACCTCAATCCTTAATCTTCAATCAACAGTATTCAATCTTCAATCCTCAATCCTCAATCCTCAATCCTCAATCCTCAATCCTCAATCCTCAATCTTCAATCCTCAATCCTCAATCTTCAATCCTCAATCCTCAATCTTCAATCCTCAATACTCAATCTTCAATCCTCAATCCTCAAAACTCAATACTCAATCCTCATTCTTCAATCCTCATACTTCAATCCTCAATACCCAATCCTCCATCTTCAATCTTCAACCCTCAATCCTCAATCATCAATCATCAATACTCAACCTTCAATCCTCAATCCTCAAGCCTCAACCCTCAGACCTCATCGTCAATCCTCAGTTCTCAATCCTCAATCCTCAATCTTGAGTCCTCAATACTCAATGTGCAATCCTCAATCCTGAGTCCTCAAACCTCAATTCTGAATCCTCAATCCTCAACCCTCAGCCCTCATCCTCCATCATCAATCCTCAATCCTCAATCCCCAATCTTCAATCCTCAATACTCAATCTTCAATCCTCAATCCTCATTCCTCAATCCTCAATCCTCAATCTTCAATCTTCAATCCTCAATACTCAATCTTCAATCCTCAATCCTCAATACTCAATCCTCAATCCTCAATGTTCAATCCTCAGCACCCAATCCTCAATCTTCAATCCTCAATCCTCAATTCTCACTCCTCAATACTCAATCCTCAATCGTCAATCCTCAGTCCCCAATCCTCAATCTTCAATCCTCAATCCTCAACCCTCAATCCTCAATATTCAATCCTCAATACTCAATCTTCAAACCTCAATCCTCAATCCTCAATCCTCAATCCTCAATGCTTAATCCTCAATCCTCAATCTTCAATCATCAATACTCAACCTTCAATCCTCAATCCTCAATCCTCAACCCTCAGACCTCATCGTCAATCCTCAATTCTCAAACCTCAATCCTCAACCCTCAGCCCCCATCCTCCATCATCAATCCTCAATCCTCAATCCCCAATCTTCAATCCTCAATACTCAATCTTCAATCCTCAATCCTCATTCCTCAGTCCTCAATCCTCAATCCTCAGTCATCAATACTCAATCTTCAATACTCAATCCTCAATCCTCAATCCTCAATCCTCAAACCTCAATCCTCAACCCTCAATCCTCATTCCTCAAACGTCAATCCTCAACCCTAAGCCCTCATCCTCAATTCTCAATCCTCAATTCTTAATGCTCAATCCTCAATCCTCAATCTTCAATCCTCAATAATCAATCTCCAATCCTAGATCCTCAATCCCCAACCTTCAATCATTAATCCTCAATATTCAATCCTCATGCCCCAGTCCTCAATCTTCAATCCTCAATGCTCAATCCTCAATCCTCAGTCCTCAGTCCTCATTCCTCAATCCTCAATCATCCAACCTCAATCCTCAACCGTCAGTCCTCGTCCTCAATCCTCAATCCTCAATCCACAAACCTCAATCCTCAACCCTCAATCCTCATTCCTAAAACCCCAATCCTCAACCCTCAGTCCTCATCTTCAATTCTCAATTCTCAATTCTCAATACTCAATCCTCAATCCTCAATCCTCAATCTTCAACCCTCAATAATCAATCTCCAATCCTAGATCCTCAATCCCCAATCTTCAATCCTTGATCCTCAATCTTCAATCCTCATTCCCCAGTCCTCAATCTCCAATCCTCAATGCTCAATCCTCAATCCTCAATCCTCAGACCTCAATCCTCAATCCTCAATCCTCCAACCTCAACCCTCAACCGTCAGTCCTCGTCCCCAATCCTCAAACCTCAATCCTCAGTCCTCAACCTTCAATCATCAATACTAAATCTTCAATTCTCAATCCTCAATCATCAATCCTCTGTCCTCAATCCTCAATATTCAACAGACTACCGTCAACCATCAATCCTCAATACTCAACCATCAATACTCAATTCTCAATACTCAATAGAATATCCTGAATTCTCATGGTTCAATACTCTATCCACAAAATTCAATAATCAAATCTCAATTCTCAAACATCAATTCTCAACACTCAATCCTCAATACTCAGTCCTCTCTCTTCAATCCTCCATCCTCAATCCTCAATCCTCAAGCGTCAATACTCAATCCTCAATCCTCAACCCTCAATCCTCAGTCCTCCAACCTCAATCCGGAATCCTCAATCCTGAATCCTCAATTTTCAGCCGCCAGTCCTCAACAATCAATTGTCAATCATCAATCCTCAATAGAATATCCTCAATTCACAGCTTTTAATACTCAATCCCCATTCTTCAATCTTCAAATCTCAATCCACAAACACCAATTCTCATCACTCAACCCTCAACACTCAGTCCTCAATCTTCAATCCTCAATCCTCAATCCTCAATCTTCAATCATCAATACTCAATCATGAATCCTCAATCCTCAATCCTCAATCCTCAATCCTCAATTCTCAATCCTCGATCGACAATCTTCAATCCTCAATACTCAATCTTCAATCCTCAATCCTCAATCCTCAATCCTCAATCCTCATTCTTCAATCCTCAATACCCAATACTCAATCTTCAACCCTCAATCCTCAATCCTCGATTCTCAATCCTCAATCCTCTACCCTTAATCCTCATTCGTCAAACCTCATTCCTCAACCCTCAGTCCTCATCCTCAATTCTCAACACTCAATTCTCAATCCTCAATCCTTAATCCTCAATCTTCAATCCTCATTCCCCAGTCCTCAATCTCCAATCCTCAATGCTCAATCCCCAATCCTCAATCTTCAATCATCAATACTCAATCTTCAATTCCCAATGCTCAATCCTCAATCCTCAATCCTCAATGCTCAATATTCAACACACAACCGTCAACCATCAATCCTCAATACTCAACCATCAATCCTCAATTCTCAATACTCAATAGTATATCCTGAATTCTCATGATTCAATACTCAATCCACAAAATTCTATAATCAAACCTCAATCCTCAAGCATCAATTCTCAAAGCTCAATCCTCAATACTCAGTCCTCTCTCTTCAATCCTCCATCTTCAATCCTCAATACTCAATCTTCAATCCTCAATCCTCAATCCTCAATCCTCAATCCTCATTCTTCAATCCTCAATACCCAATCCTCAATCTTCAACCCTCAATCCTCAATCCTCAATCCTCAGTCCTCAATCCACAATCCTCAATCCTCAAACCTCAATCCTCAATCGTCAGTCCTCGTCCTCAATCCTCAACACTCAATCCTCAATCCTCAATCTTCAATCATCAATACTCAATATTCAATCCTCAATCCTCAATCTTCAATCTTCAATCCTCAATTCTCAATCCTCAATACTCAATCCTCAATCGTCAATCCTCAATCCCCAATCCTCAATCTTCAATCCTCAATCCTCAATCCTCAGTCCTCAATCCTCAATCCTCAATCCTCAATCCTCAATCTTCTGTCCTCAAACATAAATCCTGAATCCTCAACCCTGAATCCTCAATCTTCAGCACTCAGTCCTCAACAACCAGTTGTCATTCCTCTATCCTCAATGGAATATCCTCAATTCACAGCTTTCAATACTCAATACTCAATCTGCAATCTTCAAACCTCTATCCACAAACACCAATTTTCATCACTCAACCCTCAGCACTCAGTCCTCGATGTTCAATCCTCAATCCTCGATCCTCAACCTTCTATCCTCAATACTGAATCTTCAATCCTCAATCCTCAATCCTCAATCCTCAATCCTCAATCCTCATTCTTCAATCCTCAATACCCAATCCTCAATCTGCAATCCTCAATCCTCAATCCTCAATTCTCAATCCTCAATCCTCAATCCTCAATCCTCAATCCTCAATCCTCAATCTTCAATCCTCATTCTTCAATCCTCACTAACCAATCCTCAATCTGCAATCCTGAATCCTCAATCCTCAATTCTCAATCCTCAATCCTCAATCCTCAATCCTCAATCTTCAATCCTCAATCCTCAATCCTCAATGCTCAATATTCAACACACAACCGTCAACCATCAATCCTCAATACTCAACCATCAATCCTCAATTCTCAATACTCAATAGTATATCCTGAATTCTCATGATTCAATACTCTATCCACAAAATTCTATAATCAAATCTCAATCCTCAAACATCAATTCTCAAAACTCAATCCTCAATACTCAGTCCTCTCTCTTCAATCCTCCATCCTCAATTCTCAATCCTCAATCCTCAACCCTCAATCCTCAGTCCTCAAACCTCAATCCGGAATCCTCAATCCTGAATCCTCAATTTTGAGCCGTCAGTCCTCAACAATCAATAGTCAATCATCAATCCTCAATTGAATATCCTCAATTCACAGCTTTTAATACTCAATCCCCATTCTTCAATCTTCAAATCTCAATCCACAAACTTCAATTCTCATCACTCAACCCTCAACACTCAGTCCTCAATCTTCAATCCTCAATCCTCAATCCTCAATCTTCAATCCTCAATACTCAATCTTCAATCCTCAATCCTCAATTCTCAATCCCCAATACTCAATCCTCAATCCTCAATCCTCAATCCTCAATCCTCAATCTTCAATCCTCAATCCTCAATCCTCAATCCTCAATCCTCAATCTTCAATCCTCATTATTCAATCCTCAATACCCAATCCTCAATGTGCAATCCTCAATCCTCAATCCTCAATTCTCAATCCTCAATCCTCAATCCTCAATCCTCAAACCTCAATCTTCAATCCTCAAACCTCAATCCTCAATCCTCAATCCTCAATTTTCAATCCGCAATACTCAATATTCAATCCTCAATCCTCAATCCTCAATCCTCAATCCTCAATCTTCAATCCTCAATACTCAGTCTTGAATCCTCAATCCTCAATACTCAATCCTCAATCCACATTCTTCAATCCTCATTCTTCAATCCTCAATACCCAATCCTCAATGTTCAATCCTCAATCCTCAATCCTCAGTTCGCAGTCCCCAATCCTCTATCCTCAGACCTCATTCATCAATACTCAACCCTCAGTCCTCGTCCTCAATCCACTAGCCTCAATCCTCAATCCTCAATCTTCATTCATTAATATTCAACCTTCAATCCTCAATCCTCAATCCTCAATCCTCAATCCTCAATCCTCAATGTTCAATCCTCAACACCCAATCCTCAGTCTTCAATCCTCAATCCTCAATCCTCAGTCCTCAATCCTCATTCCTCAATCCTCTTTCCTCAAACATAAATCCTGAATCCTCAATCCGGAATCCTCAAGCTTCAGCCCTCAGTCCTCAACAATCAGTAGTCAATCCTCAATCCTCAGTAGAATATCATCAATTCACAGTTTTCAATACTCAATACTCAACCTGCAATCTTCAAATCTCTAACCACAAACATTAATTCTCATCACTCAACCCTCAACGCTCCGTCCCCAGTCCACAATCTTCAATCCTCAATCCTCAATACTCAATTCTCAATCCTCAATTTTCAATGCTCAATACGTAATCTTCAATCCTCAATGCTCAATCCTCAATCCTCAATCCTCAGTCCTCAATTCACAATCCTCAATCCTCAATCCTACAAACCTCAATCCTCAATCGTCAGTCATCGTCCTCAATCCTCAACACTCAATCCTCAATCCTCAATCTTCAATCATCAATACTAAATCTTCAATCCTCAATCCTCAATCTTCAATCCTCAATCCTCAATTCTCACTCCTCTATACTCATTCCTCAATCGTCAATCCTCAATCCCTAATCCTCAATGTTGAATCCTCAATTCTCAATCCTCAATCCCCAATCCTCAATATTCATTCCTCAATCATCAATCCTCAATCCACAATCCTCAACATTCAATACTCAATACTCAATCTTCAATCCTCAATGCTCAATCCTCAATCCTCAATCCTCAGTCCTCAATCCACAATCCTCAATCCTCAATCCTACAAACCTCAATCCTCAATCGTCAGTCCTCGTCCTCAATCCTCAACACTCAATCCTCAATCCTCAATCTTCAATCATCAATACTCAATCTTCAATCATCAATACTCAATATTCAATCCTCAATCCTCAATCTTCAATCTTCAATCCTCAATTCTCAATCCTCAATACCCAATCCTCAATCGTCAATCCTCAATCCCCAATCCTCAATCTTCAATCCTCAATCCTCAATCCTCAGTCCTCAATCCTCAATCCTCAATCCTCAATCCTCATTCTTCAATCCTCAATACCCAATCCTCAATCTTCAACCCTCAATCCTCAATCCTCAATCCTCAGTCCTCAATCCACAATCGTCAATCCTCAAACCTCAATCCTCAATCGTCAGTCCTCGTCCTCAATCCTCAACACTCAATCCTCAATCCTCAATCTTCAATCATCAATACTCAATATTCAATCCTCAATCCTCAATCTTCAATCTTCAATCCTCAATTCTCAATCCTCAATACTCAATCCTCAATCGTCAATCCTCAATATCCAATCCTCAATCTTCAATCCTCAATCCTCAATCCTCAGTCCTCAATCCTCAATCTTCAATCCTCAATACTCAATATTCAATCCACAATCCTCAATCCTCAGTCCCCAATTCTCAATCCTCAATCCTCAATCCTCAACCATCAATCTTCAATCCTCAATACTCAATCTGCAATCCCCAATCCTCTATCCTCAATCCTCATCCTTCAATCCTCAATACCCAAACCTCAATCTTCAGTCCTCAATCCTCAATCCTCAATTCTCAATCCTCAATCCTCTATCCTCAGACCTCAAACATCAATATTCAACCCTCAGCCCTCGACCTCAATCCACAACACTCAATCCTCAATCCTCAAACTTCAATCATCAATATTCAATCTTCAATCCTCAATCTTCGATCCTCAATACTGAATCTTCAATCCTCAATCCTCAATCCTCAATCCTCAATCCTCAATCCTCATTCTTCAATCAACAGTATTCAATCTTCAATCCTCAATCCTCAATCCTCAATCCTCAATCCTCAATCCTCAATCCTCAATCTTCAATCCTCAATCCTCAATCCTCAATCCTCAATCCTCAATCTTCAATCCTCAATCCTCAATCCTCAATCCTCAATCCTCAATCTTCAATCCTCATTCTTCAATCCTCAATACCCAATCCTCAATGTGCAATCCTCAATCCTCAATCCTCAATTCTCAATCCTCAATCCTCAATCCTCAATCCTCAAACCTCAATCTTCAATCCTCAAACCTCAATCCTCAATCCTCAATCCTCAATTTTCAATCCGCAATACTCAATATTCAATCCTCAATCCTCAATCCTCAATCCTCAATCCTCAATCTTCAATCCTCAATACTCAGTCTTGAATCCTCAATCCTCAATACTCAATCCTCAATCCACATTCTTCAATCCTCATTCTTCAATCCTCAATACCCAATCCTCAATGTTCAATCCTCAATCCTCAATCCTCAGTTCGCAGTCCCCAATCCTCTATCCTCAGACCTCATTCATCAATACTCAACCCTCAGTCCTCGTCCTCAATCCACTAGCCTCAATCCTCAATCCTCAATCTTCATTCATTAATATTCAACCTTCAATCCTCAATCCTCAATCCTCAATCCTCAATCCTCAATCCTCAATGTTCAATCCTCAACACCCAATCCTCAGTCTTCAAACCTCAATCCTCAATCCTCAGTCCTCAATCCTCATTCCTCAATCCTCTTTCCTCAAACATAAATCCTGAATCCTCAATCCGGAATCCTCAAGCTTCAGCCCTCAGTCCTCAACAATCAGTAGTCAATCCTCAATCCTCAGTAGAATATCATCAATTCACAGTTTTCAATACTCAATACTCAACCTGCAATCTTCAAATCTCTAACCACAAACATCAATTCTCATCACTCAACCCTCAACGCTCCGTCCCCAGTCCACAATCTTCAATCCTCAATCCTCAATACTCAATTCTCAATCCTCAATTTACAATGCTCAATACGTAATCTTCAATCCTCAATGCTCAATCCTCAATCCTCAATCCTCAGTCCTCAATCCACAATCCTCAATCCTCAATCCTACAAACCTCAATCCTCAATCGTCAGTCATCGTCCTCAATCCTCAACACTCAATCCTCAATCCTCAATCTTCAATCATCAATACTAAATCTTCAATCCTCAATCCTCAATCTTCAATCCTCAATCCTCAATTCTCACTCCTCTATACTCATTCCTCAATCGTCAATCCTCAATCCCTAATCCTCAATGTTGAATCCTCAATTCTCAATCCTCAATCCCCAATCCTCAATATTCATTCCTCAATCATCAATCCTCAATCCACAATCCTCAACCTTCAATACTCAATACTCAATCTTCAATCCTCAATGCTCAATCCTCAATCCTCAATCCTCAGTCCTCAATCCACAATCCTCAATCCTCAATCCTACAAACCTCAATCCTCAATCGTCAGTCCTCGTCCTCAATCCTCAACACTCAATCCTCAATCCTCAATCTTCAATCATCAATACTCAATCTTCAATCATCAATACTCAATATTCAATCCTCAATCCTCAATCTTCAATCTTCAATCCTCAATTCTCAATCCTCAATACCCAATCCTCAATCGTCAATCCTCAATCCCCAATCCTCAATCTTCAATCCTCTATCCTCAATCCTCAGTCCTCAATCCTCAATCCTCAATACTCAATCCTCATTCTTCAATCCTCAATACCCAATCCTCAATCTTCAACCCTCAATCCTCAATCCTCAATCCTCAGTCCTCAATCCACAATCGTCAATCCTCAAACCTCAATCCTCAATCGTCAGTCCTCGTCCTCAATCCTCAACACTCAATCCTCAATCCTCAATCTTCAATCATCAATACTCAATATTCAATCCTCAATCCTCAATCTTCAATCTTCAATCCTCAATTCTCAATCCTCAATACTCAATCCTCAATCGTCAATCCTCAATATCCAATCCTCAATCTTCAATCCTCAATCCTCAATCCTCAGTCCTCAATCCTCAATCTTCAATCCTCAATACTCAATATTCAATCCACAATCCTCAATCCTCAGTCCCCAATTCTCAATCCTCAATCCTCAATCCTCAACCATCAATCTTCAATCCTCAATACTCAATCTGCAATCCCCAATCCTCTATCCTCAATCCTCATCCTTCAATCCTCAATACCCAAACCTCAATCTTCAGTCCTCAATCCTCAATCCTCAATTCTCAATCCTCAATCCTCTATCCTCAGACCTCAAACATCAATATTCAACCCTCAGCCCTCGACCTCAATCCACAACACTCAATCCTCAATCCTCAAACTTCAATCATCAATATTCAATCTTCAATCCTCAATCTTCGATCCTCAATACTGAATCTTCAATCCTCAATCCTCAATCCTCAATCCTCAATCCTCAATCCTCATTCTTCAATCAACAGTATTCAATCTTCAATCCTCAATCCTCAATCCTCAATCCTCAATCCTCAATCCTCAATCCTCAATCTTCAATCCTCAATCCTCAATCCTCAATCCTCAATCCTCAATCTTCAATCCTCAATACTCAATCTTCTATCCTCAATCCTCAAAACTCAATACTCAATCCTCATTCTTCAATCCTCATTCTTCAATCCTCAATACCCAATCCTCCATCTTCAATCTTCAACCCTCAGTCCTCAGTTCGCAATCCTCGATCCTCAATCCTCAGACCTTAGGCATCAATACTCAACCCTCAGTCCTCGTCCTCAGTCCACAACCCTCAATCCTCAATCCTCAATCTTCATTCATCAATATTCAACCTGCAATCCTCAATCCTCAATCTTCAATCCTCAATCCTCAATCCTCAATTTTCAATCCTCAACACCCAATCCTCAATCTTCAATCCTCAATCCTCAATCCTCAATCCTCAATCCTCAATCCTCAATCCTCTGTCCTCAAACCTAAATCCTGAATTCTCAATCCTGAATCCTCAAGCTTCAGCACTCAGTCCTCAACAATCAGTTGTCAATCCTCAATCCTCAATAGAATATCATCAATTCACAGTTTTCAATACTCAATACTCCATCTGCAATCTTCAAATCTCTATCCACAAGCATCAATTCTCATCACTCAATCCTCAACACTCAGTCCCCAATCCTCAATATTTAATCCTCAATCCTCAATCCTCGATCCGCAAACCTCAACCTTCAATCGTCAATACTCAACCTTCAATCCTCAATCCTCAATCCTCAATCCTCAATCCTCAATTCTCGATCGTCAATCATGAATCCTCAATACTCAATCATCAATCCTCAATCCTCAACCCTCAATCCTCAATCCTCAATTCTCACTCCTCAATACTCATTCCTCAATCGTCAATCCTCAATCCCCAATCCTCAATATTCAATCCTCAATCATCAATCCCCAATCCACAATCCTCAACCTTCAATACTCAATACTCAATCTTCAATCCGCAATCCTCAATCCTCAATCCACATTCTTCAATCCTCAATACCCAATCCTCAATCCTCAATCCACATTCTTCAATCCTCAATACCCAATCCTCAATCTTCAATCCTCAATCCTCAATCCTCAAGTCTCAAACCTCAATCCTCAATCCTCAGACCTCAAACATGAATATTCAACCCTCAGTCCTCGTCCTCAATCCACAACACACAATCCTCAATCCTCAATCTTCAATCATCAATATTCAATCTTCAATCCTCAATACTCAATCCTCAATCCTCAGTCGTCAATCCTCAATACCCAATCCTCAGTCTGCAACGCTCAATCCTCAATCCTCAATCCTCAATCCTCAATCCTCGATCCTCAATCTTCAATCCTCAGTCCCAAATCCTCAATCTTCAATACTCAATCCTCGATCCTCAATCTTCAATCCCCAATACTCAATCTTCAATCCTCAATCCTCAATCCTCAATACTCAATCCTCATTCTTCAATCCTCAATACCCAATCCTCAATCTTCAATCGTCAATCCTCAATCCTCAATTCTCAATCCTCAATCCTCAATCCTCAGACATCAAACATCGATACTCAACCCTCAGTACTCGTCCACAATCCACAACCCTCAATCCTGAATACTCAATCCTCAATCCTCAATCCTCAATCCTCAATCTTCAATCCTCAATCCTCAATTCTCACTCCTCAATACTCATTCCTCAATCGTCAATCCTCAATCCCTAATCCTCAATCTTCAATCCTCAATTCTCAATCCTCAATCCCCAATCCTCAATATTCAATCCTCAATCATCAATTCTCAATCCACAATCCTCAACCTTCAATCCTCAATACTCAATCTTCAATCCGCAATCCTCAATCCTCAATTCTCAATTCTCAATCCTCGATCGTCAATCTTCAATCCTCAATACTCAATCTTCAATCCTCAATACTCAATCCTCAATACACAATCCTCAATCTTCAACACTCAATCCTCTTTCCTCAATTCTCAATCTTCAATCCTCAAACCTGAATCCTCAAGCTTCAGCCCTCAGTCCTCAACAATCAGTTGTCAATACTCAATCCTCAGTAGAATATCGTCAATTCACAGTTTTCAATACTCAATACTCAATCTGCAATCCTCAATACTCAATCTGCAATCCTCAATCCTCAATCCTCAGTCCTCTATCCTTATTCTTCAATCCTCAATACCCAATCCTCACTCTTCAATCCTCAATCCTCAATCCTCAACTCTCAATCTCCAATCCTCAATCCTCAGACCTCAAACATGAATATTCAACCCTCAGTCCTCGTCCTCAATCCACAACACACAATCCTCAATCCTCAATCTTCAATCATCAATATTCAATCTTCAATCCTCAATACTCAATCTTCAATCCTCAATCCTCAATACTCAATCCTCAATCCACATTCTTCAATCCTCATTCTTCAATCCTTAATACCCAATCCTCAATCTTCAATCCTCAATCCTCAATCCTCAGTTCGCAATCCCCAATGCTCTATCCTCAGACCTCAGGCATCAATACTCAACCCTCAGTCCTCGTCCTCAATCCACTAGCCTCAATCCTCAATCCTCAATCTTCATTCATCAATATTCAACCTTCAATCCTCAATCCTCAATCCTCAATCCTCAATCCTCAATCCTCAATGCTCAATCCACAACACCCAATCCACAATCTTCAATCCTCAATCCTCAATCCTCTGTCCTCACTCCTCAATCCTCAATCCTCTGTCCTCAAACATAAATCCTGAATCCTCAATCCTGAATCCTCAAGCTTCAGCCCTCAGTCCTCAACAATTGGTAGTCAATCCTCAATCCTCAGTAGAATATCATCAATTCACAGTTTTCAATACTCAATACTCAATCTGCAATCTTCAAATCTCTATCCACAAACATCAATTCTCATCACTCAACCCTCAACGCTCCGTCCCCAGTCCTCAATCTTCAATCCTCATTCCTCAATCCTCAATTCTCAATCCTCAATTTTCAATCCTCAATACGAAATCTTCAATCCTCAATGCTCAATCCTCAATCCTCAATCCTCAGTCCTCAATCCACAATCCTCGATCCTCAATCCTCAAACCTCAATCCTCAATCGTCAGTCCTCGTCCTCAATCCTCAGCACTCAATCCTCAATCCTCAATCTTCAATCATCAATACTCAATCTTCAATCCTCAAACCTCAATCTTCAATCCTCAATCCTCAATTCTCACTCCGCAATACTCATTCCTCAATCGTCAATCCTCAATCCCTAATCCTCAATCTTCAATCCTCAATTCTCAATCCTCAATCGCCAATCCTCAATATTCAATCCTCAATCATCAATCCTCAATCCACAATCCTCAACCTTCAATCCTCAATACTCAATCCTCAATCCTCAATCCTCAATCCTCATTCTTCAATCCTCAATACCCAATCCTCAATCTTCAATCCTCAATCCTCAATCCTCAGTTCGCAATCCCCAGTCCTCTATCCTCAGACCTCAGGCATCAATACTCAACCCTCAGTCCTCGTCCTCAATACACAACCCTCAATCCTCAATCCTCAATCTTCATTCATCAATATTCAACCTTCAATCCTCAATCCTCAATCCTCAATCCTCAATCCTCAATCCTCAATGTTCATTCCTCAACACCCGATCCTCAATCTTCAATCCTCAATCCTCAATCCTCAATCCTCAATCCTCAATCCTCAATCTTCTGTCCTCAAACATAAATCCTGAATCCTCAATTCTGAACCCTCAAGCTGCAGCCCTCAGTCCTCAACAATCAGTTGTCAATCCTCAATCCTCAGTATAATATCGTCAATTCACAGTTTTCAATACTCAATACTCAATCTGCAATCCTCAATACTCAATCTGCTGTCCTCAATCCTCAAACCTCAATCCTCAATCCTCATTCTTCAATCCTCAATACCCAATCCTCAATCTTCAATCCTCAATCCTCAATCCTCAACTCTCAATCCTCAATCCTCAATCCTCAGACCTCAAGCATGAATATTCAACCCTCAGTCCTCGTCCTCAATCCACAACACACAATCCTCAATCCTCAATCTTCAATCATCAATATTCAATCTTGAATCCTCAATACTCGATCCTCAATCCTCAGTCGTCAATCCTCAATACCCAATCCGCAGTCTTCAACGCTCAATCCTCAATCCTCAATCCTCAATCCTCAATCTTCAATCATCAATACTCAATCTTCAATCCTCAAACCTCAATCTTCAATCCTCAATCCTCAATTCTCACTCCTCAATACTCATTCCTCAATCGTCAATCCTCAATCCCTAATCCTCAATCTTCAATCCTCAATTCTCAATCCTCAATCCCCAATCCTCAATATTCAATCCTCAATCATCAATCCTCAATCCACAATCCTCAACCTTCAATCCTCAATACTCAATCCTCAATCCTCAATCCTCAATCCTCATTCTTCAATCCTCAATACCCAATCCTCAATCTTCAATCCTCAATCCTCAATCCTCAGTTCGCAATCCCGAGTCCTCTATCCTCAGACCTCAGGCATCAATACTCAACCCTCAGTCCTCGTCCTCAATCCACAACCCTCAATCCTCAATCCTCAATCTTCATTCATCAATATTCAACCTTCAATCCTCAATCCTCAATCCTCAATCCTCAATCCTCAATCCTCAATGTTCATTCCTCAACACCCAATCCTCAATCTTCAATCCTCAATCCTCAATCCTCAATCCTCAATCCTCAATCCTCAATCTTCTGTCCTTAAACATAAATCCTGAATCCTCAATCCTGAAACCTCAAGCTTCAGCCCTCAGTCCTCAACAATCAGTTGTCAATCCTCAATCCTCAGTATAATATCGTCAATTCACAGTTTTCAATACTCAATACTCAATCTGCAATCCTCAATACTCAATCTGCAGTCCTCAATCCTCAATCCTCAATCCTCAATCCTCATTCTTCAATCCTCAATACCCAATCCTCAATCTTCAATCCTCAATCCTCAATCCTCAACTCTCAATCCTCAATCCTCAATCCTCAGACCTCAAACATGAATATTCAACCCTCAGACCTCGTCCTCAATCCACAACACACAATCCTCAATCCTCAATCTTCAATCATCAATATTCAATCTTCAATCCTCAATACTCGATCCTCAATCCTCAGTCGTCAATCCTCAAAACCCAATCCGCAGTCTTCAACGCTCAATCCTCAATCCTCAATCCTCAATCCTCAATCCTCGATCCTCAATCTTCAATCCTCAGTACCAAATCCTCAATCTTCAATACTCAATCCTCAATCCTCAATCTTCAATCCCCAATACTCAATCTTCAATCCTCAATCCTCAATCATCAACACTCAATCCTCCTTCTTCAATCCTCAATACACAATCCTCAATCTTCAATCGTCAATCCTCAATCCTCAATTCTCAATCCTCAATCCTCAATCCTCAGACATCAAACATCGATACTCAACCCTCAGTACTCGTCCTCAATCCACAACCCTCAGTCCTCAATACTCAATCCTCAATCCTCAATCCTCAATCCTCAATCCTCAATCTTCAATCCTCAATCCTCAATTCTCACTCCTCAATACTCATTCCTCAATCGTCAATCCTCAATCCCTAATCCTCAATCTTCAATCCTCAATTCTCAATCCTCAATCCCCAATCCTCAATATTCAATCCTCAATCATCAATCCTCAATCCACAATCCTCAACCTTCAATCCTCAATACTCAATCTTCAATCCGCAATCCTCAATCCTCAATTCTCAATTCTCAATCCTCGATCGTCAATCTTCAATCCTCAATACTCAATCTTCAATCCTCAATCCTCAATCCTCAATCCTGAATCCTGATTCTTCAGTCCTCAATACACAATCCTCAATCTTCAACACTCAATCCTCTTTCCTCAATTCTCAATCATCAATCCTCAGTCCTCAGTCCTCAAACCTCAACCCTCAACCCTCAGCCCGCATGCTCAATCCTCAATCCTCAATCCTCAATTCTCAATCTTCAATCCTTAATACTCAACCTTCAGTCCACATTCCTCAGTCCGCAAATCTCTATTCTGAATCCTCAACCCTGAACCCTCAATCTTCAGCCCTCAGACCTCAACAGTTGTCAATCAGTTGTCAATCCTCAATCCTCAATAGAATATCATCAATTCACAGTTTTCAATACTCAATACTCAACCTGCAATCTTCAAATCTCTAACCACAAACATCAATTCTCATCACTCAACCCTCAACGCTCCGTCCCCAGTCCTCAATCTTCAATCCTCAATCCTCAATACTCAATTCTCAATCCTCAATTTTCAATGCTCAATACGTAATCTTCAATCCTCAATGCTCAATCCTCAATCCTCAATCCTCAGTCCTCAATGCACAATCCTCAATCCTCAATCCTACAAACCTCAATCCTCAATCGTCAGTCCTCGTCCTCAATCCTCAACACTCAATCCTCAATCCTCAATCTTCAATCATCAATACTCAATCTTCAATCCTCAATCCTCAATCTTCAATCCTCAATCCTCAATTCTCACTCCTCTATACTCATTCCTCAATCGTCAATCCTCAATCCCTAATCCTCAATGTTCAATCCTCAATTCTCAATCCTCAATCCCCAAACCTCAATATTCATTCCTCAATCATCAATCCTCAATCCACAATCCTCAACCTTCAATACTCAATACTCAATCTTCAATCCGCAATCCTCAATCCTCAATCCTCAATCCTCAATCCTCTGTCCTCAAACCTCAATCCTGAATCCTCAATCCCGAATCCTCAAGCTTCAGCACTCAGTCCTCAACAATCAGTTGTCAATCCTCAATCCTCAATAGAATATCATCAATTCACAGTTTTCTATACTCAATACTCCATCTGCAATCTTCAAATCTCTATCCACAAGCATCAATTCTCATCACTCAATCCTCAACACTCAGTCCCCAATCCTCAATATTCAATCCTCAATCCTCAATCCTCGATTCACAATCCTCAACCTTCAATCGTCAATACTCAATCTTCAATCCTCAATCCTCAATCCTCAATACTCAATTCTCAATTCTCGATCGTCAATCATGAATCCTTTATACTCAATCTTCAATCCTCAATCCTCAATCCTCAATCCTCAATCCTCAATCCTCATTCTTCAATCCTCAATACCCAATCCTCAATCTTCAACCCTCAATCCTCAATCCTCAATCCTCAGTCCTCAATCCACAATCGTCAATCCTCAAACCTCAATCCTCAATCGTCAGTCCTCGTCCTCAATCCTCAACACTCAATCCTCAATCCTCAATCCTCAATCCTCAATTCTCAATCCTCAATCCTCGATCCTCAATCCCCAGACCACAAACATCAATATTCAACCGTCAGTCCTCGTCCACAATCCACAAACCTCAATCCTTAATCTTCAATCAACAGTATTCAATCTTCAATCCTCAATCCTCAATCCTCAATCCTCAATCCTCAATCCTCAATCCTCAATCTTCAATCCTCAATCCTCAATCTTCAATCCTCAATCCTCAATCTTCAATCCTCAATACTCAATCTTCAATCCTCAATCCTCAAAACTCAATACTCAATCCTCATTCTTCAATCCTCATACTTCAATCCTCAATACCCAATCCTCCATCTTCAATCTTCAACCCTCAATCCTCAATCATCAATCATCAATACTCAACCTTCAATCCTCAATCCTCAAGCCTCAACCCTCAGACCTCATCGTCAATCCTCAGTTCTCAATCCTCAATCCTCAATCTTGAGTCCTCAATACTCAATGTGCAATCCTCAATCCTGAGTCCTCAAACCTCAATTCTGAATCCTCAATCCTCAACCCTCAGCCCTCATCCTCCATCATCAATCCTCAATCCTCAATCCCCAATCTTCAATCCTCAATACTCAATCTTCAATCCTCAATCCTCATTCCTCAATCCTCAATCCTCAATCTTCAATCTTCAATCCTCAATACTCAATCTTCAATCCTCAATCCTCAATACTCAATCCTCAATCCTCAATGTTCAATCCTCAGCACCCAATCCTCAATCTTCAATCCTCAATCCTCAATTCTCACTCCTCAATACTCAATCCTCAATCGTCAATCCTCAGTCCCCAATCCTCAATCTTCAATCCTCAATCCTCAACCCTCAATCCTCAATATTCAATCCTCAATACTCAATCTTCAAACCTCAATCCTCAATCCTCAATCCTCAATCCTCAATGCTTAATCCTCAATCCTCAACCTTCAATCATCAATACTCAACCTTCAATCCTCAATCCTCAATCCTCAACCCTCAGACCTCATCGTCAATCCTCAATTCTCAAACCTCAATCCTCAACCCTCAGCCCCCATCCTCCATCATCAATCCTCAATCCTCAATCCCCAATCTTCAATCCTCAATACTCAATCTTCAATCCTCAATCCTCATTCCTCAGTCCTCAATCCTCAATCCTCAGTCATCAATACTCAATCTTCAATACTCAATCCTCAATCCTCAATCCTCAATCCTCAAACCTCAATCCTCAACCCTCAATCCTCATTCCTCAAACGTCAATCCTCAACCCTAAGCCCTCATCCTCAATTCTCAATCCTCAATTCTTAATCCTCAATCCTCAATCCTCAATCTTCAATCCTCAATAATCAATCTCCAATCCTAGATCCTCAATCCCCAACCTTCAATCATTAATCCTCAATATTCAATCCTCATGCCCCAGTCCTCAATCTTCAATCCTCAATGCTCAATCCTCAATCCTCAGTCCTCAGTCCTCATTCCTCAATCCTCAATCATCCAACCTCAATCCTCAACCGTCAGTCCTCGTCCTCAATCCTCAATCCTCAATCCACAAACCTCAATCCTCAACCCTCAATCCTCATTCCTAAAACCCCAATCCTCAACCCTCAGTCCTCATCTTCAATTCTCAATTCTCAATTCTCAATACTCAATCCTCAATCCTCAATCCTCAATCTTCAACCCTCAATAATCAATCTCCAATCCTAGATCCTCAATCCCCAATCTTCAATCCTTGATCCTCAATCTTCAATCCTCATTCCCCAGTCCTCAATCTCCAATCCTCAATGCTCAATCCTCAATCCTCAATCCTCAGACCTCAATCCTCAATCCTCAATCCTCCAACCTCAACCCTCAACCGTCAGTCCTCGTCCCCAATCCTCAAACCTCAATCCTCAGTCCTCAACCTTCAATCATCAATACTAAATCTTCAATTCTCAATCCTCAATCATCAATCCTCTGTCCTCAATCCTCAATATTCAACACACTACCGTCAACCATCAATCCTCAATACTCAACCATCAATACTCAATTCTCAATACTCAATAGAATATCCTGAATTCTCATGGTTCAATACTCTATCCACAAAATTCAATAATCAAATCTCAATTCTCAAACATCAATTCTCAACACTCAATCCTCAATACTCAGTCCTCTCTCTTCAATCCTCCATCCTCAATCCTCAATCCTCAAGCGTCAATACTCAATCCTCAATCCTCAACCCTCAATCCTCAGTCCTCCAACCTCAATCCGGAATCCTCAATCCTGAATCCTCAATTTTCAGCCGCCAGTCCTCAACAATCAATTGTCAATCATCAATCCTCAATAGAATATCCTCAATTCACAGCTTTTAATACTCAATCCCCATTCTTCAATCTTCAAATCTCAATCCACAAACACCAATTCTCATCACTCAACCCTCAACACTCAGTCCTCAATCTTCAATCCTCAATCCTCAATCCTCAATCTTCAATCATCAATACTCAATCATGAATCCTCAATCCTCAATCCTCAATCCTCAATCCTCAATACTCAATCCTCGATCGACAATCTTCAATCCTCAATACTCAATCTTCAATCCTCAATCCTCAATCCTCAATCCTCAATCCTCATTCTTCAATCCTCAATACCCAATACTCAATCTTCAACCCTCAATCCTCAATCCTCGATTCTCAATCCTCAATCCTCTACCCTCAATCCTCATTCGTCAAACCTCATTCCTCAACCCTCAGTCCTCATCCTCAATTCTCAACACTCAATTCTCAATCCTCAATCCTTAATCCTCAATCTTCAATCCTCATTCCCCAGTCCTCAATCTCCAATCCTCAATGCTCAATCCCCAATCCTCAATCTTCAATCATCAATACTCAATCTTCAATTCCCAATGCTCAATCCTCAATCCTCAATCCTCAATGCTCAATATTCAACACACAACCGTCAACCATCAATCCTCAATACTCAACCATCAATCCTCAATTCTCAATACTCAATAGTATATCCTGAATTCTCATGATTCAATACTCAATCCACAAAATTCTATAATCAAACCTCAATCCTCAAGCATCAATTCTCAAAGCTCAATCCTCAATACTCAGTCCTCTCTCTTCAATCCTCCATCTTCAATCCTCAATACTCAATCTTCAATCCTCAATCCTCAATCCTCAATCCTCAATCCTCATTCTTCAATCCTCAATACCCAATCCTCAATCTTCAACCCTCAATCCTCAATCCTCAATCCTCAGTCCTCAATCCACAATCCTCAATCCTCAAACCTCAATCCTCAATCGTCAGTCCTCGTCCTCAATCCTCAACACTCAATCCTCAATCCTCAATCTTCAATCATCAATACTCAATATTCAATCCTCAATCCTCAATCTTCAGCACTCAGTCCTCAACAACCAGTTGTCATTCCTCTATCCTCAATGGAATATCCTCAATTCACAGCTTTCAATACTCAATACTCAATCTGCAATCTTCAAACCTCTATCCACAAACACCAATTTTCATCACTCAACCCTCAGCACTCAGTCCTCGATGTTCAATCCTCAATCCTCGATCCTCAACCTTCTATCCTCAATACTGAATCTTCAATCCTCAATCCTCAATCCTCAATCCTCAATCCTCAATCCTCATTCTTCAATCCTCAATACCCAATCCTCAATCTGCAATCCTCAATCCTCAATCCTCAATTCTCAATCCTCAATCCTCAATCCTCAATCCTCAATCCTCAATCCTCAATCTTCAATCCTCATTCTTCAATCCTCACTAACCAATCCTCAATCTGCAATCCTGAATCCTCAATCCTCAATTCTCAATCCTCAATCCTCAATCCTCAATCCTCAATCTTCAATCCTCAATCCTCAATCCTCAATGCTCAATATTCAACACACAACCGTCAACCATCAATCCTCAATACTCAACCATCAATCCTCAATTCTCAATACTCAATAGTATATCCTGAATTCTCATGATTCAATACTCTATCCACAAAATTCTATAATCAAATCTCAATCCTCAAACATCAATTCTCAAAACTCAATCCTCAATACTCAGTCCTCTCTCTTCAATCCTCCATCCTCAATTCTCAATCCTCAATCCTCAACCCTCAATCCTCAGTCCTCAAACCTCAATCCGGAATCCTCAATCCTGAATCCTCAATTTTGAGCCGTCAGTCCTCAACAATCAATAGTCAATCATCAATCCTCAATTGAATATCCTCAATTCACAGCTTTTAATACTCAATCCCCATTCTTCAATCTTCAAATCTCAATCCACAAACTTCAATTCTCATCACTCAACCCTCAACACTCAGTCCTCAATCTTCAATCCTCAATCCTCAATCCTCAATCTTCAATCCTCAATACTCAATCTTCAATCCTCAATCCTCAATTCTCAATCCCCAATACTCAATCCTCAATCCTCAATCCTCAATCCTCAATCCTCAATCTTCAATCCTCAATCCTCAATCCTCAATCCTCAATCCTCAATCTTCAATCCTCATTATTCAATCCTCAATACCCAATCCTCAATGTGCAATCCTCAATCCTCAATCCTCAATTCTCAATCCTCAATCCTCAATCCTCAATCCTCAAACCTCAATCTTCAATCCTCAAACCTCAATCCTCAATCCTCAATCCTCAATTTTCAATCCGCAATACTCAATATTCAATCCTCAATCCTCAATCCTCAATCCTCAATCCTCAATCTTCAATCCTCAATACTCAGTCTTGAATCCTCAATCCTCAATACTCAATCCTCAATCCACATTCTTCAATCCTCATTCTTCAATCCTCAATACCCAATCCTCAATGTTCAATCCTCAATCCTCAATCCTCAGTTCGCAGTCCCCAATCCTCTATCCTCAGACCTCATTCATCAATACTCAACCCTCAGCCCTCGTCCTCAATCCACTAGCCTCAATCCTCAATCCTCAATCTTCATTCATTAATATTCAACCTTCAATCCTCAATCCTCAATCCTCAATCCTCAATCCTCAATCCTCAATGTTCAATCCTCAACACCCAATCCTCAGTCTTCAATCCTCAATCCTCAATCCTCAGTCCTCAATCCTCATTCCTCAATCCTCTTTCCTCAAACATAAATCCTGAATCCTCAATCCGGAATCCTCAAGCTTCAGCCCTCAGTCCTCAACAATCAGTAGTCAATCCTCAATCCTCAGTAGAATATCATCAATTCACAGTTTTCAATACTCAATACTCAACCTGCAATCTTCAAATCTCTAACCACAAACATTAATTCTCATCACTCAACCCTCAACGCTCCGTCCCCAGTCCACAATCTTCAATCCTCAATCCTCAATACTCAATTCTCAATCCTCAATTTTCAATGCTCAATACGTAATCTTCAATCCTCAATGCTCAATCCTCAATCCTCAATCCTCAGTCCTCAATCCACAATCCTCAATCCTCAATCCTACAAACCTCAATCCTCAATCGTCAGTCATCGTCCTCAATCCTCAACACTCAATCCTCAATCCTCAATCTTCAATCATCAATACTAAATCTTCAATCCTCAATCCTCAATCTTCAATCCTCAATCCTCAATTCTCACTCCTCTATACTCATTCCTCAATCGTCAATCCTCAATCCCTAATCCTCAATGTTGAATCCTCAATTCTCAATCCTCAATCCCCAATCCTCAATATTCATTCCTCAATCATCAATCCTCAATCCACAATCCTCAACATTCAATACTCAATACTCAATCTTCAATCCTCAATGCTCAATCCTCAATCCTCAATCCTCAGTCCTCAATCCACAATCCTCAATCCTCAATCCTACAAACCTCAATCCTCAATCGTCAGTCCTCGTCCTCAATCCTCAACACTCAATCCTCAATCCTCAATCTTCAATCATCAATACTCAATCTTCAATCATCAATACTCAATATTCAATCCTCAATCCTCAATCTTCAATCTTCAATCCTCAATTCTCAATCCTCAATACCCAATCCTCAATCGTCAATCCTCAATCCCCAATCCTCAATCTTCAATCCTCAATCCTCAATCCTCAGTCCTCAATCCTCAATCCTCAATCCTCAATCCTCATTCTTCAATCCTCAATACCCAATCCTCAATCTTCAACCCTCAATCCTCAATCCTCAATCCTCAGTCCTCAATCCACAATCGTCAATCCTCAAACCTCAATCCTCAATCGTCAGTCCTCGTCCTCAATCCTCAACACTCAATCCTCAATCCTCAATCTTCAATCATCAATACTCAATATTCAATCCTCAATCCTCAATCTTCAATCTTCAATCCTCAATTCTCAATCCTCAATACTCAATCCTCAATCGTCAATCCTCAATATCCAATCCTCAATCTTCAATCCTCAATCCTCAATCCTCAGTCCTCAATCCTCAATCTTCAATCCTCAATACTCAATATTCAATCCACAATCCTCAATCCTCAGTCCCCAATTCTCAATCCTCAATCCTCAATCCTCAACCATCAATCTTCAATCCTCAATACTCAATCTGCAATCCCCAATCCTCTATCCTCAATCCTCATCCTTCAATCCTCAATACCCAAACCTCAATCTTCAGTCCTCAATCCTCAATCCTCAATTCTCAATCCTCAATCCTCTATCCTCAGACCTCAAACATCAATATTCAACCCTCAGCCCTCGACCTCAATCCACAACACTCAATCCTCAATCCTCAAACTTCAATCATCAATATTCAATCTTCAATCCTCAATCTTCGATCCTCAATACTGAATCTTCAATCCTCAATCCTCAATCCTCAATCCTCAATCCTCAATCCTCATTCTTCAATCAACAGTATTCAATCTTCAATCCTCAATCCTCAATCCTCAATCCTCAATCCTCAATCCTCAATCCTCAATCTTCAATCCTCAATCCTCAATCCTCAATCCTCAATCCTCAATCTTCAATCCTCAATCCTCAA
Source organism: Calliopsis andreniformis (assembly GCF_051401765.1). Lineage (NCBI taxonomy): Eukaryota > Metazoa > Arthropoda > Insecta > Hymenoptera > Andrenidae > Calliopsis > Calliopsis andreniformis. The sequence goes on from NW_027480497.1 coordinate 1,685,972, forward strand.
TCCTCAATCCTCAATCCTCAATCTTCAATCCTCATTCTTCAATCCTCAATACCCAATCCTCAATGTGCAATCCTCAATCCTCAATCCTCAATTCTCAATCCTCAATCCTCAATCCTCAATCCTCAAACCTCAATCTTCAATCCTCAAACCTCAATCCTCAATCCTCAATCCTCAATTTTCAATCCGCAATACTCAATATTCAATCCTCAATCCTCAATCCTCAATCCTCAATCCTCAATCTTCAATCCTCAATACTCAGTCTTGAATCCTCAATCCTCAATACTCAATCCTCAATCCACATTCTTCAATCCTCATTCTTCAATCCTCAATACCCAATCCTCAATGTTCAATCCTCAATCCTCAATCCTCAGTTCGCAGTCCCCAATCCTCTATCCTCAGACCTCATTCATCAATACTCAACCCTCAGTCCCATGTCCTCAATCCACTAGCCTCAATCCTCAATCCTCAATCTTCATTCATTAATATTCAACCTTCAATCCTCAATCCTCAATCCTCAATCCTCAATCCTCAATCCTCAATGTTCAATCCTCAACACCCAATCCTCAGTCTTCAAACCTCAATCCTCAATCCTCAGTCCTCAATCCTCATTCCTCAATCCTCTTTCCTCAAACATAAATCCTGAATCCTCAATCCGGAATCCTCAAGCTTCAGCCCTCAGTCCTCAACAATCAGTAGTCAATCCTCAATCCTCAGTAGAATATCATCAATTCACAGTTTTCAATACTCAATACTCAACCTGCAATCTTCAAATCTCTAACCACAAACATCAATTCTCATCACTCAACCCTCAACGCTCCGTCCCCAGTCCACAATCTTCAATCCTCAATCCTCAATACTCAATTCTCAATCCTCAATTTTCAATGCTCAATACGTAATCTTCAATCCTCAATGCTCAATCCTCAATCCTCAATCCTCAGTCCTCAATCCACAATCCTCAATCCTCAATCCTACAAACCTCAATCCTCAATCGTCAGTCATCGTCCTCAATCCTCAACACTCAATCCTCAATCCTCAATCTTCAATCATCAATACTAAATCTTCAATCCTCAATCCTCAATCTTCAATCCTCAATCCTCAATTCTCACTCCTCTATACTCATTCCTCAATCGTCAATCCTCAATCCCTAATCCTCAATGTTGAATCCTCAATTCTCAATCCTCAATCCCCAATCCTCAATATTCATTCCTCAATCATCAATCCTCAATCCACAATCCTCAACCTTCAATACTCAATACTCAATCTTCAATCCTCAATGCTCAATCCTCAATCCTCAATCCTCAGTCCTCAATCCACAATCCTCAATCCTCAATCCTACAAACCTCAATCCTCAATCGTCAGTCCTCGTCCTCAATCCTCAACACTCAATCCTCAATCCTCAATCTTCAATCATCAATACTCAATCTTCAATCATCAATACTCAATATTCAATCCTCAATCCTCAATCTTCAATCTTCAATCCTCAATTCTCAATCCTCAATACCCAATCCTCAATCGTCAATCCTCAATCCCCAATCCTCAATCTTCAATCCTCTATCCTCAATCCTCAGTCCTCAATCCTCAATCCTCAATCCTCAATCCTCATTCTTCAATCCTCAATACCCAATCCTCAATCTTCAACCCTCAATCCTCAATCCTCAATCCTCAGTCCTCAATCCACAATCGTCAATCCTCAAACCTCAATCCTCAATCGTCAGTCCTCGTCCTCAATCCTCAACACTCAATCCTCAATCCTCAATCTTCAATCATCAATACTCAATATTCAATCCTCAATCCTCAATCTTCAATCTTCAATCCTCAATTCTCAATCCTCAATACTCAATCCTCAATCGTCAATCCTCAATATCCAATCCTCAATCTTCAATCCTCAATCCTCAATCCTCAGTCCTCAATCCTCAATCTTCAATCCTCAATACTCAATATTCAATCCACAATCCTCAATCCTCAGTCCCCAATTCTCAATCCTCAATCCTCAATCCTCAACCATCAATCTTCAATCCTCAATACTCAATCTGCAATCCCCAATCCTCTATCCTCAATCCTCATCCTTCAATCCTCAATACCCAAACCTCAATCTTCAGTCCTCAATCCTCAATCCTCAATTCTCAATCCTCAATCCTCTATCCTCAGACCTCAAACATCAATATTCAACCCTCAGCCCTCGACCTCAATCCACAACACTCAATCCTCAATCCTCAAACTTCAATCATCAATATTCAATCTTCAATCCTCAATCTTCGATCCTCAATACTGAATCTTCAATCCTCAATCCTCAATCCTCAATCCTCAATCCTCAATCCTCATTCTTCAATCAACAGTATTCAATCTTCAATCCTCAATCCTCAATCCTCAATCCTCAATCCTCAATCCTCAATCCTCAATCTTCAATCCTCAATCCTCAATCCTCAATCCTCAATCCTCAATCTTCAATCCTCAATACTCAATCTTCTATCCTCAATCCTCAAAACTCAATACTCAATCCTCATTCTTCAATCCTCATTCTTCAATCCTCAATACCCAATCCTCCATCTTCAATCTTCAACCCTCAGTCCTCAGTTCGCAATCCTCGATCCTCAATCCTCAGACCTTAGGCATCAATACTCAACCCTCAGTCCTCGTCCTCAGTCCACAACCCTCAATCCTCAATCCTCAATCTTCATTCATCAATATTCAACCTGCAATCCTCAATCCTCAATCTTCAATCCTCAATCCTCAATCCTCAATTTTCAATCCTCAACACCCAATCCTCAATCTTCAATCCTCAATCCTCAATCCTCAATCCTCAATCCTCAATCCTCAATCCTCTGTCCTCAAACCTAAATCCTGAATTCTCAATCCTGAATCCTCAAGCTTCAGCACTCAGTCCTCAACAATCAGTTGTCAATCCTCAATCCTCAATAGAATATCATCAATTCACAGTTTTCAATACTCAATACTCCATCTGCAATCTTCAAATCTCTATCCACAAGCATCAATTCTCATCACTCAATCCTCAACACTCAGTCCCCAATCCTCAATATTTAATCCTCAATCCTCAATCCTCGATCCGCAAACCTCAACCTTCAATCGTCAATACTCAACCTTCAATCCTCAATCCTCAATCCTCAATCCTCAATCCTCAATTCTCGATCGTCAATCATGAATCCTCAATACTCAATCATCAATCGTCAATCCTCAACCCTCAATCCTCAATCCTCAATTCTCACTCCTCAATACTCATTCCTCAATCGTCAATCCTCAATCCCTAATCCTCAATGTTCATTCCTCAATTCTCAATCCTCAATCCCCAATCCTCAATATTCAATCCTCAATCATCAATCCCCAATCCACAATCCTCAACCTTCAATACTCAATACTCAATCTTCAATCCGCAATCCTCAATCCTCAATCCACATTCTTCAATCCTCAATACCCAATCCTCAATCTTCAATCCTCAATCCTCAATCCTCAAGTCTCAAACCTCAATCCTCAATCCTCAGACCTCAAACATGAATATTCAACCCTCAGTCCTCGTCCTCAATCCACAACACACAATCCTCAATCCTCAATCTTCAATCATCAATATTCAATCTTCAATCCTCAATACTCAATCCTCAATCCTCAGTCGTCAATCCTCAATACCCAATCCTCAGTCTGCAACGCTCAATCCTCAATCCTCAATCCTCAATCCTCAATCCTCGATCCTCAATCTTCAATCCTCAGTCCCAAATCCTCAATCTTCAATACTCAATCCTCGATCCTCAATCTTCAATCCCCAATACTCAATCTTCAATCCTCAATCCTCAATCCTCAATACTCAATCCTCATTCTTCAATCCTCAATACCCAATCCTCAATCTTCAATCGTCAATCCTCAATCCTCAATTCTCAATCCTCAATCCTCAATCCTCAGACATCAAACATCGATACTCAACCCTCAGTACTCGTCCACAATCCACAACCCTCAATCCTGAATACTCAATCCTCAATCCTCAATCCTCAATCCTCAATCTTCAATCCTCAATCCTCAATTCTCACTCCTCAATACTCATTCCTCAATCGTCAATCCTCAACTCTCAATCTCCAATCCTCAATCCTCAGACCTCAAACATGAATATTCAACCCTCAGTCCTCGTCCTCAATCCACAACACACAATCCTCAATCCTCAATCTTCAATCATCAATATTCAATCTTCAATCCTCAATACTCAATCTTCAATCCTCAATCCTCAATACTCAATCCTCAATCCACATTCTTCAATCCTCATTCTTCAATCCTTAATACCCAATCCTCAATCTTCAATCCTCAATCCTCAATCCTCAGTTCGCAATCCCCAATGCTCTATCCTCAGACCTCAGGCATCAATACTCAACCCTCAGTCCTCGTCCTCAATCCACTAGCCTCAATCCTCAATCCTCAATCTTCATTCATCAATATTCAACCTTCAATCCTCAATCCTCAATCCTCAATCCTCAATCCTCAATCCTCAATGCTCAATCCACAACACCCAATCCACAATCTTCAATCCTCAATCCTCAATCCTCTGTCCTCACTCCTCAATCCTCAATCCTCTGTCCTCAAACATAAATCCTGAATCCTCAATCCTGAATCCTCAAGCTTCAGCCCTCAGTCCTCAACAATTGGTAGTCAATCCTCAATCCTCAGTAGAATATCATCAATTCACAGTTTTCAATACTCAATACTCAATCTGCAATCTTCAAATCTCTATCCACAAACATCAATTCTCATCACTCAACCCTCAACGCTCCGTCCCCAGTCCTCAATCTTCAATCCTCATTCCTCAATCCTCAATTCTCAATCCTCAATTTTCAATCCTCAATACGAAATCTTCAATCCTCAATGCTCAATCCTCAATCCTCAATCCTCAGTCCTCAATCCACAATCCTCGATCCTCAATCCTCAAACCTCAATCCTCAATCGTCAGTCCTCGTCCTCAATCCTCAGCACTCAATCCTCAATCCTCAATCTTCAATCATCAATACTCAATCTTCAATCCTCAAACCTCAATCTTCAATCCTCAATCCTCAATTCTCACTCCGCAATACTCATTCCTCAATCGTCAATCCTCAATCCCTAATCCTCAATCTTCAATCCTCAATTCTCAATCCTCAATCCCCAATCCTCAATATTCAATCCTCAATCATCAATCCTCAATCCACAATCCTCAACCTTCAATCCTCAATACTCAATCCTCAATCCTCAATCCTCAATCCTCATTCTTCAATCCTCAATACCCAATCCTCAATCTTCAATCCTCAATCCTCAATCCTCAGTTCGCAATCCCCAGTCCTCTATCCTCAGACCTCAGGCATCAATACTCAACCCTCAGTCCTCGTCCTCAATACACAACCCTCAATCCTCAATCCTCAATCTTCATTCATCAATATTCAACCTTCAATCCTCAATCCTCAATCCTCAATCCTCAATCCTCAATCCTCAATGTTCATTCCTCAACACCCGATCCTCAATCTTCAATCCTCAATCCTCAATCCTCAATCCTCAATCCTCAATCCTCAATCTTCTGTCCTCAAACATAAATCCTGAATCCTCAATTCTGAACCCTCAAGCTGCAGCCCTCAGTCCTCAACAATCAGTTGTCAATCCTCAATCCTCAGTATAATATCGTCAATTCACAGTTTTCAATACTCAATACTCAATCTGCAATCCTCAATACTCAATCTGCTGTCCTCAATCCTCAAACCTCAATCCTCAATCCTCATTCTTCAATCCTCAATACCCAATCCTCAATCTTCAATCCTCAATCCTCAATCCTCAACTCTCAATCCTCAATCCTCAATCCTCAGACCTCAAACATGAATATTCAACCCTCAGTCCTCGTCCTCAATCCACAACACACAATCCTCAATCCTCAATCTTCAATCATCAATATTCAATCTTGAATCCTCAATACTCGATCCTCAATCCTCAGTCGTCAATCCTCAATACCCAATCCGCAGTCTTCAACGCTCAATCCTCAATCCTCAATCCTCAATCCTCAATCTTCAATCATCAATACTCAATCTTCAATCCTCAAACCTCAATCTTCAATCCTCAATCCTCAATTCTCACTCCTCAATACTCATTCCTCAATCGTCAATCCTCAATCCCTAATCCTCAATCTTCAATCCTCAATTCTCAATCCTCAATCCCCAATCCTCAATATTCAATCCTCAATCATCAATCCTCAATCCACAATCCTCAACCTTCAATCCTCAATACTCAATCCTCAATCCTCAATCCTCAATCCTCATTCTTCAATCCTCAATACCCAATCCTCAATCTTCAATCCTCAATCCTCAATCCTCAGTTCGCAATCCCGAGTCCTCTATCCTCAGACCTCAGGCATCAATACTCAACCCTCAGTCCTCGTCCTCAATCCACAACCCTCAATCCTCAATCCTCAATCTTCATTCATCAATATTCAACCTTCAATCCTCAATCCTCAATCCTCAATCCTCAATCCTCAATCCTCAATGTTCATTCCTCAACACGCAATCCTCAATCTTCAATCCTCAATCCTCAATCCTCAATCCTCAATCCTCAATCCTCAATCTTCTGTCCTTAAACATAAATCCTGAATCCTCAATCCTGAATCCTCAAGCTTCAGCCCTCAGTCCTCAACAATCAGTTGTCAATCCTCAATCCTCAGTATAATATCGTCAATTCACAGTTTTCAATACTCAATACTCAATCTGCAATCCTCAATACTCAATCTGCAGTCCTCAATCCTCAATCCTCAATCCTCAATCCTCATTCTTCAATCCTCAATACCCAATCCTCAATCTTCAATCCTCAATCCTCAATCCTCAACTCTCAATCCTCAATCCTCAATCCTCAGACCTCAAACATGAATATTCAACCCTCAGACCTCGTCCTCAATCCACAACACACAATCCTCAATCCTCAATCTTCAATCATCAATATTCAATCTTCAATCCTCAATACTCGATCCTCAATCCTCAGTCGTCAATCCTCAATACCCAATCCGCAGTCTTCAACGCTCAATCCTCAATCCTCAATCCTCAATCCTCAATCCTCGATCCTCAATCTTCAATCCTCAGTACCAAATCCTCAATCTTCAATACTCAATCCTCAATCCTCAATCTTCAATCCCCAATACTCAATCTTCAATCCTCAATCCTCAATCATCAACACTCAATCCTCATTCTTCAATCCTCAATACACAATCCTCAATCTTCAATCGTCAATCCTCAATCCTCAATTCTCAATCCTCAATCCTCAATCCTCAGACATCAAACATCGATACTCAACCCTCAGTACTCGTCCTCAATCCACAACCCTCAGTCCTCAATACTCAATCCTCAATCCTCAATCCTCAATCCTCAATCCTCAATCTTCAATCCTCAATCCTCAATTCTCACTCCTCAATACTCATTCCTCAATCGTCAATCCTCAATCCCTAATCCTCAATCTTCAATCCTCAATTCTCAATCCTCAATCCCCAATCCTCAATATTCAATCCTCAATCATCAATCCTCAATCCACAATCCTCAACCTTCAATCCTCAATACTCAATCTTCAATCCGCAATCCTCAATCCTCAATTCTCAATTCTCAATCCTCGATCGTCAATCTTCAATCCTCAATACTCAATCTTCAATCCTCAATCCTCAATCCTCAATCCTGAATCCTGATTCTTCAGTCCTCAATACACAATCCTCAATCTTCAACACTCAATCCTCTTTCCTCAATTCTCAATCATCAATCCTCAGTCCTCAGTCCTCAAACCTCAACCCTCAACCCTCAGCCCGCATGCTCAATCCTCAATCCTCAATCCTCAATTCTCAATCTTCAATCCTTAATACTCAACCTTCAGTCCACATTCCTCAGTCCGCAAATCTCTATTCTGAATCCTCAACCCTGAACCCTCAATCTTCAGCCCTCAGACCTCAACAGTTGTCAATCAGTTGTCAATCCTCAATCCTCAATAGAATATACTCAATTCACAGCTTTCAATACACAATACTCAGTCTGCAATCTTAAAATCTCTATCCACAAACATCAATTCTCATCACTCAACCCTCAACACTCAATCCTCAATGTTCAATCCTCAATCCTCAATTCTCAATCTTCCATCCTCAATACTGAATCTTCAATCCTCAATCCTCAATCCTCAATCCTCACTCCTCAATCCTCATTCTTCAAACCTCAATACCCAACCTCAATCATCAATCCTCAATCCTCAATCCTCGATTCTCAATCCTCAATCCTCGATCCTCAATCCTCAGACCACAAACATCAATATTCAACCGTCAGTCCTCGTCCACAATCCACAAACCTCAATCCTCAATCCTCATTCTTCAAACCTCAATACCCAACCTCAATCTTCGATCCTCAATCCTCAATCCTCGATTCTCAATCCTCAATCCTCAATCCTCAATCCTCAGACCACAAACATCAATATTCAACCGTCAGTCCTCGTCCACAATCCACAAACCTCAATCCTCAATCTTCAATCAACAGTATTCAATCTTCAATCCTCAATCCTCAATCCTCAATCCTCAATCCTCAATCCTCAATCCTCAATCTTCAATCCTCAATCCTCAATCCTCAATCCTCAATCCTCAATCTTCAATCCTCAATACTCAATCTTCAATCCTCAATCCTCAAAACTCAATCCTCAATCCTCATTCTTCAATCCTCATTCTCCAATCCTCAATACCCAATCCTCAATCTTCAATGCTCAACCCTCAATCCTCAGCTCGCAATCCTCAATCCTCAATCCTCAGACCTTAGGCATCAATACTCAACCCTCAGTCCTCATCCTCAGTCCACAACCCTCAATCCTCAATCCTCAATCTTCATTCATCAATATTCAAACTTCAATCCTCAATCCTCAATCTTCAATCCTCAATCCTCAATCCTCAATGTTCAACCCTCAACACCCAATCCTCAATCTTCAATCCTCAATCCTCAATCCTCAATCCTCAATCCTCAATCCTCAATCCTCTGTCCTCAAACCTCAATCCTGAATCCTCAATCCTGAATCCTCAGGCTTCAGCACTCAGTCATCAATAATCAGTTGTCAATACTCAATCCTCAGTAGAATATCGTCAATTCACAGTTTTCAATACTCAATACTCAATCTGCAATCCTCAAGACTCAATCTGCAATCCTCAATCCTCAATCCTCAATCCTCTATCCTTATTCTTCAATCCTCAATACCCAATCCTCAATCTTCAATCCTCAATCCTCAATCCTCAACCCTCAGTCCTCGTCCTCAATCCACAACACACAATCCTCAATCCTCAATCTTCAATCATCAATATTCAATCTTCAATCCTCAATACTCAATCTTCAATCCTCAATCCTCAATATTCAACCCTCAATCCACATTCTTCAATCCTCATTCTTCAATCCTTAATACCCAATCCTCAATCTTCAATCCTCAATCCTCAATCCTCAGTTCGCAATCCCCAATGCTCTATCCTCAGACCTCAGGCATCAATACTCAACCCTCAGTCCTCATCCTCAATCCACTAGCCTCAATCCTCAATCCTCAATCTTCATTCATCAATATTCAACCTTCAATCCTCAATCCTCAATCCTCAATCCTCAATCCTCAATCCTCAATGTTCAATCCACAACACCCAATCCACAATCTTCAATCCTCAATCCTCAATCCTCAATCCTCAGTCCTCAATACTCAATCCTCAATCCTCTGTCCTCAAACATAAATCCTGAATCCTTAATCCTGAATCCTCAAGCTTCAGCCCTCAGTCCTCAACAATTAGTAGTCAATCCTCAATCCTCAGTAGAATATCATCAATTCACAGTTTTCAATACTCAATACTCAATCTGCAATCTTCAAATCTCTATCCACAAACATCAATTCTCATCGCTCAACCCTCAACGCTCCGTCCCCAATCCTCAATCTTCAATCCTCAATCCTTAATCCTCAATTCTCAATCCTCAGTTTTCAATCCTCAATACGAAATCTTCAATCCTCAATGCTCAATCCTCAATCCTCAATCCTCAGTCCTCAATCCACAATCCTCAATCCTCAATCCTCAAACCTCAATCCTCAATCGTCAGTCCTCGTCCTCAATCCTCAACACTCAATCCTCAATCCTCAATCTTCAATCATCAATACTCAATCTTCAATCCTCAAACCTCAATCTTCAATCCTCAATCCTCAATTCTCACTCCTCAATACTCATTCCCCAATCGTCAATCCTCAATCCCTAATCCTCAATCTTCAATCCTCAATTCTCAATCCTCAATCCCCAATCCTCAATATTCAATCCTCAATCATCAATCCTCAATCCACAATCCTCAACCTTCAATCCTCAATACTCAATCCTCAATCCTCAATCCTCAATCCTCATTCTTCAATCCTCAATACCCAATCCTCAATCTTCAATCCTCAATCCTCAATCCTCAGTTCGCAATCCCCAGTCCTCTATCCTCAGACCTGAGGCATCAATACTCAACCCTCAGTCCTCGTCCTCAATCCACAACACTCAATCCTCAATCCTCAATCTTCATTCATCAATATTCAACCTTCAATCCTCAATCCTCAATCCTCAATCCTCAATCCTCAATCCTCAATGTTCAATCCTCAACACCCAATCCTCAATCTTCAATCCTCAATCCTCAATCCTCAATCCTCAATCTTCAATCCTCAATCCTCAATCCTCAACTCTCAATCCTCAATCCTCAATCCTCAGACATCAAACATGAATATTCAACCCTCAGTCCTCGTCCTCAATCCACAACACACAATCCTCAATCCTCAATCTTCAATCATCAATATTCAATCTTCAATCCTCAATACTCAATCCTCAATCCTCAGTCGTCAATCCTCAATACCCAATCCTCAGTCTTCAACGCTCAATCCTCAATCCTCAAGGCTCAATCCTCAATCCTCGATCCTCAATCTTCAATCCTCAGTCCCAAATCCTCAATCTTCAACACTCAATCCTCAATCCTCAATCTTCAATCCCCAATACTCAATCTTCAGTCCTCAATCCTCAATCCTCAATACTCAATCCTCATTCTTCAATCCTCAATACCCAATCCTCAATAATCAATCCTCAATCCTCAATCCTCAATCCTCAATCTTCAACCCTCAATCCTCAATCCTCAATCCTCAGTCCTCAATCCACAATCCTCAATCCTCAAACCTCAATAATCAATCCTCAATCCTCAATCCTCAATCTTCAATCCTCAGTCATCAATACTCAATCTTCAATCTTCAATCCTCAATCATCAATCCTCAATCCTCAATCCTCAATCTTCAATCCTCAGTCATCAATACTCAATCTTCAATCCGCAATCCTCAATCCTCAATCCTCAATCCTCAATCCTCTGTCCTCAAACCTCAATCCTGAATCCTCAAGCTTCAGCACTCAGTCCTCAACAATCAGTTGTCAATCCTCAATCCTCAATAGAATATCATCAATTCACAGTTTTCAATACTCAATACTCCATCTGCAATCTTCGAATCTCTATCCGCAAGCATCAATTCTCATCACTCAATCCTCAACACTCAGTCCCCAATCCTCAATATTCAATCCTCAATCCTCAATCCTCGATCCACAATCCTCAACCTTCAATCGTCAATACACAATCTTCAATCCTCAATCCTCAATCCTCAATCCTCAATTCTCAATTCTCGATCGTCAATCATGAATCCTCAATACTCAATCTTCAATCCTCAATCCTCAATCCTCAATCCTCAATCCTCATTCTTCAATCCTCAATACCCAATCCTCAATCTTCAACCCTCAATCCTCAATCCTCAATCCTCAGTCCTCAATCCACAATCCTCAATCCTCAAACCTCAATCCTCAATCGTCAGTCCTCGTCCTCAATCCTCAACACTCAATCCTCAATCCTCAATCTTCAATCATCAATACTCAATATTCAATCCTCAATCCTCAATCTTCAATCTTCAATCCTCAATTCTCAATCCTCAATACTCAATCCTCAATCGTCAATCCTCAATCCCCAATCCTCAATCTTCAATCCTCAATCCTCAATCCTCAGTCCTCAATCCTCAATCCTCAATCCTCAATCCTCAATCTTCTGTCCTCAAACATAAATCCTGAATCCTCAATCCTGAATCCTCAACCTTCAGCACTCAGTCCTCAACAACCAGTTGTCATTCCTCTATCCTCAATGGAATATCCTCAATTCACAGCTTTCAATACTCAATACTCAATCTGCAATCTTCAAACCTCTATCCACAAACACCAATTTTCATCACTCAACCCTCAGCACTCAGTCCTCGATGTTCAATCCTCAATCCTCGATCCTCAGCCTTCGATCCTCAATACTGAATCTTCAATCCTCAATCCTCAATCCTCAATCCTCAATCCTCAATCCTCATTCTTCAATCCTCAATACCCAATCCTCAATCTGCAATCCTCAATCCTCAATCCTCAATTCTCAATCCTCAATCCTCAATCCTCAATCCTCAATCCTCAATCCTCAATCTTCAATCCTCATTCTTCAATCCTCACTAACCAATCCTCAATCTGCAATCCTCAATCCTCAATCCTCAATTCTCAATCCTCAATCCTCAATCCTCAATCCTCAATCTTCAATCCTCAATCCTCAACCCTCAATGCTCAATATTCAACACACAACCGTCAACCATCTATCCCCAATACTCAACCATCAATCCTCAATTCTCAATACTCAATAGTATAACCTGAATTCTCATGATTCAATACTCTATCCACAAAATTCTATAATCAAATCTCAATCCTCAAACATCAATTCTCAAAACTCAATCCTCAATACTCAGTCCTCTCTCTTCAGTCCTCCATCCTCAATTCTCAATCCTCAATCCTCAACCCTCAATCCTCAGTCCTCAAACCTCAATCCGGAATCCTCAATCCTGAATCCTCAATTTTGAGCCGTCAGTCCTCAACAATCAATAGTCAATCATCAATCCTCAATAGAATATCCTCAATTCACAGCTTTTAATACTCAATCCCCATTCTTCAATCTTCAAATCTCAATCCACAAACTTCAATTCTCATCACTCAACCCTCAACACTCAGTCCTCAATCTTCAATCCTCAATCCTCAATCCTCAATCTTCAATCCTCAATACTCAATCTTCAATCCTCAATCCTCAATTCTCAATCCCCAATACTCAATCCTCAATCCTCAATCCTCAATCCTCAATCCTCAATCTTCAATCCTCAATCCTCAATCCTCAATCCTCAATCCTCAATCTTCAATCCTCATTCTTCAATCCTCAATACCCAATCCTCAATCTGCAATCCTCAATCCTCAATCCTCAATTCTCAATTCTCAATCCTCAATCCTCAATCCTCAAACCTCAATCTTCAATCCTCAATCCTCAATCCTCAATCCCCAATCCTCAATATTCAATCCTCAATCATCAATCCTCAATCCACAATCCTCAACCTTCAATCCTCAATACTCAATCCTCAATCCTCAATCCTCAATCCTCATTCTTCAATCCTCAATACCCAATCCTCAATCTTCAATCCTCAATCCTCAATCCTCAGTTCGCAATCCCCAGTCCTCTATCCTCAGACCTGAGGCATCAATACTCAACCCTCAGTCCTCGTCCTCAATCCACAACACTCAATCCTCAATCCTCAATCTTCATTCATCAATATTCAACCTTCAATCCTCAATCCTCAATCCTCAATCCTCAATCCTCAATCCTCAATCCTCAATGTTCAATCCTCAACACCCAATCCTCAATCTTCAATCCTCAATCCTCAATCCTCAATCCTCAATCTTCAATCCTCAATCCTCAATCCTCAACTCTCAATCCTCAATCCTCAATCCTCAGACATCAAACATGAATATTCAACCCTCAGTCCTCGTCCTCAATCCACAACACACAATCCTCAATCCTCAATCTTCAATCATCAATATTCAATCTTCAATCCTCAATACTCAATCCTCAATCCTCAGTCGTCAATCCTCAATACCCAATCCTCAGTCTTCAACGCTCAATCCTCAATCCTCAAGGCTCAATCCTCAATCCTCGATCCTCAATCTTCAATCCTCAGTCCCAAATCCTCAATCTTCAACACTCAATCCTCAATCCTCAATCTTCAATCCCCAATACTCAATCTTCAGTCCTCAATCCTCAATCCTCAATACTCAATCCTCATTCTTCAATCCTCAATACCCAATCCTCAATAATCAATCCTCAATCCTCAATCCTCAATCCTCAATCTTCAACCCTCAATCCTCAATCCTCAATCCTCAGTCCTCAATCCACAATCCTCAATCCTCAAACCTCAATAATCAATCCTCAATCCTAAATCCTCAATCTTCAATCCTCAGTCATCAATACTCAATCTTCAATCTTCAATCCTCAATCATCAATCCTCAATCCTCAATCCTCAATCTTCCATCCTCAGTCATCAATACTCAATCTTCAATCCGCAATCCTCAATCCTCAATCCTCAATCCTCAATCCTCTGTCCTCAAACCTCAATCCTGAATCCTCAATCCTGAATCCTCAAGCTTCAGCTCTCAGTCCTCAACAATCAGTTGTCAATCCTCAATCCTCAATAGAATATCATCAATTCACAGTTTTCAATACTCAATACTCCATCTGCAATCTTCAAATCTCTATCCGCAAGCATCAATTCTCATCACTCAATCCTCAACACTCAGTCCCCAATCCTCAATATTCAATCCTCAATCCTCAATCCTCGATCCACAATCCTCAACCTTCAATCGTCAATACACAATCTTCAATCCTCAATCCTCAATCCTCAATCCTCAATTCTCAATTCTCGATCGTCAATCATGAATCCTCAATACTCAATCTTCAATCCTCAATCCTCAATCCTCAATCCTCAATCCTCATTCTTCAATCCTCAATACCCAATCCTCAATCTTCAACCCTCAATCCTCAATCCTCAATCCTCAGTCCTCAATCCACAATCCTCAATCCTCAAACCTCAATCCTCAATCGTCAGTCCTCGTCCTCAATCCTCAACACTCAATCCTCAATCCTCAATCTTCAATCATCAATACTCAATATTCAATCCTCAATCCTCAATCTTCAATCTTCAATCCTCAATTCTCAATCCTCAATACTCAATCCTCAATCGTCAATCCTCAATCCCCAATCCTCAATCTTCAATCCTCAATCCTCAATCCTCAGTCCTCAATCCTCAATCCTCAATCCTCAATCCTCAATCTTCTGTCCTCAAACATAAATCCTGAATCCTCAATCCTGAATCCTCAATCTTCAGCACTCAGTCCTCAACAACCAGTTGTCATTCCTCTATCCTCAATGGAATATCCTCAATTCACAGCTTTCAATACTCAATACTCAATCTGCAATCTTCAAACCTCTATCCACAAACACCAATTTTCATCACTCAACCCTCAGCACTCAGTCCTCGATGTTCAATCCTCAATCCTCGATCCTCAGCCTTCGATCCTCAATACTGAATCTTCAATCCTCAATCCTCAATCCTCAATCCTCAATCCTCAATCCTCATTCTTCAATCCTCAATACCCAATCCTCAATCTGCAATCCTCAATCCTCAATCCTCAATTCTCAGTCCTCAATCCTCAATCCTCAATCCTCAATCCTCAATCCTCAATCTTCAATCCTCACTAACCAATCCTCAATCTGCAATCCTCAATCCTCAATCCTCAATTCTCAATCCTCAATCCTCAATCCTCAATCCTCAATCTTCAATCCTCAATCCTCAACCCTCAATGCTCAATATTCAACACACAACCGTCAACCATCTATCCCCAATACTCAACCATCAATCCTCAATTCTCAATACTCAATAGTATAACCTGAATTCTCATGATTCAATACTCTATCCACAAAATTCTATAATCAAATCTCAATCCTCAAACATCAATTCTCAAAACTCAATCCTCAATACTCAGTCCTCTCTCTTCAGTCCTCCATCCTCAATTCTCAATCCTCAATCCTCAACCCTCAATCCTCAGTCCTCAAACCTCAATCCGGAATCCTCAATCCTGAATCCTCAATTTTGAGCCGTCAGTCCTCAACAATCAATAGTCAATCATCAATCCTCAATAGAATATCCTCAATTCACAGCTTTTAATACTCAATCCCCATTCTTCAATCTTCAAATCTCAATCCACAAACTTCAATTCTCATCACTCAACCCTCAACACTCAGTCCTCAATCTTCAATCCTCAATCCTCAATCCTCAATCTTCAATCCTCAATACTCAATCTTCAATCCTCAAACCTCAATCCTCAATCCTCAATCTTCAATCCTCAATACTCAATCTTCAATCCTCAATCCTCAAAACTCAATACTCAATCCTCATTCTTCAATCCTCATTCTTCAATCCTCAATACCCAATCCTCCATCTTCAATCTTCAACCCTCAATCCTCAATCATCAATCATCAATACTCAACCTTCAATCCTCAATCCTCAAGCCTCAACCCTCAGACCTCATCGTCAATCCTCAGTTCTCAATCCTCAATCCTCAATCTTGAGTCCTCAATACTCAATGTGCAATCCTCAATCCTGAGTCCTCAAACCTCAATTCTGAATCCTCAATCCTCAACCCTCAGCCCTCATCCTCCATCATCAATCCTCAATCCTCAATCCCCAATCTTCAATCCTCAATACTCAATCTTCAATCCTCAATCCCCATTCCTCAATCCTCAATCCTCAATCTTCAATCTTCAATCCTCAATCCTCAATTCTCACTCCGCAGTACTCATTCCTCAATCGTCAATCCTCAATCCCTAATCCTCAATCTTCAATCCTCAATTCTCAATCCTCAATCCCCAATCCTCAATATTCAATCCTCAATCATCAATCCTCAATCCTCAAACCTCAATCTTCAATCCTCAATCCTCAATCCTCAATCCTCAATACTCAATCCTCAATCCTCAATCCTCAATCTTCAATCCGCAATACTCAATATTCAATCCTCAATCCTCAATCCTCAATCCTCAATCCTCAATCTTCAATCCTCAATACTCAGTCTTGAATTCTCAATCCTCAATACTCAATCCTCAATCCACATTCTTCAATCCTCATTCTTCAATCCTCAATACCCAATCCTCAATGTTCAATCCTCAATCCTCAATCCTCAGTTCGCAATCCCCAATCCTCTATCCTCAGACCTCATTCATCAATACTCAACCCTCAGCCCTCATCCTCCATCATCAATCCTCAATCCTCAATCCCCAATCTTCAATCCTCAATACTCAATCTTCAATCCTCAATCCCCATTCCTCAATCCTCAATCCTCAATCTTCAATCTTCAATCCTCAATCCTCAATTCTCACTCCGCAATACTCATTCCTCAATCGTCAATCCTCAATCCCTAATCCTCAATCTTCAATCCTCAATTCTCAATCCTCAATCCCCAATCCTCAATATTCAATCCTCAATCATCAATCCTCAATCCTCAAACCTCAATCTTCAATCCTCAATCCTCAATCCTCAATCCTCAATCCTCAATCCTCAATCCTCAATCCTCAATCTTCAATCCGCAATACTCAATATTCAATCCTCAATCCTCAATCCTCAATCCTCAATCCTCAATCTTCAATCCTCAATACTCAGTCTTGAATCCTCAATCCTCAATACTCAATCCTCAATCCACATTCTTCAATCCTCATTCTTCAATCCTCAATACCCAATCCTCAATGTTCAATCCTCAATTCTCAATCCTCAATCCCCAATCCTCAATATTCATTCCTCAATCATCAATCCTCAATCCACAATCCTCAACCTTCAATACTCAATACTCAATCTTCAATCCGCAATCCTCAATCCTCAATCCTCAATCCTCAGTCCTCTGTCCTCAAACCTCAATCCTGAATCCTCAATCCCGAATCCTCAAGCTTCAGCACTCAGTCCTCAACAATCAGTTGTCAATCCTCAATCCTCAATAGAATATCATCAATTCACAGTTTTCTATACTCAATACTCCATCTGCAATCTTCAAATCTCTATCCACAAGCATCAATTCTCATCACTCAATCCTCAACACTCAGTCCCCAATCCTCAATATTCAATCCTCAATCCTCAATCCTCGATCCACAATCCTCAACCTTCAATCGTCAATACTCAATCTTCAATCCTCAATCCTCAATCCTCAATCCTCAATTCTCAATTCTCGATCGTCAATCATGAATCCTCTATACTCAATCTTCAATCCTCAATCCTCAATCCTCAATCATCAATCCTCAATCCTCATTCTTCAATCCTCAATACCCAATCCTCAAACTTCAACCCTCAATCTTCAATCCTCAATCCTCAGTCCTCAATCCACAATCGTCAATCCTCAAACCTCAATCCTCAATCGTCAGTCCTCGTCCTCAATCCTCAACACTCAATCCTCAATCCTCAATCTTCAATCATCAATACTCAATATTCAATCCTCAATCCTCAATCTTCAATCTTCAATCCTCAATTCTCAATCCTCAATACTCAATCCTCAATCGTCAATCCTCAATAACCAATCCTCAATCTTCAATCCTCAATCCTCAATCCTCAGTCCTCAATCCTCAATCTTCAATCCTCAATACTCAATATTCAATCCACAATCCTCAATCCTCAGTCCCCAATTCTCAATCCTCAATCCTCAATCCTCAACCCTCAATCTTCAATCCTCAATACTCAATCTGCAATCCCCAATCCTCTATCCTCAATCCTCATTCTTCAATCCTCAATACCCAAACCTCAATCTTCAGTCCTCAATCCTCAATCCTCAATTCTCAATCCTCAATCCTCTATCCTCAGACCTCAAACATCAATATTCAACCCTCAGCCCTCGACCTCAATCCACAACACTCAATCCTCAATCCTCAAACTTCAATCATCAATATTCAATCTTCAATCCTCAATCTTCGGTCCTCAATACTGAATCTTCAATCCTCAATCCTCAATCCTCAATCCTCAATCCTCAATCCTCATTCTTCAATCAACAGTATTCAATCTTCAATCCTCAATCCTCAATCCTCAATCCTCTGTCCTCAAACCTCAATCCTGAATCCTCAATCCTCAGTCCTCAAACCTCAATTCTGAATCCTCAATACTCAATCTTCAATCCTCAATCATCAGTCCTCAATACTCAACCATCTATCCTCAATCCTCAAAAGTCAATAGAATATCCTGAATTCTCTGGACTCTATACTCATACATCAATCCTCAACCCTCAGCCCTCATTCTCAATCCTCAATCCACAGTCCTCAAACCTAAATCCTCAACCGTCAGCCTTCGTCCTCAATCCTCAACACTCAATCCTCAATCCTCCTATCTTCAATCATCAATACTCAACCTTCAATCCTCAATACTCAATCTTCAATCCTCGATACTCAAACCTCAATCCTCAATTCCCATTCTCGATCGTCAATCATCAATCCTCAATTCTCAATCCTCAATCCTCAATCCTCAATCCTCAATCCTCAGACCACAAACATAAATATTCAACCCTCAGTCCTCGTCCACAATCCACAAACCTCAATCCTCAATCCTCAATCTTCAATCAACAATATTCGATCTTCAGTCCTCAATCCTCAATCCTCAATCCTCAATCCTCAATCCTCAATCTTCAATCCTCAATTCTCAGACCTCAATCCTCAGTCCTCAAACCTCAATCCGGAATCCCCAATCCTGAATCCTCAATCTTCAGCCGTCAGTACTCAACAATCAATTGTCAATCCTCAATCCTCAATCTTCAATCCTCAATCCTCAATCCGCAATCCTCAACCCTCAATATTCAATCCTCAATACTCAATCTCGAATCCGCAATCTTCAATCCACAATCCTCAATCCTCAGTTCGCAATCCTCAATCCTCAATCCTCAGACCTCAGGCATCAATACTGAACCCTCAGTCCTCGTCCTCAATCCACAACCCTCAATCCTCAATACTCAACCTTCATTCATCAGTATTCAACCTTCAATCCTCAATCCTCAATCCTCAATCCTCAATACTCAATCCTCAATTCTCAGTCCTCGATCGTCAATCTTCAATCCTCAAAACTCAATCTTCAATCCTCAATCCTCAATCCTCTATCCTCAATCCTCAATCCTCATTCTTCAATCCTCAATACCCAATCCTCAATCTTCAACCCTCAATCCTCAATCCTCAATTCTCAATCATCAATCCTCAGTCCTCAGTCCTCAAACCTCAATCCTCAACCCTCAGCCCTCATCCTCAATCCTCAATCCTCAATCCTCAATCTTCAATCATCTATCCTCAATCCTCAATCCTCAATCCTCAATCTTCAATACTCAATTTCCAATCCTCAATCCTCAACCCTCAATCCTCAATCCTCAATGCTCAATCCTCAATCCTCAATCTTCAATCATCAATACTCAATCTTCAATCCTCAATCCTCAATCCTCAACCCTCAGACCTCATCGTCAATACTCAATTCTCAATCCTCAATTCTCAATCTTGAATCCTCAATACTCAATGTGCAATCCTCAATCCTCAGTGCTCAAACCTCAATTCTGAATCCTCAATACTCAATCTTCAACCCTCAATCCTCAGTCCTCAATACTCAACCATCAATCCTCAATTCTCAGTACTCAATAGAATATCCTGAACTCTCAGGATTCAATACTCAAACCTCAATGCTCAACCCTCAGCCCTCATCCTCCATCATCAATACTCAATCCTCAATCCCCAATCTTCAATCCTCAATACACAACCTTCAATCCTCAATCCTCAATACTCAATCCTCAATCCTCATTCTTCAATCCTCATTCTTCAATCCTCAATACCTAATCCTCAATCTTCAATACTCAATCTTCAATCCTCAATCCTCAATCCTCAACCCTCAGACCTCATCGTCAATCCTCAATTCTCAATCCTCAACCCTCAGACCTCATCGTCAACCCTCAATTCTCAATCCTCAATCCTCAATCTTGAATCCTCAATACTCAATGTGCAATCCTCAATCCTCAGTACTCAAACCTCAATTCTGAATCCTCAATACTCAATCTTCAATCCTCAATCCTCAGTCCTCAATACTCAACCATCAATCCTCAATTCTCAGTACTCCAGAGAATATCCTGAACTCTCAGGATTCAATACTCAAACCTCAATGCTCAACCCTCAGCCCTCATCCTCCATCATCAATACTCAATCCTCAATCCCCAATCTTCAATCCTCAATACTCAATCTTCAATCTGCAATCCTCATTCCTAAATCCTCAATCCTCAATCCTCAGTCATCAATACTCAATCTTCAATACTCAATCCTCAATCCTCAATCCTCAATCCTCAATCCTCAATACTCAACCCTCAATCCTCATTCCCCAAACCTCAATGCCCAACCCTCAGTCCTCGTCCTCAATTCTCAATTCTCAATTCTCAATCCTCAATCCTCAATCCTCAATCTTCAATCCTCAATAATCAATCTCCAATCCTAGATCCTCAATCCCCAATCTTCTATCCTTAATCCTCAATCTTCAATCCTGATTCCCCAGTCCTCATTCTTCAATCCTCAATGCTCAATCCTCAATCCTCAACCCTCAATCCTCAATCCTCAATCCTCAATCCTCAATCTTCAATCCTCAATACTCAATCTTCAATCCTCAATCCTCAGTACTCAATCTTCGATCCTCAATGCTCAATCCTCTATCCTCAATCCTCAGTCCTCAATCCTCAATCCTCAACCCTCAAACCTCAATCCTCAACCGTCAGTCCTCGTCTTCAAACCTCAACCCTCAATCCTCAATCCTCAATGTTCAATCATCAATACTCAATCTTCAATCCTCAACACTCAATCCTCAATCCTCAATCCTCAATCCTCAATATTCATCACACAACCCTCAACCACCAATCCTCAATACTCAACCATCAATCCTTAATTCTCAATACTCAATAGAATATCCTGAATTCTCATGATTCAATACTCAATCCTCAATATTCAATAATCAAATCTCAATCCTCAAACATCAATTCTCAACACTCAATCCTCAATACTCAGTCCTCTCTCTTCAATCCTCCATCCTCAATCCTCAATACTCAAGCGTCAATCCTCAATCCTCAGCCCTCAATCCTCGGTCCTCAAATCTCAATCCGGAATCCTCAACCCTGAATCCTCAATCTTCAGCCGTCAGTCCTCAACAATCAATTGTCAATCCTCAATCCTCAGTCTTCAATCCTCAATCCTCAATCCGCAATCCTCAATCCTCAATATTCAATCCTCAATACTCAATATTGAATCCTTAATCTTCAATCCTCAATCCTCAATCCTCAGTTCGCAATCATCAATCCTCAATCCTCAGACCTCAGGCATCAATACTCAATCCTCAGTCCTCGTCCTCAATCGACAACACTCAATCCTCAATCCTCAATCTTCATTCATCAGTATTCAACATTCAATCCTCAATCCTCAATCCTCAATCCCCAATGTTCAATCCTCAACACCCAATCCTCAATCTTCAATCCTCAATCCTCAATCCTCAATCCTCAATCCTCAATCCTCAATCCTCTGTCCTCAAACCTCAATCCTGAATCCTCAATCCTCAGTCCTCGAACCTCACTTCTGATTCCTCAATAATCAATCTTCAATCCTCAATCCTCAGTCCTCAATACTCAACCATCAATCCTCAATTCTCAATACTCAATATAATATCCTGAACTCTCAGGATTCAATACTCAAACCTCAATCCTCAACCCTCAGCCCTCATCCTCCATCATCAATCCTCAATCCTCAATCCCCAATATTCAATCATCAATATTCAATCGTCAATCCTCAATACCCAATCCTCAATCCTCAATCCACAATACTCAATCTTCAATCCTCAATCCTCAATCCTCAATCCTCATTCTTCAATCCTCAATCCACAATCCTCAATCCTAAATCCTCAATCTTCAATCCTCAATACTCAATCTTCAATCCTCAATCCTCAATCCTCAATCCTCAATGCTCAATCCTCAATCCTCAATCCTCAACCGTCAATCTTCAATTCTCAATACTCAATCTGCGATGCTCAATCCTCAATCCTCAATCCTCAATCCTCAATACTCAATCTTAAATCCTCAATCCTCAATCCTCAAGCCTCAATTCCCATTCTCGATCGTCAATCATCAATCCTCAATTCTCAATCCTCAATCCGCAATCCTCAATCCTCAATCCTCAGACCACAAACATAAATATTCAACCCTCAGTCCTCGTCCGCAATCCACAAACCTCAATCCTCAATCCTCAATCTTCAATCAACAATATTCGACATTCAGTCCTCAATCCTCAATCCTCAATCCTCAATTCTCAATCCTCAACCTTCAATCCTCAATCCTCAGCCCTCAATCCTCAGTCCTCAAACCTCGATCCGGAATCCTCAATCGTGAATCCTCAATCTTCAGCCGTCAGTACTCAACAATAAACTGTCAATCCTCAATCCTCAATCTTCAATCCTCAATCCTCAATCCGCAATCCTCAACCCTCAATATTCAATCCTCAATACTCAATCTTGAAACCTCAATCTTCAATCCTCAATGATCAATCCTCAGTTCGCAATCCTCAATCCTCAATCCTCAGACCTCAGGCATCAATGCTCAACCCTCAGTCCTCGTCCTCAATCAACAACCCTCAATCCTCAATCCTCAACCTTCATTCATCAGTATTCAACCTTCAATCCTCAAGCCTCAATCCTCAATCCTCAATACCCAATCCTGAATCTTCAACCCTCAATCCTCAATCCTCAATTCTCAATCATCAATCCTCAGTCCTCAATCCTCAGACCACAAACATCAATATTCAACCGTCAGTCCTCGTCCACAATCCACAAACCTCAATCCTCAATCCTCATTCTTCAAACCTCAATACCCAACCTCAATCTTCGATCCTCAATCCTCAATCCTCGATTCTCAATCCTCAATCCTCAATCCTCAATCCTCAGACCACAAACATCAATATTCAACCGTCAGTCCTCGTCCACAATCCACAAACCTCAATCCTCAATCTTCAATCAACAGTATTCAATCTTCAATCCTCAATCCTCAATCCTCAATCCTCAATCCTCAATCCTCAATCCTCAATCTTCAATCCTCAATCCTCAATCCTCAATCCTCAATCCTCAATCTTCAATCCTCAATACTCAATCTTCAATCCTCAATCCTCAAAACTCAATCCTCAATCCTCATTCTTCAATCCTCATTCTCCAATCCTCAATACCCAATCCTCAATCTTCAATGCTCAACCCTCAATCCTCAGCTCGCAATCCTCAATCCTCAATCCTCAGACCTTAGGCATCAATACTCAACCCTCAGTCCTCATCCTCAGTCCACAACCCTCAATCCTCAATCCTCAATCTTCATTCATCAATATTCAAACTTCAATCCTCAATCCTCAATCTTCAATCCTCAATCCTCAATCCTCAATGTTCAATCCTCAACACCCAATCCTCAATCTTCAATCCTCAATCCTCAATCCTCAATCCTCAATCCTCAATCCTCAATCCTCTGTCCTCAAACCTCAATCCTGAATCCTCAATCCTGAATCCTCAGGCTTCAGCACTCAGTCATCAATAATCAGTTGTCAATACTCAATCCTCAGTAGAATATCGTCAATTCACAGTTTTCAATACTCAATACTCAATCTGCAATCCTCAAGACTCAATCTGCAATCCTCAATCCTCAATCCTCAATCCTCTATCCTTATTCTTCAATCCTCAATACCCAATCCTCAATCTTCAATCCTCAATCCTCAATCCTCAACCCTCAGTCCTCGTCCTCAATCCACAACACACAATCCTCAATCCTCAATCTTCAATCATCAATATTCAATCTTCAATCCTCAATACTCAATCTTCAATCCTCAATCCTCAATATTCAACCCTCAATCCACATTCTTCAATCCTCATTCTTCAATCCTTAATACCCAATCCTCAATCTTCAATCCTCAATCCTCAATCCTCAGTTCGCAATCCCCAATGCTCTATCCTCAGACCTCAGGCATCAATACTCAACCCTCAGTCCTCGTCCTCAATCCACTAGCCTCAATCCTCAATCCTCAATCTTCATTCATCAATATTCAACCTTCAATCCTCAATCCTCAATCCTCAATCCTCAATCCTCAATCCTCAATGTTCAATCCACAACACCCAATCCACAATCTTCAATCCTCAATCCTCAATCCTCAATCCTCAGTCCTCAATACTCAATCCTCAATCCTCTGTCCTCAAACATAAATCCTGAATCCTTAATCCTGAATCCTCAAGCTTCAGCCCTCAGTCCTCAACAATTAGTAGTCAATCCTCAATCCTCAGTAGAATATCATCAATTCACAGTTTTCAATACTCAATACTCAATCTGCAATCTTCAAATCTCTATCCACAAACATCAATTCTCATCGCTCAACCCTCAACGCTCCGTCCCCAATCCTCAATCTTCAATCCTCAATCCTTAATCCTCAATTCTCAATCCTCAGTTTTCAATCCTCAATACGAAATCTTCAATCCTCAATGCTCAATCCTCAATCCTCAATCCTCAGTCCTCAATCCACAATCCTCAATCCTCAATCCTCAAACCTCAATCCTCAATCGTCAGTCCTCGTCCTCAATCCTCAACACTCAATCCTCAATCCTCAATCTTCAATCATCAATACTCAATCTTCAATCCTCAAACCTCAATCTTCAATCCTCAATCCTCAATTCTCACTCCTCAATACTCATTCCCCAATCGTCAATCCACAATCCCTAATCCTCAATCTTCAATCCTCAATTCTCAATCCTCAATCCCCAATCCTCAATATTCAATCCTCAATCATCAATCCTCAATCCACAATCCTCAACCTTCAATCCTCAATACTCAATCCTCAATCCTCAATCCTCAATCCTCATTCTTCAATCCTCAATACCCAATCCTCAATCTTCAATCCTCAATCCTCAATCCTCAGTTCGCAATCCCCAGTCCTCTATCCTCAGACCTGAGGCATCAATACTCAACCCTCAGTCCTCGTCCTCAATCCACAACACTCAATCCTCAATCCTCAATCTTCATTCATCAATATTCAACCTTCAATCCTCAATCCTCAATCCTCAATCCTCAATCCTCAATCCTCAATGTTCAATCCTCAACACCCAATCCTCAATCTTCAATCCTCAATCCTCAATCCTCAATCCTCAATCTTCAATCCTCAATCCTCAATCCTCAACTCTCAATCCTCAATCCTCAATCCTCAGACATCAAACATGAATATTCAACCCTCAGTCCTCGTCCTCAATCCACAACACACAATCCTCAATCCTCAATCTTCAATCATCAATATTCAATCTTCAATCCTCAATACTCAATCCTCAATCCTCAGTCGTCAATCCTCAATACCCAATCCTCAGTCTTCAACGCTCAATCCTCAATCCTCAAGGCTCAATCCTCAATCCTCGATCCTCAATCTTCAATCCTCAGTCCCAAATCCTCAATCTTCAACACTCAATCCTCAATCCTCAATCTTCAATCCCCAATACTCAATCTTCAGTCCTCAATCCTCAATCCTCAATACTCAATCCTCATTCTTCAATCCTCAATACCCAATCCTCAATAATCAATCCTCAATCCTCAATCCTCAATCCTCAATCTTCAACCCTCAATCCTCAATCCTCAATCCTCAGTCCTCAATCCACAATCCTCAATCCTCAAACCTCAATAATCAATCCTCAATCCTCAATCCTCAATCTTCAATCCTCAGTCATCAATACTCAATCTTCAATCTTCAATCCTCAATCATCAATCCTCAATCCTCAATCCTCAATCTTCAATCCTCAGTCATCAATACTCAATCTTCAATCCGCAATCCTCAATCCTCAATCCTCAATCCTCAATCCTCTGTCCTCAAACCTCAATCCTGAATCCTCAAGCTTCAGCACTCAGTCCTCAACAATCAGTTGTCAATCCTCAATCCTCAATAGAATATCATCAATTCACAGTTTTCAATACTCAATACTCCATCTGCAATCTTCAAATCTCTATCCGCAAGCATCAATTCTCATCACTCAATCCTCAACACTCAGTCCCCAATCCTCAATATTCAATCCTCAATCCTCAATCCTCGATCCACAATCCTCAACCTTCAATCGTCAATACACAATCTTCAATCCTCAATCCTCAATCCTCAATCCTCAATTCTCAATTCTCGATCGTCAATCATGAATCCTCAATACTCAATCTTCAATCCTCAATCCTCAATCCTCAATCCTCAATCCTCATTCTTCAATCCTCAATACCCAATCCTCAATCTTCAACCCTCAATCCTCAATCCTCAATCCTCAGTCCTCAATCCACAATCCTCAATCCTCAAACCTCAATCCTCAATCGTCAGTCCTCGTCCTCAATCCTCAACACTCAATCCTCAATCCTCAATCTTCAATCATCAATACTCAATATTCAATCCTCAATCCTCAATCTTCAATCTTCAATCCTCAATTCTCAATCCTCAATACTCAATCCTCAATCGTCAATCCTCAATCCCCAATCCTCAATCTTCAATCCTCAATCCTCAATCCTCAGTCCTCAATCCTCAATCCTCAATCCTCAATCCTCAATCTTCTGTCCTCAAACATAAATCCTGAATCCTCAATCCTGAATCCTCAACCTTCAGCACTCAGTCCTCAACAACCAGTTGTCATTCCTCTATCCTCAATGGAATATCCTCAATTCACAGCTTTCAATACTCAATACTCAATCTGCAATCTTCAAACCTCTATCCACAAACACCAATTTTCATCACTCAACCCTCAGCACTCAGTCCTCGATGTTCAATCCTCAATCCTCGATCCTCAGCCTTCGATCCTCAATACTGAATCTTCAATCCTCAATCCTCAATCCTCAATCCTCAATCCTCAATCCTCATTCTTCAATCCTCAATACCCAATCCTCAATCTGCAATCCTCAATCCTCAATCCTCAATTCTCAATCCTCAATCCTCAATCCTCAATCCTCAATCCTCAATCCTCAATCTTCAATCCTCATTCTTCAATCCTCACTAACCAATCCTCAATCTGCAATCCTCAATCCTCAATCCTCAATTCTCAATCCTCAATCCTCAATCCTCAATCCTCAATCTTCAATCCTCAATCCTCAACCCTCAATGCTCAATATTCAACACACAACCGTCAACCATCTATCCCCAATACTCAACCATCAATCCTCAATTCTCAATACTCAATAGTATAACCTGAATTCTCATGATTCAATACTCTATCCACAAAATTCTATAATCAAATCTCAATCCTCAAACATCAATTCTCAAAACTCAATCCTCAATACTCAGTCCTCTCTCTTCAGTCCTCCATCCTCAATTCTCAATCCTCAATCCTCAACCCTCAATCCTCAGTCCTCAAACCTCAATCCGGAATCCTCAATCCTGAATCCTCAATTTTGAGCCGTCAGTCCTCAACAATCAATAGTCAATCATCAATCCTCAATAGAATATCCTCAATTCACAGCTTTTAATACTCAATCCCCATTCTTCAATCTTCAAATCTCAATCCACAAACTTCAATTCTCATCACTCAACCCTCAACACTCAGTCCTCAATCTTCAATCCTCAATCCTCAATCCTCAATCTTCAATCCTCAATACTCAATCTTCAATCCTCAATCCTCAATTCTCAATCCCCAATACTCAATCCTCAATCCTCAATCCTCAATCCTCAATCCTCAATCTTCAATCCTCAATCCTCAATCCTCAATCCTCAATCCTCAATCTTCAATCCTCATTCTTCAATCCTCAATACCCAATCCTCAATCTGCAATCCTCAATCCTCAATCCTCAATTCTCAATTCTCAATCCTCAATCCTCAATCCTCAAACCTCAATCTTCAATCCTCAATCCTCAATCCTCAATCCCCAATCCTCAATATTCAATCCTCAATCATCAATCCTCAATCCACAATCCTCAACCTTCAATCCTCAATACTCAATCCTCAATCCTCAATCCTCAATCCTCATTCTTCAATCCTCAATACCCAATCCTCAATCTTCAAGCCTCAATCCTCAATCCTCAGTTCGCAATCCCCAGTCCTCTATCCTCAGACCTGAGGCATCAATACTCAACCCTCAGTCCTCGTCCTCAATCCACAACACTCAATCCTCAATCCTCAATCTTCATTCATCAATATTCAACCTTCAATCCTCAATCCTCAATCCTCAATCCTCAATCCTCAATCCTCAATGTTCAATCCTCAACACCCAATCCTCAATCTTCAATCCTCAATCCTCAATCCTCAATCCTCAATCTTCAATCCTCAATCCTCAATCCTCAACTCTCAATCCTCAATCCTCAATCCTCAGACATCAAACATGAATATTCAACCCTCAGTCCTCGTCCTCAATCCACAACACACAATCCTCAATCCTCAATCTTCAATCATCAATATTCAATCTTCAATCCTCAATACTCAATCCTCAATCCTCAGTCGTCAATCCTCAATACCCAATCCTCAGTCTTCAACGCTCAATCCTCAATCCTCAAGGCTCAATCCTCAATCCTCGATCCTCAATCTTCAATCCTCAGTCCCAAATCCTCAATCTTCAACACTCAATCCTCAATCCTCAATCTTCAATCCCCAATACTCAATCTTCAGTCCTCAATCATCAATCCTCAATCCTCAATCCTCAATCTTCCATCCTCAGTCATCAATACTCAATCTTCAATCCGCAATCCTCAATCCTCAATCCTCAATCCTCAATCCTCTGTCCTCAAACCTCAATCCTGAATCCTCAATCCTGAATCCTCAAGCTTCAGCTCTCAGTCCTCAACAATCAGTTGTCAATCCTCAATCCTCAATAGAATATCATCAATTCACAGTTTTCAATACTCAATACTCCATCTGCAATCTTCAAATCTCTATCCGCAAGCATCAATTCTCATCACTCAATCCTCAACACTCAGTCCCCAATCCTCAATATTCAATCCTCAATCCTCAATCCTCGATCCACAATCCTCAACCTTCAATCGTCAATACACAATCTTCAATCCTCAATCCTCAATCCTCAATCCTCAATTCTCAATTCTCGATCGTCAATCATGAATCCTCAATACTCAATCTTCAATCCTCAATCCTCAATCCTCAATCCTCAATCCTCATTCTTCAATCCTCAATACCCAATCCTCAATCTTCAACCCTCAATCCTCAATCCTCAATCCTCAGTCCTCAATCCACAATCCTCAATCCTCAAACCTCAATCCTCAATCGTCAGTCCTCGTCCTCAATCCTCAACACTCAATCCTCAATCCTCAATCTTCAATCATCAATACTCAATATTCAATCCTCAATCCTCAATCTTCAATCTTCAATCCTCAATTCTCAATCCTCAATACTCAATCCTCAATCGTCAATCCTCAATCCCCAATCCTCAATCTTCAATCCTCAATCCTCAATCCTCAGTCCTCAATCCTCAATCCTCAATCCTCAATCCTCAATCTTCTGTCCTCAAACATAAATCCTGAATCCTCAATCCTGAATCCTCAATCTTCAGCACTCAGTCCTCAACAACCAGTTGTCATTCCTCTATCCTCAATGGAATATCCTCAATTCACAGCTTTCAATACTCAATACTCAATCTGCAATCTTCAAACCTCTATCCACAAACACCAATTTTCATCACTCAACCCTCAGCACTCAGTCCTCGATGTTCAATCCTCAATCCTCGATCCTCAGCCTTCGATCCTCAATACTGAATCTTCAATCCTCAATCCTCAATCCTCAATCCTCAATCCTCAATCCTCATTCTTCAATCCTCAATACCCAATCCTCAATCTGCAATCCTCAATCCTCAATCCTCAATTCTCAGTCCTCAATCCTCAATCCTCAATCCTCAATCCTCAATCCTCAATCTTCAATCCTCACTAACCAATCCTCAATCTGCAATCCTCAATCCTCAATCCTCAATTCTCAATCCTCAATCCTCAATCCTCAATCCTCAATCTTCAATCCTCAATCCTCAACCCTCAATGCTCAATATTCAACACACAACCGTCAACCATCTATCCCCAATACTCAACCATCAATCCTCAATTCTCAATACTCAATAGTATAACCTGAATTCTCATGATTCAATACTCTATCCACAAAATTCTATAATCAAATCTCAATCCTCAAACATCAATTCTCAAAACTCAATCCTCAATACTCAGTCCTCTCTCTTCAGTCCTCCATCCTCAATTCTCAATCCTCAATCCTCAACCCTCAATCCTCAGTCCTCAAACCTCAATCCGGAATCCTCAATCCTGAATCCTCAATTTTGAGCCGTCAGTCCTCAACAATCAATAGTCAATCATCAATCCTCAATAGAATATCCTCAATTCACAGCTTTTAATACTCAATCCCCATTCTTCAATCTTCAAATCTCAATCCACAAACTTCAATTCTCATCACTCAACCCTCAACACTCAGTCCTCAATCTTCAATCCTCAATCCTCAATCCTCAATCTTCAATCCTCAATACTCAATCTTCAATCCTCAATCCTCAATTCTCAATCCCCAATACTCAATCCTCAATCCTCAATCCTCAATCCTCAATCCTCAATCTTCAATCCTCAATCCTCAATCCTCAATCCTCAATCCTCAATCTTCAATCCTCATTCTTCAATCCTCAATACCCAATCCTCAATCTGCAATCCTCAATCCTCAATCCTCAATTCTCAATTCTCAATCCTCAATCCTCAATCCTCAAACCTCAATCTTCAATCCTCAATCCTCAATCCTCAATCCTCAATCCTCGATCTTCAATCCGCAATACTCAATATTCAATCCTCAATCCTCAATCCTCAATCCTCAATCCTCCTTCTTCAATCCTCAATACTCAGTCTTGAATCCTCAATCCTCAATACTCAATCCTCAATTCTCAATTCTCAATCCTCAATCCTCAATCCTCAGTCCTCTGTCCTCAAACCTCAATCCTGAATCCTCAATCCCGAATCCTCAAGCTTCAGCACTCAGTCCTCAACAATCAGTTGTCAATCCTCAATCCTCAATAGAATATCATCAATTCACAGTTTTCTATACTCAATACTCCATCTGCAATCTTCAAATCTCTATCCACAAGCATCAATTCTCATCACTCAATCCTCAACACTCAGTCCCCAATCCTCAATATTCAATCCTCAATCCTCAATCCTCGATCCACAATCCTCAACCTTCAATCGTCAATACTCAATCTTCAATCCTCAATCCTCAATCCTCAATCCTCAATTCTCAATTCTCGATCGTCAATCATGAATCCTCTATACTCAATCTTCAATCCTCAATCCTCAATCCTCAATCCTCAATCCTCAATCCTCGTTGTTCAATCCTCAATACCCAATCCTCAATCTTCAACCCTCAATCCTCAATCCT
Organism: Calliopsis andreniformis; assembly: GCF_051401765.1. Classification (NCBI taxonomy): domain Eukaryota; kingdom Metazoa; phylum Arthropoda; class Insecta; order Hymenoptera; family Andrenidae; genus Calliopsis; species Calliopsis andreniformis. The sequence continues at coordinate 1,718,281 of NW_027480497.1, forward strand.
CAATCCTCAGTCCTCAATCCACAATCGTCAATCCTCAAACCTCAATCCTCAATCGTCAGTCCTCGTCCTCAATCCTCAACACTCAATCCTCAATCCTCAATCTTCAATCATCAATACTCAATATTCAATCCTCAATCCTCAATCTTCAATCTTCAATCCTCAATTCTCAATCCTCAATACTCAATCCTCAATCGTCAATCCTCAATAACCAATCCTCAATCTTCAATCCTCAATCCTCAATCCTCAGTCCTCAATCCTCAATCTTCAATCCTCAATACTCAATATTCAATCCACAATCCTCAATCCTCAGTCCCCAATTCTCAATCCTCAATCCTCAATCCTCAACCCTCAATCTTCAATCCTCAATACTCAATCTGCAATCCCCAATCCTCTATCCTCAATCCTCATTCTTCAATCCTCAATACCCAAACCTCAATCTTCAGTCCTCAATCCTCAATCCTCAATTCTCAATCCTCAATCCTCTATCCTCAGACCTCAAACATCAATATTCAACCCTCAGCCCTCGACCTCAATCCACAACACTCAATCCTCAATCCTCAAACTTCAATCATCAATATTCAATCTTCAATCCTCAATCTTCGATCCTCAATACTGAATCTTCAATCCTCAATCCTCAATCCTCAATCCTCAATCCTCAATCCTCATTCTTCAATCAACAGTATTCAATCTTCAATCCTCAATCCTCAATCCTCAATCCTCAATCCTCAATCCTCAATCCTCAATCTTCAATCCTCAATCCTCAATCCTCAATCCTCAATCCTCAATCTTTAATCCTCAATACTCAATCTTCAATCCTCAATCCTCAAAACTCAATACTCAATCCTCATTCTTCAATCCTCATTCTTCAATCCTCAATACCCAATCCTCCATCTTCAATCTTCAACCCTCAATCCTCAGTTCGCAATCCTCGATCCTCAATCCTCAGACCTTAGGCATCAATACTCAACCCTCAGTCCTCGTCCTCAGTCCACAACCCTCAATCCTCAATCCTCAATCTTCATTCATCAATATTCAACCTGCAATCCTCAATCCTCAATCTTCAATCCTCAATCCTCAATCCTCAATTTTCAATCCTCAACACCCAATCCTCAATCTTCAATCCTCAATCCTCAATCCTCAATCCTCAATCCTCAATCCTCAATCCTCTGTCCTCAAACCTCAATCCTGAATTCTCAATCCTTAATCCTAAAGCTTCAGCACTCAGTCCTCAACAATCAGTTGTCAATCCTCAATCCTCAATAGAATATCATCAATTCACAGTTTTCAATACTCAATACTCCATCTGCAATCTTCAAATCTCTATCCACAAGCATCAATTCTCATCACTCAATCCTCAACACTCAGTCCCCAATCCTCAATATTTAATCCTCAATCCTCAATCCTCGATCCGCAAACCTCAACCTTCAATCGTCAATACTCAACCTTCAATCCTCAATCCTCAATCCTCAATCCTCAATTCTCAATTCTCGATCGTCAATCATGAATCCTCAATACTCAATCTTCAATCCTCAATCCTCAATCCTCAATCCTCAATCCTCATTCTTCAATCCTCAATACCCAATCCTCAATCTTCAACCCTCAATCCTCAATTCTCAATACTCAGCCCTCAATCCACAATACTCAATCCACAAAACCTCAATCCTCAATCTTCAATCCTCAATCCTCAATCCTCAATTCTCAATCCTCAATCCTCGATCCTCAATCCCCAGACCACAAACATCAATATTCAACCGTCAGTCCTCGTCCACAATCCACAAACCTCAATCCTTAATCTTCAATCAACAGTATTCAATCTTCAATCCTCAATCCTCAAACCTCAATCCTCAATCCTCAATCCTCAATCCTCAATCTTCAATCCTCAATCCTCAATCTTCAATCCTCAATCCTCAATCTTCAATCCTCAATACTCAATCTTCAATCCTCAATCCTCAAAACTCAATACTCAATCCTCATTCTTCAATCCTCATTCTTCAATCCTCAATACCCAATCCTCCATCTTCAATCTTCAACCCTCAATCCTCAATCATCAATCATCAATACTCAACCTTCAATCCTCAATCCTCAAGCCTCAACCCTCAGACCTCATCGTCAATCCTCAGTTCTCAATCCTCAATCCTCAATCTTGAGTCCTCAATACTCAATGTGCAATCCTCAATCCTGAGTCCTCAAACCTCAATTCTGAATCCTCAATCCTCAACCCTCAGCCCTCATCCTCCATCATCAATCCTCAATCCTCAATCCCCAATCTTCAATCCTCAATACTCAATCTTCAATCCTCAATCCCCATTCCTCAATCCTCAATCCTCAATCTTCAATCTTCAATCCTCAATCCTCAATTCTCACTCCGCAGTACTCATTCCTCAATCGTCAATCCTCAATCCCTAATCCTCAATCTTCAATCCTCAATTCTCAATCCTCAATCCCCAATCCTCAATATTCAATCCTCAATCATCAATCCTCAATCCTCAAACCTCAATCTTCAATCCTCAATCCTCAATCCTCAATCCTCAATACTCAATCCTCAATCCTCAATCCTCAATCTTCAATCCGCAATACTCAATATTCAATCCTCAATCCTCAATCCTCAATCCTCAATCCTCAATCTTCAATCCTCAATACTCAGTCTTGAATTCTCAATCCTCAATACTCAATCCTCAATCCACATTCTTCAATCCTCATTCTTCAATCCTCAATACCCAATCCTCAATGTTCAATCCTCAATCCTCAATCCTCAGTTCGCAATCCCCAATCCTCTATCCTCAGACCTCATTCATCAATACTCAACCCTCAGCCCTCATCCTCCATCATCAATCCTCAATCCTCAATCCCCAATCTTCAATCCTCAATACTCAATCTTCAATCCTCAATCCCCATTCCTCAATCCTCAATCCTCAATCTTCAATCTTCAATCCTCAATCCTCAATTCTCACTCCGCAATACTCATTCCTCAATCGTCAATCCTCAATCCCTAATCCTCAATCTTCAATCCTCAATTCTCAATCCTCAATCCCCAATCCTCAATATTCAATCCTCAATCATCAATCCTCAATCCTCAAACCTCAATCTTCAATCCTCAATCCTCAATCCTCAATCCTCAATCCTCAATCCTCAATCCTCAATCCTCAATCTTCAATCCGCAATACTCAATATTCAATCCTCAATCCTCAATCCTCAATCCTCAATCCTCAATCTTCAATCCTCAATACTCAGTCTTGAATCCTCAATCCTCAATACTCAATCCTCAATCCACATTCTTCAATCCTCATTCTTCAATCCTCAATACCCAATCCTCAATGTTCAATCCTCAATTCTCAATCCTCAATCCCCAATCCTCAATATTCATTCCTCAATCATCAATCCTCAATCCACAATCCTCAACCTTCAATACTCAATACTCAATCTTCAATCCGCAATCCTCAATCCTCAATCCTCAATCCTCAGTCCTCTGTCCTCAAACCTCAATCCTGAATCCTCAATCCCGAATCCTCAAGCTTCAGCACTCAGTCCTCAACAATCAGTTGTCAATCCTCAATCCTCAATAGAATATCATCAATTCACAGTTTTCTATACTCAATACTCCATCTGCAATCTTCAAATCTCTATCCACAAGCATCAATTCTCATCACTCAATCCTCAACACTCAGTCCCCAATCCTCAATATTCAATCCTCAATCCTCAATCCTCGATCCACAATCCTCAACCTTCAATCGTCAATACTCAATCTTCAATCCTCAATCCTCAATCCTCAATCCTCAATTCTCAATTCTCGATCGTCAATCATGAATCCTCTATACTCAATCTTCAATCCTCAATCCTCAATCCTCAATCATCAATCCTCAATCCTCATTCTTCAATCCTCAATACCCAATCCTCAAACTTCAACCCTCAATCTTCAATCCTCAATCCTCAGTCCTCAATCCACAATCGTCAATCCTCAAACCTCAATCCTCAATCGTCAGTCCTCGTCCTCAATCCTCAACACTCAATCCTCAATCCTCAATCTTCAATCATCAATACTCAATATTCAATCCTCAATCCTCAATCTTCAATCTTCAATCCTCAATTCTCAATCCTCAATACTCAATCCTCAATCGTCAATCCTCAATAACCAATCCTCAATCTTCAATCCTCAATCCTCAATCCTCAGTCCTCAATCCTCAATCTTCAATCCTCAATACTCAATATTCAATCCACAATCCTCAATCCTCAGTCCCCAATTCTCAATCCTCAATCCTCAATCCTCAACCCTCAATCTTCAATCCTCAATACTCAATCTGCAATCCCCAATCCTCTATCCTCAATCCTCATTCTTCAATCCTCAATACCCAAACCTCAATCTTCAGTCCTCAATCCTCAATCCTCAATTCTCAATCCTCAATCCTCTATCCTCAGACCTCAAACATCAATATTCAACCCTCAGCCCTCGACCTCAATCCACAACACTCAATCCTCAATCCTCAAACTTCAATCATCAATATTCAATCTTCAATCCTCAATCTTCGGTCCTCAATACTGAACCTTCAATCCTCAATCCTCAATCCTCAATCCTCAATCCTCAATCCTCATTCTTCAATCAACAGTATTCAATCTTCAATCCTCAATCCTCAATCCTCAATCCTCTGTCCTCAAACCTCAATCCTGAATCCTCAATCCTCAGTCCTCAAACCTCAATTCTGAATCCTCAATACTCAATCTTCAATCCTCAATCATCAGTCCTCAATACTCAACCATCTATCCTCAATCCTCAAAAGTCAATAGAATATCCTGAATTCTCTGGACTCTATACTCATACATCAATCCTCAACCCTCAGCCCTCATTCTCAATCCTCAATCCACAGTCCTCAAACCTAAATCCTCAACCGTCAGCCTTCGTCCTCAATCCTCAACACTCAATCCTCAATCCTCCTATCTTCAATCATCAATACTCAACCTTCAATCCTCAATACTCAATCTTCAATCCTCGATACTCAAACCTCAATCCTCAATTCCCATTCTCGATCGTCAATCATCAATCCTCAATTCTCAATCCTCAATCCTCAATCCTCAATCCTCAATCCTCAGACCACAAACATAAATATTCAACCCTCAGTCCTCGTCCACAATCCACAAACCTCAATCCTCAATCCTCAATCTTCAATCAACAATATTCGATCTTCAGTCCTCAATCCTCAATCCTCAATCCTCAATCCTCAATCCTCAATCTTCAATCCTCAATTCTCAGACCTCAATCCTCAGTCCTCAAACCTCAATCCGGAATCCCCAATCCTGAATCCTCAATCTTCAGCCGTCAGTACTCAACAATCAATTGTCAATCCTCAATCCTCAATCTTCAATCCTCAATCCTCAATCCGCAATCCTCAACCCTCAATATTCAATCCTCAATACTCAATCTCGAATCCGCAATCTTCAATCCACAATCCTCAATCCTCAGTTCGCAATCCTCAATCCTCAATCCTCAGACCTCAGGCATCAATACTGAACCCTCAGTCCTCGTCCTCAATCCACAACCCTCAATCCTCAATACTCAACCTTCATTCATCAGTATTCAACCTTCAATCCTCAATCCTCAATCCTCAATCCTCAATACTCAATCCTCAATTCTCAGTCCTCGATCGTCAATCTTCAATCCTCAAAACTCAATCTTCAATCCTCAATCCTCAATCCTCTATCCTCAATCCTCAATCCTCATTCTTCAATCCTCAATACCCAATCCTCAATCTTCAACCCTCAATCCTCAATCCTCAATTCTCAATCATCAATCCTCAGTCCTCAGTCCTCAAACCTCAATCCTCAACCCTCAGCCCTCATCCTCAATCCTCAATCCTCAATCCTCAATCTTCAATCATCTATCCTCAATCCTCAATCCTCAATCCTCAATCTTCAATACTCAATTTCCAATCCTCAATCCTCAACCCTCAATCCTCAATCCTCAATGCTCAATCCTCAATCCTCAATCTTCAATCATCAATACTCAATCTTCAATCCTCAATCCTCAATCCTCAACCCTCAGACCTCATCGTCAATACTCAATTCTCAATCCTCAATTCTCAATCTTGAATCCTCAATACTCAATGTGCAATCCTCAATCCTCAGTGCTCAAACCTCAATTCTGAATCCTCAATACTCAATCTTCAACCCTCAATCCTCAGTCCTCAATACTCAACCATCAATCCTCAATTCTCAGTACTCAATAGAATATCCTGAACTCTCAGGATTCAATACTCAAACCTCAATGCTCAACCCTCAGCCCTCATCCTCCATCATCAATACTCAATCCTCAATCCCCAATCTTCAATCCTCAATACACAACCTTCAATCCTCAATCCTCAATACTCAATCCTCAATCCTCATTCTTCAATCCTCATTCTTCAATCCTCAATACCTAATCCTCAATCTTCAATACTCAATCTTCAATCCTCAATCCTCAATCCTCAACCCTCAGACCTCATCGTCAATCCTCAATTCTCAATCCTCAACCCTCAGACCTCATCGTCAACCCTCAATTCTCAATCCTCAATCCTCAATCTTGAATCCTCAATACTCAATGTGCAATCCTCAATCCTCAGTACTCAAACCTCAATTCTGAATCCTCAATACTCAATCTTCAATCCTCAATCCTCAGTCCTCAATACTCAACCATCAATCCTCAATTCTCAGTACTCCAGAGAATATCCTGAACTCTCAGGATTCAATACTCAAACCTCAATGCTCAACCCTCAGCCCTCATCCTCCATCATCAATACTCAATCCTCAATCCCCAATCTTCAATCCTCAATACTCAATCTTCAATCTGCAATCCTCATTCCTAAATCCTCAATCCTCAATCCTCAGTCATCAATACTCAATCTTCAATACTCAATCCTCAATCCTCAATCCTCAATCCTCAATCCTCAATACTCAACCCTCAATCCTCATTCCCCAAACCTCAATGCCCAACCCTCAGTCCTCGTCCTCAATTCTCAATTCTCAATTCTCAATCCTCAATCCTCAATCCTCAATCTTCAATCCTCAATAATCAATCTCCAATCCTAGATCCTCAATCCCCAATCTTCTATCCTTAATCCTCAATCTTCAATCCTGATTCCCCAGTCCTCATTCTTCAATCCTCAATGCTCAATCCTCAATCCTCAACCCTCAATCCTCAATCCTCAATCCTCAATCCTCAATCTTCAATCCTCAATACTCAATCTTCAATCCTCAATCCTCAGTACTCAATCTTCGATCCTCAATGCTCAATCCTCTATCCTCAATCCTCAGTCCTCAATCCTCAATCCTCAACCCTCAAACCTCAATCCTCAACCGTCAGTCCTCGTCTTCAAACCTCAACCCTCAATCCTCAATCCTCAATGTTCAATCATCAATACTCAATCTTCAATCCTCAACACTCAATCCTCAATCCTCAATCCTCAATCCTCAATATTCATCACACAACCCTCAACCACCAATCCTCAATACTCAACCATCAATCCTTAATTCTCAATACTCAATAGAATATCCTGAATTCTCATGATTCAATACTCAATCCTCAATATTCAATAATCAAATCTCAATCCTCAAACATCAATTCTCAACACTCAATCCTCAATACTCAGTCCTCTCTCTTCAATCCTCCATCCTCAATCCTCAATACTCAAGCGTCAATCCTCAATCCTCAGCCCTCAATCCTCGGTCCTCAAATCTCAATCCGGAATCCTCAACCCTGAATCCTCAATCTTCAGCCGTCAGTCCTCAACAATCAATTGTCAATCCTCAATCCTCAGTCTTCAATCCTCAATCCTCAATCCGCAATCCTCAATCCTCAATATTCAATCCTCAATACTCAATATTGAATCCTTAATCTTCAATCCTCAATCCTCAATCCTCAGTTCGCAATCATCAATCCTCAATCCTCAGACCTCAGGCATCAATACTCAATCCTCAGTCCTCGTCCTCAATCGACAACACTCAATCCTCAATCCTCAATCTTCATTCATCAGTATTCAACATTCAATCCTCAATCCTCAATCCTCAATCCCCAATGTTCAATCCTCAACACCCAATCCTCAATCTTCAATCCTCAATCCTCAATCCTCAATCCTCAATCCTCAATCCTCAATCCTCTGTCCTCAAACCTCAATCCTGAATCCTCAATCCTCAGTCCTCGAACCTCAATTCTGATTCCTCAATACTCAATCTTCAATCCTCAATCCTCAGTCCTCAATACTCAACCATCAATCCTCAATTCTCAATACTCAATATAATATCCTGAACTCTCAGGATTCAATACTCAAACCTCAATCCTCAACCCTCAGCCCTCATCCTCCATCATCAATCCTCAATCCTCAATCCCCAATATTCAATCATCAATATTCAATCGTCAATCCTCAATACCCAATCCTCAATCCTCAATCCACAATACTCAATCTTCAATCCTCAATCCTCAATCCTCAATCCTCATTCTTCAATCCTCAATCCACAATCCTCAATCCTAAATCCTCAATCTTCAATCCTCAATACTCAATCTTCAATCCTCAATCCTCAATCCTCAATCCTCAATGCTCAATCCTCAATCCTCAATCCTCAACCGTCAATCTTCAATTCTCAATACTCAATCTGCGATGCTGAATCCTCAATCCTCAATCCTCAATCCTCAATACTCAATCTTAAATCCTCAATCCTCAATCCTCAAGCCTCAATTCCCATTCTCGATCGTCAATCATCAATCCTCAATTCTCAATCCTCAATCCGCAATCCTCAATCCTCAATCCTCAGACCACAAACATAAATATTCAACCCTCAGTCCTCGTCCGCAATCCACAAACCTCAATCCTCAATCCTCAATCTTCAATCAACAATATTCGACATTCAGTCCTCAATCCTCAATCCTCAATCCTCAATTCTCAATCCTCAACCTTCAATCCTCAATCCTCAGCCCTCAATCCTCAGTCCTCAAACCTCGATCCGGAATCCTCAATCGTGAATCCTCAATCTTCAGCCGTCAGTACTCAACAATAAACTGTCAATCCTCAATCCTCAATCTTCAATCCTCAATCCTCAATCCGCAATCCTCAACCCTCAATATTCAATCCTCAATACTCAATCTTGAAACCTCAATCTTCAATCCTCAATGATCAATCCTCAGTTCGCAATCCTCAATCCTCAATCCTCAGACCTCAGGCATCAATGCTCAACCCTCAGTCCTCGTCCTCAATCAACAACCCTCAATCCTCAATCCTCAACCTTCATTCATCAGTATTCAACCTTCAATCCTCAAGCCTCAATCCTCAATCCTCAATACCCAATCCTGAATCTTCAACCCTCAATCCTCAATCCTCAATTCTCAATCATCAATCCTCAGTCCTCAGTCCTCAAACCTCAATCCTCAACCCTCAGCCCTCATCCTCAATCCTCAATCCTCAATCCTCAATCTTCAATCCTCTATCCTCAATCCTCAATCCTCAATACTCAATCTTCAATACTCAATCTTCAATCCTCAAACCTCAACCCTCAATCCTCAATCCTCAATGCTCAATCCTCAATCCTCAATCTTCAATCATCAATACTCAATCTTCAATCCTCAATCCTCAATCCTCAACCCCCAGACCTCATCGTCAATCCTCAATTCTCAATCCTCAATCCTCAATCTTGCATCCTCAGTACTCAATGTGCAATCGTCAATCCTCAGTACTCAAACCTCAATTCTGAATCCTCAATACTCAATCTTCAATCCCCAATCCTCAGTCCTCAATACTCAGCCATCAATCCTCAATTCTCAATACTCAATAGAATATCCTGAACTCTCAGGATTCAGTACTCAAACCTCAATCCTCAACCCTCAGCCCTCATCCTCCATCATCAATCCTCAATGCTCAATCCCCAATCTTCAATCCTCAATACTCAATCTTCAATCCTCAATCCTCATTCCTCAATCCTCAATCCTCAATCCTCAGTCATCAATACTGAATCTTCAATACTCAATCCTCAATCCTCAGTCCTCAATCCTCAATCCTCAATCCTCAACCCTCAATCCTCATTCCTCAAACCTCAATGCGCAACCCTCAGTCCTCGTCCTCAATTCTCAATTCTCAATTCTCAATCCTCAATCCGCAATCCTCAATCCTCAATATTCAACACACAACCGTCAACCATCAATCCTCAATACTCAACCATCAATCCTCAACTCTCAATACTCAAGAGAATATCTTGAATTCTCATGGTTCAATACTCAATCCACAAAATTCTACAATCAAATCTCAATCCTCAAACATCAACTCTCAACACTCAATACTCAGTCCTCTCTCTTCAATCCGCCATCCTCAGTCCTCAATCCTCAAGCGTCAATCCTCAATCCTCAATCCTCAACCCTCAATCCTCAGTCCTCAAACCTCAATCCGGACTCCTCAATACTGAATCCTCAATCTTCAGCCGTCAGTCCTCAACAATCAATTGTCAATCATCAATCCTCAATAGAATATCCTCAATTCACAGATTTCAATACTCAATGCCCATTCTTCAATCTTCAAATCTCAATCCACAAACATCAATTCTCATCACTCAACCCTCAACACTCAGTCCTCAATCTTCAATCCTCAATCCTCAATCCTCAATCTTCAATCCTCAATAATCAATCTCCAATCCTAGATCCTCAATCCCCAATCTTCTATCCTTAATCCTCAATCTTCAATCCTGATTCCCCAGTCCTCAATCTTCAATACTCAATGCTCAATCGTCAATCCTCAACCCTCAATCCTCAATCCTCAATCCTCAATCCTCAATCCTCTGTCCTCAAACCTCAATCCTGAATCCTCAATCCTCAGTCCTCAAACCACCATTCTGATTCCTCAATACTCAACCTACAATCCTCAATCCTCAGTCCTCAATACTCAACCACCAATCCTCAATTCTCAATACTCAATAGAATATCCTGAACTCTCAGGATTCAATTCTCAAACCTCAATCCTCAACCCTCAGCCCTCATCCTCCATCATCAATCCTCAATCCTCAATCCCCAATATTCAATCCTCAATACTCAATCTTCAATCCTCAATCCTCATTACTCAACCCTCAATCCTCAATCCTCAGTCATCAATACTCAATCTTCAATACTCAATCCTCAATCCTCAATCCTCAATCCTCAATCCTCAATCCTCAACCCTCAATCCTCATTCCTCAAACCTCAATGCCCAACCCTCAGTCCTCGTCCTCAATTCTCAATTCTCAATCCTCAATCCTCAATCCTCAATTTTCAATCCTCAATAATCAATCTCCAATCCTAGATCCCCAATCCCCAATCTTCAATCCTTAATCCTCAATCTTCAATCCTGATTCCCCAGTCCTCAATCTTCAATCCTCAATGCTCAATCCTCAATCCTCAACCCTCAATCCTCGATCCTCAATCCTCAGTCCTCAAACCTCAATCCTCAACCCTCAGCCCTCATCCTCAATCCTCAATCCTCAATCCTCAATCTTCAATCCTCAATCCTCAATCCTCAATCCTCAACCCTCAATCCTCATTCCTCAAACCTCAATGCCCAACCCTCAGTCCTCGTCCTCAATTCTCAATTCTCAATTCTGAATCCTCAATCCTCAATCCTCAATCTTCAATCCTCAATAATCAATCTCCAATCCTAGATCCTCAATCCCCAATCTTCAATCCTTAATCCTCAAACTTCAATCCTCATTCCCCAGTCCTCAATCTTCAATCCTCAATGCTCAATACTCAATCCTCAATCCTCAATCCTCAATCCTCAATCCTCAATCCTCAATCCTCAATCTTCAATCCTCAATACTCAACCTTCAATCCTCAATCCTCAGACCTCAATCTTCAATTCTCAATGCTCAATCCTCAATCCTCAGTCCTCAAACCTCAGTCCTCAATCCTCAAACCTCAACCCTCATACCTCAAACCTCAATCCTCAATACTCAATCTTCAATCCTCAATCCTCAGTCCTCAATCTTCAATCCTCAATGCTCAATCCTCAATCCTCAATCCTCAGTCCTGAATCCTCAATCCTCAACCCTCAAACCTCAATCCTCAACCGTCAGTCCTCGTCCTCAAACCTCAACCCTCAATCCTCAATCCTCAATCTTCAATCATCAATACTCAATCTTCAATACTCAATCCTCAATCCTCAATCCTCAATCCTCAATCCCCAATCCTCAACCCTCAATCGTTATTCCTCAAACCTCAATGCCTAACCCTCAGTCCTCGTCCTCAATTCTCAATTCTCAATCCTCAATCCTCAATCCTCAATCCTCAATCCTCAATCTTCAATCCTCAATAATCAATCTCCAATCCTAGATCCTCAATCCCCTATCTTCAATCCTTAATCCTCAACCTTCAATCCTGATTCCCCAGTCCTCAATCTTCAATCCTCAATGCTCAATCCTCAATCCTCAACACTCAATCCTCAATACTAAATCCTCAATCCTCAACCTTCAATCCTCAATACTCAATCTTCAACCCTCAATACTCAGTACCCTCTCTTCAATTCTTCCATCCTCAATCCCCAATCCTCAAGCGTCTATCCTCAATCCTCAATCCTCAGCCCTCAATCCTCAGTCCTCAAACCTCAATCCGGAATCCTCAATCCTGAATCCTCAATCTTCAGCCGTCAGTCCTCAACGATCAATTGTCAATCCTCAATCCTCAGTCTTCAATCCTCAATCCTCAATCCGCAATCCTCAATCCTCAATATTCAATCCTCAATACTCAATCTTGAATCCTCAATCTTCAATCCTCAATCCTCTATCGTCAGTTCGCAATCCTCAATCCTCAATCCTCAGACCTCAGGCATCTATACTCAACCCTCAGTCCTTGTCCTCAATCCACAACACTCAATCCTCAATCCTCAATCTTCATTCAACAGTATTCAACCTTCAATCCTCAATCCTCAATCCTCAATCCTCAATCCTCAATCCCCAATGTTCAATCCTCAACACCCAATCCTCAAACTTCAATCCTCTATCCTCAACCCTCAATCCTCAATCCTCAATCCTCAATCCTCTGTCCTCAAACCTCAATCCTGAATCCTCAATCCTGAATCCTTAAGCTTCAGCCCTCAGTCCTCAACAATCAGTTGTCAATCTTCAATCGTCAAAGGAATATCATGAATTCACAGTTTTCAATACTCAATACTCAATCTGCAGTCATCAAATCTCTATCCACAAACATCAATTCTCGCCACTGAAACCTCAACACTCAGTCCCCAATCCTCAATATTCAATCCTCAATCCTCAATCCTCAATCCACAATCCTCAACCTTCAATCCTCAATACTCAATCTTCAATCCTCAATCCTCAATCATCAATCCTCAATTCTCAATCCTCGGTCGTCAATCTTCAATCCTCAATACTCAATCTTCAATCCTCAATCCTCAATCCTCAATCCTCAATCCTCAATCCTCAATCCTCAATCCTCTGTCCTCAAACCTCAATCCTGAATCCTCAATCCTCAATTCTCACTCCTCAATACTCAATCCTCAATCGTCAATCCTCATTCCCCAATGCCCAATCTTCAATCCTCAATCCTCTATCCTCAATCCTCAATCCTCAATCCTCAATCCTCAATCCTCAATCCTCAATCCTCTGTCCTCAAACCTCAATCCTGAATCCTCAATCCTCAATTCTCACTCCTCAATACTCAATGCTCAATCGTCAATCCTCATTCCCCAATGCCCAATCTTCAATCCTCAATCCTCTATCCTCAATCCTCAATCCTCAATCTTCAATCCTCAATCCTCAATCCCCAATGCTCAATCCTCAATACTCAATCCTCAGCACTCAATCTTCAATCCTCAATAATCAATCTGCAATCCTCAATCCTCAATCCTCAATCCTCAATCTTCAATCCTCAATACTCAATCTTCAATCCTCAATCCTCAACACTCAATCCTCGATCCACATTCTTCAATCCTCATTCTTCAATCCTCAATACCCAATCCTCAATTTTCAATCCTCAATCCTCAATCCTCAGTTCGCAATCCCCAATCCTAAATCCTCAGACCTCAGGCATCAATACTCAAGCCTCAGTCCTCGTCCTCAATCCACAACACTCAATCCTCAATCCTCAATCTTCATTCATCAATATTCAACCTTCAATCCTCAATCCTCAATCCTCAATCCTCAATCCTCAATCCTCAATGTTCAATCCTCGACACCCAATCCTCAACCTTCAATCCTCAATCCTCAATCCTCAATCCTCAATCTTGAGTCCTCAATACTCAATGTGCAATCCTCAATCCTCAGTCCTCAAACCTCAATTCTGAATCCTCAATACTCAACCTTCAATCCTCAATCCTCAGTCCTCAATACTCAACCATCAATCCTCAACCCTCAGTCCTCAATACTCAACCATCAATCCTCAATTCTCAGTACTCAATAGAATATCCTGAATTCTCATGGTTCAATACACAATCCACAACATTCAATAATCAAATCTCAATCCTCAAACATCAATTATCAACACTCAGTCCTCAATACTCAGTCCTCTCTCTTCAACCCTCCATCCACAATCCTCAATCCTCAAGCGTCAATCCTCAATCCTCATTCTTCAATCCACAATCCTCAGTCCTCAAACCTCAATTCTGAATCCTCAATCCTGAATCCTCAATCTTCAGCCCTCAGTCCTCAACAATCAGTTGTCGTTCCTCAATCCTCAATAGAATATCCTAAATTCACAGCTTTCAATACTCAAAACTCAATCTGCAATCTTCCAACCTGTATCCACAAACATCAATTTTCATCACTCAACCCTCAGCACTTAGTCCTCGATGTTCAATCCTCAATCCTCAATTCTCAATCTTCGATCTTCAATACTGAATCTTCAATCCTCAATCCTCAATCCTCAATCCTCAATCCTGAATCCTCAGTTCGCAATCCCCTATCCTCGATCCTCAGACCTCAGGCATCAATACTCAAGCCTCAGTCCTCGTCCTCAATCCACAACCCTCAATCCTCAATCCTCAATCTTCATTCATCAATATTCAACCTTCAATCCTCAATCCTCAATCCTCAATCCTCAATCCTCAATCCTCAATGTTCAATCTTCAACACCCAATCCTCAATCTTCAATCCACAACCCTCAATCCTCAATTCTCAATGCTCAATCCTCAAAACTCAATGCTCAATCCTCAATCCCCAGACCTCAAACGTCAATATTCAACCCTCAGTCCTCGACCTCAATCCACAAAACTCAATACTCAATCCTCAATCTTCAATCATCAATATTCAATCTTCAATCCTCAATCCTCAATCCTCAATCCTCAATCTTCAATCCTCAATCCTCAATCCTCAATCCTCAATCCTCAATCCTCAATCCTCAATCTTCAATCCTCAATACTCAATCTTCAATCCTCAATCCTCAATCCTCAATCCTCAATCCTCAATATTCAATCCTCAATACTCAATCTTCAATCCTCAATCCTCAACACTCAATCCTCGGTCCACATTCTTCAATCATCACTCTTCAATCCTCAATACCCAATCCTCAATCCTCAATCCTCAGTCCTCAATCCTCAATCCTCAATCTTCAAACCTCAATCCTCAACCGTCAGTCCTCGTCCTCAATCCTCAAACATCAACCCTCAATCCTTAATCTTCAATCATCAATACTCAATCTTCAATCCTCGATCCTCAATCCTCAATCCTCAATCCTCAATCCTCAATATTCAACACACAACCCTCAACCACCAATCCTCAATACTCAACCATCAATACTCAATACTCAATACTCAATAGAATATCCTGAATTCTCATGATTCAGTACTCAATCCTCAATACTCAATAATCAAATCTCAATCCTCAAACATCAATTCTCAACACTCAAGCCTCAATACTCAGTCCTCTCTCTTCAATCCTCCATCCTCAATCAACAATCCTCAAGCGTCAATCCTCAATCCTCAATCCTCAGCCCTCATTCCTCAGTCCCCACACCTCAATCCGGAATCCTCAATCCTGAGTCCTCAATCTTCAGCCGTCAGTCCTCAACAATCAATTGTCAATCCTCAATCCTCAATCTTCAATCCTCAATCCTCAATCTGCAGTCCTCAATCCTCAATATTCAATCCTCAATACTCAGTCTTGAATCCTCAATCTTCAATCCTCAATCCTCAATCCTCAGTTCGCAATCCTCAATCCTCAGACCTCAGGCATCAATACTCAACCCTCAGTCCTCCTCCTCAATCCACAACCCTCAATCCTCAATCTTCATTCATCAGTGTTCAACCTTCAATCCTCAATCCTCAATCCTCAATATTCAATCCTCAATAATCAATCTCCAATCCTAGATCCTCATACCCCAATCTTCAATCCTTAATCCTCAATCTTCAATCCGGATTCCCCAGTCCTCAATCTTCAATCCTCAATGCTCAATCCTCAATCCTCAACCCTCAATCATCAATCCTCAATCCTCAAACCTCAATCTTCAATCCTCAATACTCAATCTTCAACCCTCAATCCTCAGTCCTCAATCTTCAATCCTCAATGCTCAATCCTCAATCCTCAATCCTCAGTCCTCAATCCTCAATCGTCAACCCTCAAACCTCAATCCTCAACCGTCAGTCCTCGTCCTCAAACCTCAACCCTCAATCCTCAATCCTCAATCTTCAATCATCAATACTCAATCTTCAATACTCAATCCTCAATCCTCAATCCTCAATCCTCAATCCTCAATCCTCAACCCTCAATCGTCATTCCTCAAACCTCAATGCCTAACCCTCAGTCCTCGTCCTCAATTCTCAGTTCTCAATCCTCAATCCTCAATCCTCAATCCTCAATCCTCAATCTTCAATCCTCAATAATCAATCTCCAATCCTAGATCCTCAATTCCCAATCTTCAATCCTTAATCCTCAACCTTCAAACCTGATTCCCCAGTCCTCAATCTTCAATCCTCAATGCTCAATCCTCAATCCTCAACCCTCAATCCTCAATACTAAATCCTCAATCCTCAACCTTCAATCCTCAATACTCAATCTTCAATCCTCAATACTCAGTACCCCCTCTTCAATCCTCCATCCTCAATCCCCAATCCTCAAGCGTCTATCCTCAGTCCTCAATCCTCAGCCCTCAATCCTCAGTCCTCAAACCTCAATCCGGAATCCTCAATCCTGAATCCTCAATCTTCAGCCGTCAGTCCTCAACGATCAATTGTCAATCCTCAATCCTCAGTCTTCAATCCTCAAACCTCAATCCGCAATCCTCAATCCTCAATATTCAATCCTCAATACTCAATCTTGAATCCTCAATCTTCAATCCTCAATCCTCTATCGTCAGTTCGCAATCCTCAATCCTCAATCCTCAGACCTCAGGCATCTATACTCAACCCTCAGTCCTTGTCCTCAATCCACAACACTCAATCCTCAATCCTCAATCTTCATTCAACAGTATTCAACCTTCAATCCTCAATCCTCAATGCTCAATCCTCAATCCTCAATCCTCAATGTTCAATCCTCAACACCCAATCCTCAAACTTCAATCCTCTATCCTCAACCCTCAATCCTCAATCCTCTGTCCTCAAACCTCAATCCTGAATCCTCAATCCTGAATCCTTAAGCTTCAGCCCTCAGTCCTCAACAATCAGTTGTCAATCTTCAATCCTCAAAGGAATATCATGAATTCACAGTTTTCAATACTCAATACTCAATCTGCAGTCATCAAATCTCTATCCACAAACATCAATTCTCACCACTGAAACCTCAACACTCAGTCCCCAATCCTCAATATTCAATCCTCAATCCTCAATCCTCAATCCACAATCCTCAACTTTCAATCCTCAATACTCAATCTTCAATCCTCAATCCTCAATCCTCAATCCTCAATTCTCAATCCTCGGTCGTCAATCTTCAATCCTCAATACTCAATCTTCAATCCCCAATTCTCAATCCTCTATCCTCAATCCTCATTCTTCAATCCTCAATACCCAATCCTCAATCTTCAACCCTCAACCCTCAATCCTCAATTCTCAATCATCAATCCTCAATCCTCAATCCTCAATCCTCAGTCATCAATACTCAATCTTCAATCATCAATACTCAATCTTCAATCCTCAACACTCAATCCTCAATCCTCAATCCTCAATCCTCAATATTCAACGCACAACCCTCAGTCATCAATCCTCAAGACTCAACCATCAATCCTCAATTCTCAATACTCAATAGAATATCCTGAATTCTCATGGTTCAACACACAATCCACAACATTCAATAATCAAATCTCAATCCTCAAACATCAATTCTCAACACTCGATCCTCAATACTCAGTCCTCTCTCTTCAACCCTCCATCCTCAATCCTCAATCCTTAAGCGTCAATCCTCAATCCTCATTCTTCAATCCTCAATCCTCAGTCCTCAAACCTCAATTCTGAATCCTCAATCCTGAATCCTCAATCTTCAGCCCTCAGTCCTCAACAATCAGTTGTCATTCCTCAATCCTCAATACAATATCCTCAATTCACAGCTTTCAATACTCAGTACGCAATCTGCAATCTTCCAACCTGTATAAACAAACATCAATTTTCATCACTCAACCCTCAGCACTCAGTCCTCGATGTTCAATCCTCAATCCTCAATTCTCAACCTTCGATCCTCAATACTGAGTCATCAATCCTCAATCCTCAATCCTCAATCCTCAATCCTCAATCCTCAATCCTCAATCTTCAATCCTCCATCCTCAATCCCCAATACTCAATCATCAATCCTCAATCATCAATCCTCAATCTTCAATACTCAATCCTCAATCCTCAATCCTCAATCCTCAATCCTCAATCCTCAATCCTCAATCCTCAATCCTCTGTCCTCAAACCTCAATCCTAAATCCTCAATCCTCAATTCTCATTCCTCAATACTCAATCCTCAATCGTCAATCCTCATTCCCCAATGCCCAATCTTCAATCCTCAATCCTCTATCCTCAATCCTCAATCCTCAATCTTCAATCCTCAATCCTCAATCCCCAATGCTCAATCCTCAATACTCAATCCTCAGCACTCAATCTTCAATCCTCAATAATCAATCTGCAATCCTCAATCCTCAATCCTCAATCCTCAATCTTCAATCCTCAATACCCAATCCTCAATTTTCAATCCTCAATCCTCAATCCTCAGTTCGCAATCCCCAATCCTAAATCCTCAGACCTCAGGCATCAATACTCAAGCCTCAGTCCTCGTCCTCAATCCACAACACTCAATCCTCAATCCACAATCTTGATTCATCAATATTCAACCTTCAATCCTCAATCCTCAATCCTCAATCCTCAATCCTCAATCCTCAATGTTCAATCCTCGACACCCAATCCTCAATCTTCAATCCTCAATCCTCAATCCTCTATCCTCAATCTTGAGTCCTCAATACTCAATGTGCAATCCTCAATCCTCAGTCCTCAAACCTCAATTCTGAATCCTCAATACTCAACCTTCAATCCTCAATCCTCAGTCCTCAATACTCAACCATCAATCCTCAACCCTCAGTCCTCAATACTCAACCATCAATCCTCAATTCTCAGTACTCAATAGAATATCCTGAATTCTCATGGTTCAATACACAATCCACAACATTCAATAATCAAATCTCAATCCTCAAACATCAATTATCAACACTCAGTCCTCAATACTCAAGCTCTCTCTTCAACCCTCCATCCACAATCCTCAATCCTCAAGCGTCAATCCTCAATCCTCATTCTTCAATCCACAATCCTCAGTCCTCAAACCTCAATTCTGAATCCTCAATCCTGAATCCTCAATCTTCAGCCCTCAGTCCTCAACAATCAGTTGTCGTTCCTCAATCCTCAATAGAATATCCTTAATTCACAGCTTTCAATACTCAAAACTCAATCTGCAATCTTCCAACCTGTATCCACAAACATCAATTTTCATCACTCAACCCTCAGCACTTAGTCCTCGATGTTCAATCCTCAATCCTCAATTCTCAATCTTCGATCTTCAATACTGAATCTTCAATCCTCAATCCTCAATCCTCAATCCTCAATCCTGAATCCTCAGTTCGCAATCCCCTATCCTCGATCCTCAGACCTCAGGCATCAATACTCAAGCCTCAGTCCTCGTCCTCAATCCACAACCCTCAATCCTCAATCCTCAATCTTCATTCATCAGTATTCAACCTTCAATCCTCAATCCTCAATCCTCAATCCTCAATCCTCAATCCTCAATGTTCAATCCTCAACACCCAATCCTCAATCTTCAATCCACAACCCTCAATCCTCAATTCTCAATGCTCAATCCTCAAAACTCAATGCTCAATCCTCAATCCCCAGACCTCAAACGTCAATATTCAACCCTCAGTCCTCGACCTCAATCCACAAAACTCAATACTCAATCCTCAATCTTCAATCATCAATATTCAATCTTCAATCCTCAATCCTCAATCCTCAATCCTCAATCTTCAATCCTCAATCCTCAATCCTCAATCCTCAATCCTCAATCCTCAATCCTCAATCTTCAATCCTCAATACTCAATCTTCAATCCTCAATCCTCAATCCTCAATCCTGAATCCTCAATATTCAATCCTCAATACTCAATCTTCAATCCTCAATGCTCAACACTCAATCCTCGGTCCACATTCTTCAATCATCACTCTTCAATCCTCAATACCCAATTCTCAATCCTCAATCCTCAGTCCCCAATCCTCAATCCTCAACCTTCAAACCTCAATCCTCAACCGTCAGTCCTCGTCCTCAATCCTCAAACATCAACCCTCAATCCTTAATCTTCAATCATCAATACTCAATCTTCAATCCTCGATCCTCAATCCTCAATACTCAATCCTCAATCCTCAATATTCAACACACAACCCTCAACCACCAATCCTCAATACTCAACCATCAATACTCAATACTCAATACTCAATAGAATATCCTGAATTCTCATGATTCAGTACTCAATCCTCAATACTCAATAATCAAATCTCAATCCTCAAACATCAATTCTCAACACTCAAGCCTCAATACTCAGTCCTCTCTCTTCAATCCTCCATCCTCAATCATCAATCCTCAAGCGTCAATCCTCAATCCTCAATCCTCAGCCCTCATTCCTCAGTCCTCAAACCTCAATCCGGAATCCTCAATCCTGAGTCCTCAATCTTCAGCCGTCAGTCCTCAACAATCAATTGTCAATCCTCAATCCTCAATCTTCAATCCTCAATCCTCAATCTGCAGTCCTCAATCCTCAATATTCAATCCTCTATACTCAATCTTGAATCCTCAATCTTCAATCCTCAATCCTCAATCCTCAGTTCGCAATCCTCAATCCTCAGACCTCAGGCATCAATACTCAACCCTCAGTCCTCCTCCTCAATCCACAACCCTCAATCCTCAATCCTCAATCTTCATTCATCAGTGTTCAACCTTCAATCCTCAATCCTCAATCCTCAATATTCAATCCTCAATAATCAATCTCCAATCCTAGATCCTCATACCCCAATCTTCAATCCTTAATCCTCAATCTTCAATCCGGATTCCCCAGTCCTCAATCTTCAATCCTCAATGCTCAATCCTCAATCCTCAACCCTCAATCATCAATCCTCAATCCTCAAACCTCAATCTTCAATCCTCAATACTCAATCTTCAACCCTCAATCCTCAGTCCTCAATCTTCAATCCTCAATGCTCAATCCTCAATCCTCAATCCTCAGTCCTCATTCCTCAATCCACAACCCTCAAACCTCAATCCTCAACCGTCAGTCCTCGTCCTCAAACCTCAACCCTTAATCCTCAATCCTCAATGTTCAATCATCAATACTCAATCTTCAATCCTCAACACTCAATCCTCAATCCTCAATTCTAAATCCTCAATATTCAACACACAACCCTCAACCACCAATCCTCAATACTCAACCATCAATCGTCAATTCTCAATCCTCAATAGAATACCCTGAATTCTCATGATTCAATACTCAATCCTCAATATTCGATGCTCAATACTCAATCTTGAATCCTCAATCTTCAATCTTCGATCCTCAATCCTCAGTTCTCAGTCCTCAATCCTCAGTCCTCAGACCTCAGGCATCAATACTCAACCCTCAGTCCTCGTCCTCAATCCACAACCCTCAATCCTCAATCCTCAATCTTCATTCATCAGTATTCAACCTTCAATCCTCAATCCTCAATCCTCCATCCTCAATCCTCAATCCTCAATCCTCAATCCTCAGTCATCAATACTCAATCTTCAATTCTCAATCCTCAAACCTCAATCCTCAATCCTCAACCCTCAATCCTCAACCCTCAATCCTCATTCCTCAAACCTCAATCCTCAACCCTCAGTCCACATCCTCAATTCTCAATTCTCAATTCTCAATCCTCAATCCTCAATCCTCAATCTTCGATCCTCAATAATCAATCTCCAATCCTTGATCCTCAATCCCCAATCTTCAAACCTTAATCCTCAATCTTCAATCCTCATTCCCCAGTCCTCAATCTCCAATCCTCAATGCTCAATCCTCAATCCTCAATCCTCAGTCCTCAACCCTCATTCCTCAAACCTCATTCCTCAACCGTCAGTCCTCGTCCTCAATCCTCAAACCTCAATCACCAATACTAAATCTTCAATCCTCAATACTCAATCTTCAATTGTTAATCCTCAATCCTCAATCCTCAATCCTCAATCCTCAATCCTCAATCCTCAATATTCAACACACAACCGTCAACCATCAATCCTCAATACTCAACCATCAATCCTCAATTCTCAATACTCAATAGAATATCCTGAATTCTCATGGTTCAATACTCAATCCACAAAGTTCAATAATCAAATCTCAATCCTCAAACATCAATTCTCAACACTGTATCCTCAATACTCAGTCCTCTCTCTTCAATCCTCCATCCTCAATCCTCAATCCTCAAGCGTCAATCCTCAATCCTCAATCCTCAACCCTCAATCCTCAGTCCTCAAACCTCAATCCGGAATCCTCAATCCTGAATCCTCAATCCTCAGTCCTCAACCCTCAATCCTCAAACCTCATTCCTCAACCGTCAGTCCTCGTCCTCAATCCTCAAACTTCAATCACCAATACTCAATCTTCAATCCTCAATACTCAATCTTCAATTGTCAATCCTCAATCCTCAATCCTCAATCCTCAATCCTCAATCCTCAATATTCAACACACAACCGTCAACCATCAATCTTCAATACTCAACCATCAATCCTCAATTCTCAATACTCAATAGAATATCCTGAATTCTCATGGTTCAATACTCAATCCACAAAGTTCAATAATCAAATCTTAATCCACAAACATCAATTCTCATCACTCAACCCACAACACTCAATCCTCAATCTTCAATCCTCAATCCTCAATCCTCAACCTTCAATCCTCAATACTCAATCTTCAATCCTCAATCTTCAATCCTCAATCCTCAATGCTCAATCCTGAATCCTCAATCCTCAACCCTCAATCCTCAATCCTCAACCCTCAATCCTCAATCCTCAATCCTCAATCATCAAATATCAATCCTCAATACTTAACCTTCAATCATCAATACTCAATCTTCAATCCTCAATCCTCAATCCTCAATCCTCAATCCTCAATCCTCAAATCTCAATCCTCAATCCTCAATCCCCAGACATCAAACATCAATTCTCAACCCTCAGTCCTCGTCCTCAATCCACAATCCTCAATCCTCAATCCTCAATCTTTAATCCTCAATCCTCAATCCTCAATCCTCAATCCTCAATCCTCAGTCCTCAAACCTCAATCCTGATTCCTCAATCCTGAATCCTCAATCTTCAGCCCTCAGTCCTCAACAATCAGTTGTCAATCCTCAATCCTCAATAGAATATCATCAATTCACAGTTTTCAATACTCAATACTCATTCTGCAATTTTCAAATCTCTATCTACAAACATCAATTCTCATCACTCTACCCTCAACACTCCGTCCCCAATCCTAAATCTTCAATCCTCAATCCTCAACCCTGAATCCTCAATCCTCAATCCTCAATTTTCAATCCTGAATACTCAATCTTCAATCCACAGTCCCCAATACTCAATCTTCAATCCTCAATTCTCAATCCTCAATCCTGGATCCTCCATACTCAATCCTCATTCCTCAAGCGGCAATCCTCAATCCCCAACCCTCAACCCTCAAACCTCGGTCCTCAAACCTCAATCCCGAATCCACAATCCTGAATCCTCAATCTTCAGCCCTCAGTCCTCAACAATCAATGGTCAATCCTCAATCCTCAATAGAATATCCTCAATTCACGGTTTTCAATACTCAATCCCCATTCTTCAATCTTCAAATCTCAATCGACAAACATCAATTCTCATCACTCAACCCTCAACACTCAGTCCTCAATCCTCATTCCCCAATCCTCAATCTTCAATCCTCAATCCTCAATCCTCAATCCTCGATCCTCAATCTTCAATCCTCAATCCTCAATCCCCAATGCTCAATCCTCAATCGTCAATCCTCAATACTCAATCTTCAATCCTCAATCCTCAACACTCAATCCTCGATCCACATTCTTCAATCCTCATTCTTCAATCCTCAATACCCAATCCTCAATTTTCAATGCTCAATCCTCAATCCTCAGTTCGCAATCCCCAATCCTCAATCCTCAGACCTCAGGCATCAATACTCAAGCCTCAGCCCTCGTCCTCAATCCACAACACTCAATCCGCAATCCTCAATCTTCATTCATCAATATTCAACCTTCAATCCTCAATCCTCAATCCTCAATCCTCAATCCTCAATCCTCAATGTTCAGTCCTCGACACCCAATCCTCAATCTTCAATCCTCAATCCTCAATCCTCAATCCTCAATCTTGAGTCCTCAATACTCAATGTGCAATTTTCAATCCTCAGTCCTCAAACCTCAATTCTGAATCCTCAATACTCAACCTTCAATCCTCAATCCTCAGTCCTCAATACTCAACCATCAATCCTCAACCCTCAGTCCTCAATACTCAACCATCAATCCTCAATTCTCAGTACTCAATAGAATATCCTGAACTCTCATGGTTCAATACACAATCCACAACATTCAATAATCAAATCTCAATCCTCAAACATCAATTCTCAACACTCAGTCCTCAATACTCAGTCCTCTCTCTTCAGCCCTCCATCCACAATCCTCAATCCTCAGGCGTCAATCCTCAATCCTCATTCTTCAATCCTCAATCCTCAGTCCTCAAACCTCAATTCTGAATCCTCAATCCTGAATCCTCAATCTTCAGTCCTCAGTCCTCAACAATCAGTTGTCATTCCTCAATCCTCAATAGAATATCCTAAATTCACAGCTTTCAATACTCAATACTCAATCTGCAATCTTCCAACCTGTATCCACAAACATCAATTTTCATCACTCAACCCTCAGCACTCAGTCCTCGATGTTCAATCCTCAATCCTCAATTCTCAATCTTCGATCTTCAATACTGAATCTCCAATCCTCAATCCTCAATCCTCAATCCTCAATCCTGAATCCTCAATTCGCAATCCCCTATCCTCGATCCTCAGACCTCAGGCATCAATACTCAAGCCTCAGTCCTCGACCTCAATCCACAAAACTCAATACTCAATCCTCAATCTTCAATCATCAATATTCAATCTTCAATCCTCAACCCTCAATCCTCAATCCTCAATCTTCAATCCTCAATCCTCAATCGTCAATCCTCAATCCTCATTCCTCAACCGTCAGTCCTCGTCCTCAATCCTCAAACCTCAATCACCAATACTCAATCTTCAATCCTCAATACTCAATCTTCAATTGTCAATCCTCAATCCTCAATCCTCAATCCTCAATCCTCAATCCTCAATATTCAACACACAACCGTCAACCATCAATCCTCAATACTCAACCATCAATCCTCAATTCTCAATACTCAATAGAATATCCTGAATTCTCATGGTTCAATACTCAATCCACAAAGTTCAATAATCAAATCTCAATCCTCAGACATCAATTCTCAACACTGTATCCTCAATACTCAGTCCTCTCTCTTCAATCCTCCATCCTCAATCCTCAATCCTCAAGCGTCAATCCTCAATCCTCAATCCTCAACCCTCAATCCTCAGTCCTCAAACCTCAATCCGGAATCCTCAATCCTGAATCCTCAATCTTCAGCCGTGAGTCCTCAACAATCAATTGTCAATCCTCAATCCTCAGTCTTCAATCCTCTATCCTCATTCCGCAATCCTCAATCCTCAATATTCAATCCTCAATACTCAATATTGAATCCTCAATCTTCAATCCTCAATCCTCAATCCTCAGTTCGCAATCATCAATCCTCAATCCTCAGTTCGCAATCATCAATCCTCAATCCTCAGACCTCAGGCATCAATACTCAATCCTCAGTCCTCGTCCTCAATCCACAACACTCAATCCTCAATCCTCAATCTTCATTCATCAGTATTCAACCTTCAATCCTCAATCCTCAATCCTCAATCCTCAATCCTCAATCCTCAATGTTCAATCCTCAACACCCAATCCTCAATCTTCAATCCTCAATCCTCAATCCTCAATCCTCAATCCTCTGTCCTCAAACCTCAATCCTGAATCCTCAATCCTGAATCCTCAAGCTTCAGCCCTCAGTCCTCAACAATCAGTTGTCAATCCTCAATCCTCAATGGAATATCATCAATTCGCAGTTTTCAATACTCAATACTCAATCTGCAATCCTCCAATCTCTATCCACAAACATCAATTCTCATAACTCAACCCTCAACACTCAGTCCCCAATCCTCAATATTCAATCCTCAATCCTCAATCCTCAATCCACAATCCTCAACCTTCAATCCTCAATACTCAATTTTCAATCCTCAATCCTCAATCCTCAATCCTCAATTCTCAATCCTCGGTCGTCAATCTTCAATCCTCAATACTCAATCATCAATTCTCAACCCTCAATCCTCAATCCTCAATCCTCATTCTTCAATCCTCAATACCCAATTATCAATCTTCAACCCTCAATTCTCAATCCTCAATTCTCAATCATCAGTCCTCATCCTCAATTCTCAATTCTCAATTCTCAGTCCTCAATCCTCAATCCTCCATCTTCAATCCTCAATAATCAATCTCCAATCCTAGATCCTCAATCCCCAATCTTCAATCCTTAATCCTCAATCTTCAATCCTCAATCCCCAGTCCTCAACCTTCAATCCTTAATGCTCAATCCTCAATCCTCAATCCTCAGTCCTCAATCCTCAATCCTCAATCCTCCAACCTCAATCCTCAACCGTCAGTCCTCGTCCTCAATACTCAAACCTCAATCCTCAATCCTCAATATTGAATCATCAATTCTCAATCTTCAATTCTCAATCCTCAATCCTCAATCCTCAATCCTCAACCCTCAATCCTCAATATTCAACACACAACCGTCAACCATCAATCCTCAATATTCAACCACAAATCCTCCATTCTCTGTACTCAATAGAATATCCTGAATTCTCATGGTTCAATACTCAATCCACAAAATTCAATAATCAAATCTCAATCCTCAAACATCAATTCTCAACACTCAATCCTCAATACTCAGCCCTCTCTCTTCAATCCTCCATCCTCAATACTCAATCCTCAAGCGTCAATCCTCAATCCTCAATACTCAATCCTCAATCCTCAGTCCTCAGTCCTCAATCCTCTGTCCTCAAACCTCAATCCTGAATCCTCAATCCTGAATCCTCAAGCTACAGCCCTCAGTCCTCAACAATCAGTTGTCAATACTCAATCCTCAATAGAATATCATCAATCCACAGTTTTCAATACTCAATCCCCAATCTGCAGTCTTCAAATCTCTATCGGCAAACATCAATTCACATCACTCAACCCTCAACACTCCGTCCCCAATCCTCAATCTTCAATCCTCAATCCTCAATCCTCAATCCTCAATCCTCAATCCTCAATTTTCAATCCTCAATACGCAACCTTCAATCCTCAATGCTCAATCCTCATTCCTCAATCCTCAGTCCTCAATCCAAAATCCTCAATCCTCAGACCTCAATCCTCAGTCGTCAGTCCTCGTCCTCAATCCACAACACTCAATCCTCAATCCTCAATCTTCAATCATCAATACTCAATCTTCAATCCTCAATCCTCAACCTTCAATCCTCAATCCTCAATTCTCACTCCTCAACATTCAATCCTCGATCGCCAATTCTCAATCCTCAATCCTCAATCCTCAATATTCAACACACAACCGTCGACCATCAATCCTCAATACTCAACCATCAATACTCAATTCTCAATACTCAATAGAATATCCTGAATTCTCATGGTTCAATACTCAATCCACAAAGTTCAATAATCAAATCTCAATCCTCAAACATCAATTCTCAACACTGTATCCTCAATACTCAGTCCTCTCTCTTCAATCCTCCATCCTCAATCCTCAATCCTCAAGCGTCAATCCTCAATCCTCAATCCTCAACCCTCAATCCTCAGTCCTCAAACCTCAATCCGGTATCCTCAATCCTGAATCCTCAATCTTCAGCCGTCAGTCCTCAACAATCAATTGTCAATCATCAATCCTCAATAGAATATCCTCAATTCACAGGTTTCAATACTCAATCCCCATTCTTCAATCTTCAAATCTCAATCCACAAACATCAATTCTCATCTCTCAACCCTCAACACTCAGTCCTCAATCTTCAATTCTCAATCCTCAATCCTCATTCTTCAATCCTCAATTCTCAATCCTCAATCCTCATTCTTCAATCCTCATTCTTCAACCCTCAATACCCAATTCTCAAGCCCCAATCCTCAATCCTCAATCCTCAATCCTCAATCCTCAATCGTCAGGCTTCAATCCTCAATAGTCAACTTTCATTCCTCAATCCTCAATCCTCAATCCTCATTCCTCAATCCTCATTCTTCAATCCTCAATACCCAATCATCATTCTTCAATCCTCAATCCTCAATCCTCAACTCTCAATCCTCAATCCTCAGTCCTCAGTCCTCAAACCTCAATCCTCAACCCTCTGCCCTCATCCTCAATCCTCAATCCTCAATCTTCAATCCTCAATACCCAATCCTCAATCTTCAATCCTCAATCCTCAATCCTCAATCTTCAATCCTCAATAATCAATCTCCAATCCTAGATCCTCAATCCCCAATCTTCAATCCTCAGTCCTCAATCCTCAGTTCGCAAACCTCAATCCTCAATCCTCAGACCTCAGGCATCAATACTCAACCCTCAGTCCTCGTCCTCAATCCACAACCCTCAATCCTCAATCCTCAATCTTCATTCATCAATATTCAACCTTCAATCCTCAATCCTCAATCCTCAATCCTCAATCTTCAATCCTCAATCCTCAATCCTCAATCCTCAATCCTCAATCTTCAATCCTCAATACTCAATCCTCAATCCTCAGACCTCAGGCATTAATACTCAACCCTCAGTCCTCGTCCTCAATCCACAACCCTCAATCCTCGATCCTCAATCTTCATTCATCAATATTCAACCTTCAATCCTCAATCCTCAATCCTCAATCCTCAATCCTCAATGTTCAATCCTCAACACGCAGTCCTCAATCTTCAATCCTCAATCGTCAGGCTTCAATCCTCAATAGTCAACTTTTATTCCTCAATCCTCAATCCTCATTCCTCAATCCTCATTCTTCAATCCTCAATCCTCAATCCTCAACTCTCAATCCTCAATCCTCAGTCCTCAGTCCTCAAACCTCAATCCTCAACCCTCTGCCCTCATCGTCAATCCTCAATCCTCAATCTTCAATCCTCAACCCTCAATCCGCAAGCCTCAATCCTCAATCCTCAACCCTCAGTCCTCAAACCTCAATCCTGAATCGTCAATCCTGAATCCTCAATCTTCAGACCTCAGACCTCAACAATCAGACGTCAATCCTCAATCCTCAATAGAATATCATCAATTCACAGCTTTCAATACTCAATACTCAATCTGCAATCTTCAAATCTCTATCCACAAACATCAATTCTCATCACTCAACCCTCAACGCTCACTCCCCAATCCTCAATATTCAATCCTCAATCCTCAATCCTCAATCCACAATCCTCAAACTTCAATCCTCAATACTCAATCTTCAATGCTCATTCCTCTATTCTCAATCCTCAATCCTCAATCCTCAATCGTCAGGCTTCAATCCTCAATACTCAATCTTGAATCCTCAATCCTCAATCCTCATTCCTAAATCCTCATTCTTCAACCCTCTATACCCAATCTTCAATCTTCAATCCTCAATCCTCAATCCTCAACTCTCAATCCTCAATCCTCAGTCCTCAGTCCTCAGACCTCAATCCTCAACCCTCAGCCCTCATCCTCAATCCTCAATCCTCAATCTTCAATCCTCAATACCCAATCCTCAATCTTCAATCCTCAATCCTCAATCCTCAATCTTCAATCCTCAATCCTCAATCCCCAATATTCAATCCTCAGTCATCAATACTCAATCATCAATCATCAATACTCAATCTTCAATCCTCAACACTCAATCCTCAATCCTCAATCCTCAATCCTCAATATTCAACGCACAACCCTCAGTCATCAATCCTCAAGACTCAACCATCATCCTCAATTCTCAATACTCAATAGAATATTCTGAATTCTCATGGTTCAATACACAATCCACAACATTCAATAATCAAATCTCAATCCTCAAACATCAATTCTCAACACTCAATCCTCAATCCTCAGTCCTCTCTCTTCAACCCTCCATCCTCAATCCTCAATCCTCAAGCGTCAATCCTCAATCCTCATTCTTCAATCCTCAATCCTCAGTCCTCAAACCTCAATTCTGAATCCTCAATCCTGAACCCTCAATCTTCAGCCTTCAGTCCTCAACAATCAGTTGTCATTCCTCAATCCTCAATAGAATATCCTCAATTCACAGCTTTCAATACTCAATACTCAATCTGCAATCTTCCAACCTGTATCCACAAACATCAATTTTCATCACTCAACCCTAAGAACTCAGTCCTCGATGTTCAATCCTCAATCCTCAATTCTCAATCTTCGATCCTCAATACTGAATCTTCAATCCTCAATCCTCAATCCTCAAACCTCAATCCTCAATCCTCAATTTTCAATCCTCAATCCTCAATCCCCAATCCTCAATCATCAATCCTCAATCATCAATCCTCAATCTTCAATACTCAATCCTCAATCCTCAATCCTCAATCCTCAATACTCAACCATCAATCCTCAATCTTCAAAAGTCAATAGAATATCCTGAATTCTCTGAATTCTATACTCATACCTCAATCCTCAACCCTCAGCCCTCATTCTCAATCCTCAATCCACAATCCTCAAACCTAAATCCTCAACCGTCAGTCTTCGTCCTCAATCCTCAACACTCAATCCTCAATCCTCCCATCTTCAATCATCAATACTCAACCTTCAATCCTCAATCCTCAATCCTCAATCCTCAATGCTCAATCCTCAATCCTCAATCCTCAACCGTCAATCTTCAATTCTCAATACTCAATCTGCAATGCTCAATCCTCAATCCTCAATCCTCAATCCTCAATCCGCAATCCTCAACCCTCAATATTCAATCCTCAATACTCAATCTTGAAGCCTCAACCCTGAATCCTCAATCTTCAGCCGTCAGTCCTCAACAATCAATTGTCAATCCTCAATCCTCAGTCTTCAATCCTCAATCCTCATTCCGCAATCCTCAATCCTCAATATTCAATCCTCAATACTCAATATTGAATCCTTAATCTTCAATCCTCAATCCTCAATCCTCAGTTCGCAATCATCAATCCTCAATCCTCAGACCTCAGGCATCAATACTCAATCCTCAGTCGTCGTCCTCAATCCACAACACTCAATCCTCAATCCTCAATCTTCATTCATCAGTATTCAACCTTCAATCCTCAATCCTCAATCCTCAATCCCCAATGTTCAATCCTCAACACCCAATCCTCAATCTTCAATCCTCAATCCTCAATCCTCAATCCTCAATCCTCAATCCTCAATCCTCTGTCCTCAAACCTCAATCCTGAATCCTCAATCCTCAGTCCTCAAACCTCAATTCTGATTCCTCAATACTCAATCTTCAATCCTCAATCCTCAGTCCTCAATACTCAACCATCAATCCTCAATTCTCAATACTCAATATAACATCCTGAACTCTCAGGATTCAATACTCAAACCTCAATCCTCAACCCTCAGCCCTCATCCTCCACCATCAATCCTCAATCCTCAATCCCCAATATTCAATCATCAATATTCAATCGTCAATCCTCAATACTCAATCCTCAATCCTCAATCCACAATACTCAATCTTCAATCCTCAATCCTCAATTCTCAATCCTCATTCTTCAATCCTCAATCCTCAATCCTCAATCCTAAATCCTCAACCTTCAATCCTCAATACTCAATCTTCAATCCTCAATCCTCAATCCTCAATCCTCAATGCTGAATCCTCAATCCTCAATCCTCAACTGTCAATCTTCAATTCTCAATACTCAATCTGCAATGCTCAATCCTCAATCCTCAATCCTCAATCCTCAATCCGCAATCCTCAACCCTCAATATTCAATCCTCAATACTCAATCTTGAAACCTCAATCTTCAATCCTCTATCCTCAATCCTCATCCTTCAATCCTCAATACCCAATCCTCAATCTTCAACCCTCAATCCTCAATCCTCAATTCTCAATCATCAATCCTCAGGCCTCAGTCCTCAAACCTCAATCCTCAAACCTCAGCCCTCATCCTCGATCCTCAATCCTCAATCCTCAATCTTCAACCCTCTATCCTCAATCCTCAATCCTCAATCCTCAATGTTCAATACTCAATCTTCAATCCTCAATCCTCAACCCTCAACCATCAATCCTCAATGCTCAATCCTCAATCCTCAATCTTCAATCATCAATACTCAATCTTCAATCCTCAATCCTCAATCCTCAACCCTCAGACCTCATCGTCAATCCTCAATTCTCAATTCTCAATCCTCAACCTTGAATACTCAATACTCAATGTGCAATCCTCAATCCTCAGTACTCAAACCTCAATTCTGAATCCTCAATACTTAATCTTCAATCCTCAATCCTCAGTCCTCAATCCTCAATACTCAACCATCAATCCTCAATTCTCAGTACTCAATAGAATATCCTGAATTCTCATGGTTCAATACACAATCCACAACATTCAATAATCAAATCTCAATCCGAAAACATCAATTCTCAACACTCAATCCTCAATACTCAGTCCTCCCTCTTCAACCCTCCATCCACAATCCTCAATCCTCAAGCGTCAATCCTCTATCCTCATTCTTCAATCCTCAATCCTCAGTCCTCAAACCTCAATTCTGAATCCTCAATCCTGAACCCTCAATCTTCAGCCCTCAGTCCTCAACAATCAGTTGTCATTCCTCAATACTCAATAGAATATCCTCAATTCACAGCTTTCAATACTCAATACTCAATCTGCAATCTTCCAACCTGTATCCGCAAACATCAATTTTATCACTCAACCCTCAGTACTCAGTCCTCGATGTTCAATCCTCAATCCCCAATTCTCAATCTTCGATCCTCAAGAATGAATCTTCAATCCTCAATCCTCAAACCTCAATTCACAATCCTCAATCCTCAATCCTCATTCTTCATTCCTCAATACCCAATCCTCAATCTTCAATCCTCAATACACAATAATCAATTCTCGATCCTCAATCCTCAATCCTCAGACCTCAAACATCAACACTCAACCCTCAGTCTTCGTCCTCAATCCACAACCCTCAATCCTCAATCCTCAGTCCTCAATCCTCAATCCTCAATCCTCAAACCTCAATCCTCAACCGTCAGTCCTCGTCCTCAATCCTCAAACATCAATCCTCAATCCTTAATCTTCAATCATCAATACTCAATCTTCAATCCTCAATCCTCAATCCTCAATCCTCAATCCTCAATCCTCAATATTCAACACACAACTCTCAACCACCAATCCTCAATACTCAACCATCAATCCTCAATTCTCAATACTCAATAGAATATCCTGAATTCTCATGATTCAATACTCAATCCTCAATATTCAATAATCAAATCTCAATCCTCAAACATCAATTCTCAACACTCAATCCTCAATACTCAGTCCTCTCTCTTCAATCCTCCATCCTCAATCCCCAATCCTCAAGCGTCAATCCTCAATCCTCAGCCCTCAATCCTCGGTCCTCAAACCTCAATCCGGAATCCCCAACCCTGAATCCTCAATCTTCAGCCGTGAGTCCTCAACAATCAATTGTCAATCCTCAATCCTCAGTCTTCAATCCTCAATCCTCATTCCGCAATCCTCAATCCTCAATATTCAATCCTCAATACTCAATATTGAATCCTCAATCTTCAATCCTCAATCCTCAATCCTCAGTTCGCAATCATCAATCCTCAATCCTCAGTTCGCAATCATCAATCCTCAATCCTCAGACCTCAGGCATCAATACTCAATCCTCAGTCCTCGTCCTCAATCCACAACACTCAATCCTCAATCCTCAATCTTCATTCATCAGTATTCAACCTTCAATCCTCAATCCTCAATCCTCAATCCTCAATCCTCAATCCTCAATGTTCAATCCTCAACACCCAATCCTCAATCTTCAATCCTCAATCCTCAATCCTCAATCCTCAATCCTCAATCCTCTGTCCTCAAACCTCAATACTAAATCCTCAATCCTCAGTCCTCAAACCTCCATTCTGATTCCTCAATACTCAATCTTCAATCCTCAATCCTCAGTCCTCAATACTCAACCATCAATCCTCAATTCTCAATACTCAATAGAATATCCTGAACTCTCAGGATTCAATACTCAAACCTCAATCCTCAAACCTCAGCCCTCATCCTCCATCATCAATCCTCAATCCTCAATCCCCAATATTCAATCCTCAATACTCAATCTTCAATCCTCAATCCTCATTCCTCAACCCTCAATCCTCAATCCTCAGTCATCAATACTCAATCTTCAATACTCAATCCTCAATCCTCAATCCTCAATCCTCAATCCTCAATCCTCAACCCTCAATCCTCATTCCTCAAACCTCAATGCCCAACCCTCAGTCCTCGTCCTCAATTCTCAATTCTCAATCCTCAATCCTCAATCCTCAATCTTCAATCCTCAATAATCAATCTCCAATCCTAGATCCCCAACCCCCAATCTTCAATCCTTAATCCTCAATCTTCAATCCTGATTCCCCAGTCCTCAATCTTCAATCCTCAATGCTCAATCCTCAATCAGCAATCTTGAATCCTCAATACTCAATGTGCAATCCTCAATCCTCAGTCCTCAAACCTCAATTCTGAATCCTCAATACTCAATTTTCAATCCTCAATCCTCAGTCCTCAATACTCAACCA
The DNA here is from genome assembly GCF_051401765.1 of Calliopsis andreniformis. Taxonomy (NCBI): domain Eukaryota; kingdom Metazoa; phylum Arthropoda; class Insecta; order Hymenoptera; family Andrenidae; genus Calliopsis; species Calliopsis andreniformis. The sequence continues at coordinate 1,753,544 of NW_027480497.1, forward strand.
TCAATCCTCAATTCTCAATACTCAATAGAATATCCTGAACTCTCAGGATTCAATACTCAAACCTCAATCCTCAACCCTCAGCCATCATCCTCCATCATCAATCCTCAATCCTCAATCCCCAATCTTCAATCCTCAGTCATCAATACTCAATCTTCAATCATCAATACTCAATCTTCAATCCTCAACACTCAATCCTCAATCCACAATCCTCAATCCTCAATATTCAACGCACAACCCTCAGTCATCAATGCTCAAGACTCAACCATCAATCCTCAATTCTCAATACTCAATAGAATATCCTGAATTCTCATGGTTCAATACACAATCCACAACATTCAATAATCAAATCTCAATCCTCAAACATCAATTCTCAACACTCAATCCTCAATACTCAGTCCTCTCTCTTCAACCCTCCATCCTCAATCCTCAATCCTCAAGCGTCAATCCTCAATCCTCATTCTTCAATCCTCAATCCTCAGTCCTCAAACCTCAATTCTGAATCCTCAATCCTGAATCCTCAACCTTCAGCCCTCAGTCCTCAACAATCAGTTGTCATTCCTCAATCCTCAATAGAATATCCTCAATTCACAGCTTTCAATACTCAATACTCAATCTGCAATCTTCCAACCTGTATCCACAAACATCAATTTTCATCACTCAACCCTAAGAACTCAGTCCTCGATGTTAAATCCTCAATCCTCAATTCTCAATCTTCGATCCTCAATACTGAATCTTCAATCCTCAATCCTCAATCCTCAAACCTCAATCCTCAATCCTCAATCTTCAATCCTCAATCCTCAATCCCCAATCCTCAATCATCAATCCTCAATCATCAATCCTCAATCTTCAATACTGAAACCTCAATCCTCAATCCTCAATCCTCAATACTCAACCATCAATCCTCAATCTTCAAAAGTCAATAGAATATCCTGAATTCTCTGGATTCTATACTCATACCTCAATCCTCAACCCTCAGCCCTCATTCTCAATCCTCAATCCACAATCCTCAAACCTAAATCCTCAACCGTCAGTCTTCGTCCTCAGTCCTCAACACTCAATCCTCAATCCTCCCATCTTCAATCATCAATACTCAACCTTCAATCCTCAATACTCAATCCTCAATCCTCAATCCTCAATCCTCAATCCTCAATTCCCATTCTCGATCGTCAATCATCAATCCTCAATTCTCAATCCTCAATCCTCAATCCTCAATCCTCAATCCTCAGACCACAAACATAAATATTCAGCCCTCTGTCCTCGTCCACAATCCACAAACCTCAATCCTCAATCCTCAATCTTCAATCAACAATATCCGATCTTCAGTCCTCAATACTCAGACCTCAATCCTCAATCCTCAATCCTCAATCTTCAATCCTCAATCCTCAATCCTCAATCCTCAATCCTCAATCTTCAATTCTCAATACTCAATCTTCAATCCTCAATCCTCAATACTCAATCCTCAATCCTCATTCTTCAATCCTCATTCTTCAATCCTCAATACCTAATCCTCAATCTTCAATACTCAACCTTCAATCCTCAATCCTCAATCCTCAACCCTCAGACCTCATCGTCAATCCTCAATTCACAATCTTCAAACCTCAGACCTCATCGTTAATCCTCAATTCTCAATCCTCAATCCTCAATCTTGAATCCTCAATACTCAATGTGCAATCCTCAATCCTCAGTACTCAAACCTCAATTCTGAATCCTCAATACTCAATCTTCAATCCTCAATCCTCAGTCCTCAATACTCAACCATCAATCCTCAATTCTCAGTACTCAATAGAATATCCTGAACTCTCAGGATTCAATACTCAAACCTCAATGCTCAACCCTCAGCCCTCATCCTCCATCATCAATACTCAATCCTCAATCCCCAATCTTCAATCCTCAATACTCAATCTTCAATCTGCAATCCTCATTCCTGAATCCTCAATCCTCAATCCTCAGTCATCAATACTCAATCTTCAATACTCAATCCTCAATCCTCAATCCTCAATCCTCAATCCTCAATACTCAACCCTCAATCCTCATTCCCCAAACCTCAATGCCCAACCCTCAGTCCTCGTCCTCAATTCTCAATTCTCAATCCTCAATCCTCAATCCTCAATCCTCAATCCTCAACCCTCAAACCTCAATCCTCAACCGTCAGTCCTCGTCCTCAAACCTCAACCCTCAATCCTCAATCCTCAATCCTCAATCCTCAATATTCATCACACAACCCTCAACCACCAATCCTCAATAATCAACCATCAATCCTCAATTCTCAATACTCAATAGAGTATCCTGAATTCTCATGATTCAATACTCAATCCTCAATATTCAATAATCAAATCTCAATCCTCAAACATCAATTCTCAACACTCAATCCTCAATACTCAGTCCTCTCTCTTCAATCCTCCATCCTCAATCCTCAATTCTCAAGCGTCAATCCTCAATCCTCAGCCCTCAATCCTCGGTCCTCAAACCTCAATCCGGAATCCTCAACCCTGAATCCTCAATCCTCAGCCGTCAGTCCGCAACAATCAATTGTCAATCCTCAATCCTCAGTCTTCAATCCTCAATCCTCATTCCGCAATCCTCAATCCTCAATATTCAATCCTCAATACTCAATATTGAATGCTTAATCTTCAATCCTCAATCCTCAATCCTCAGTTCGCAATCATCAATCCTCAATCCTCACACCTCAGGCATTAATACTCAATCCTCAGTCGTCGTCCTCAATCCACAACACTCAATCCTCAATCCTCAATCTTCATTCATCAGTATTCAACCTTCAATCCTCAATCCTCAATCCTCAATCCCCAATGTTCAATCCTCAACACCCAATCCTCAATCTTCAATCCTCAATCCTCAATACTCAATCCTCAATCCTCAATCCTCAATCCTCTGTCCTCAAACCTCAATCCTGAATCCTCAATCCTCAGCCCTCAAACCTCAATTCTGATTCCTCAATACTCAACCTTCAATCCTCAATCCTCAGTCCTCAATACTCAACCATCAATCCTCAATTCTCAATACTCAATATAATATCCTGAACTCTCAGGATTCAATACTCAAACCTCAATCCTCAACCCTCAGCCCTCATCCTCCATCATCAATCCTCAATCCTCAATCCCCAATATTCAATCATCAATATTCAACCTTCAATCCTCAATCCTCAATCCTCAATCCTCAATCCTCAATCCTCAATGTTCAATCCTCAACACCCAATCCTCAATCTTCAATCCTCAATCCTCAATCCTCAATCCTCAATCCTCTGTCCTCAAACCTCAATCCTGAATCCTCAATCCTGAATCCTGAAGCTTCAGCCCTCAGTCCTCAACAATCAGTTGTCAATCCTCAATCCTCAATGGAATATCATCAATTCGCAGTTTTCAATACTCAATACTCAATCTGCAATCCTCCAATCTCTATCCACAAACATCAATTCTCATAACTCAACCCTCAACACTGAGTCCCCAATCCTCAATATTCAATCCTCAATCCTCAATCCTCAATCCACAATCCTCAACCTTCAATCCTCAATACTCAATTTTCAATCCTCAATCCTCAATCCTCAATCCTCAATTCTCAATCCTCGGTCGTCAATCTTCAATCCTCAATACTCAATCATCAATTCTCAACCCTCAATCCTCAATCCTCAATCCTCATTCTTCAATCCTCAATACCCAATTATCAATCTTCAACCCTCAATTCTCAATCCTCAATTCTCAATCATCAGTCCTCATCCTCAATTCTCAATTCTCAATTCTCAGTCCTCAATCCTCAATCCTCCATCTTCAATCCTCAATAATCAATCTCCAATCCTAGATCCTCAATCCCCAATCTTCAATCCTTAATCCTCAATCTTCAATCCTCAATCCCCAGTCCTCAACCTTCAATCCTTAATGCTCAATCCTCAATCCTCAATCCTCAGTCCTCAATCCTCAATCCTCAATCCTCCAACCTCAATCCTCAACCGTCAGTCCTCGTCCTCAATACTCAAACCTCAATCCTCAATCCTCAATATTGAATCATCAATTCTCAATCTTCAATTCTCAATCCTCAATCCTCAATCCTCAACCCTCAATCCTCAATATTCAACACACAACCGTCAACCATCAATCCTCAATATTCAACCACAAATCCTCCATTCTCTGTACTCAATAGAATATCCTGAATTCTCATGGTTCAATACTCAATCCACAAAATTCAATAATCAAATCTCAATCCTCAAACATCAATTCTCAACACTCAATCCTCAATACTCCGCCCTCTCTCTTCAATCCTCCATCATCAATACTCAATCCTCGAGCGTCAATCCTCAATCCTCAATACTCAATCCTCAATCCTCAGTCCTCAGTCCTCAATCCTCTGTCCTCAAACCTCAATCCTGAATCCTCAATCCTGAATCCTCAAGCTACAGCCCTCAGTCCTCAACAATCAGTTGTCAATACTCAATCCTCAATAGAATATCATCAATCCACAGTTTTCAATACTCAATCCCCAATCTGCAGTCTTCAAATCTCTATCGGCAAACATCAATTCACATCACTCAACCCTCAACACTCCGTCCCCAATCCTCAATCTTCAATCCTCAATCCTCAATCCACAATCCTCAATCCTCAATCCTCAATTTTCAATCCTCAATACGCAACCTTCAATCCTCAATGCTCAATCCTCATTCCTCAATCCTCAGTCCTCAATCCAAAATCCTCAATCCTCAGACCTCAATCCTCAGTCGTCAGTCCTCGTCCTCAATCCACAACACTCAATCCTCAATCCTCAATCTTCAATCATCAATACTCAATCTTCAATCCTCAATCCTCAACCTTCAATCCTCAATCCTCAATTCTCACTCCTCAACATTCAATCCTCGATCGCCAATTCTCAATCCTCAATCCTCAATCCTCAATATTCAACACACAACCGTCGACCATCAATCCTCAATACTCAACCATCAATACTCAATTCTCAATACTCAATAGAATATCCTGAATTCTCATGGTTCAATACTCAATCCACAAAGTTCAATAATCAAATCTCAATCCTCAAACATCAATTCTCAACACTGTATCCTCAATACTCAGTCCTCTCTCTTCAATCCTCCATCCTCAATCCTCAATCCTCAAGCGTCAATCCTCAATCCTCAATCCTCAACCCTCAATCCTCAGTCCTCAAACCTCAATCCGGTATCCTCAATCCTGAATCCTCAATCTTCAGCCGTCAGTCCTCACCAATCAATTGTCAATCATCAATCCTCAATAGAATATCCTCAATTCACAGGTTTCAATACTCAATCCCCATTCTTCAATCTTCAAATCTCAATCCACAAACATCAATTCTCATCTCTCAACCCTCAACACTCAGTCCTCAATCTTCAATCCTCAATCCTCAATCCTCATTCTTCAATCCTCAATTCTCAATCCTCAATCCTCATTCTTCAATCCTCATTCTTCAACCCTCAATACCCAATTCTCAAGCCCCAATCCTCAATCCTCAATCCTCAATCCTCAATCCTCAATCCTCAATCGTCAGGCTTCAATCCTCAATAGTCAACTTTCATTCCTCAATCCTCAATCCTCATTCCTCAATCCTCATTCTTCAATCCTCAATACCCAATCCTCATTCTTCAATCCTCAATCCTCAATCCTCAACTCTCAATCCTCAATCCTCAGTCCTCAGTCCTCAAACCTCAATCCTCAACCCTCTGCCCTCATCCTCAATCCTCAATCCTCAATCTTCAATCCTCAATACCCAATCCTCAATCTTCAATCCTCAATCCTCAATCCTCAATCTTCAATCCTCAATAATCAATCTCCAATCCTAGATCCTCAATCCCCAATCTTCAATCCTCAGTCCTCAATCCTCAGTTCGCAAACCTCAATCCTCAATCCTCAGACCTCAGGCATCAATACTCAACCCTCAGTCCTCGTCCTCAATCCACAACCCTCAATCCTCAATCCTCAATCTTCATTCATCAATATTCAACCTTCAATCCTCAATCCTCAATCCTCAATCCTCAATCTTGAATCCTCAATCCTCAATCCTCAATCCTCAATCCTCAATCTTCAATCCTCAATACTCAATCCTCAATGCTCACACCTCAGGCATTAATACTCAACCCTCAGTCCTCGTCCTCAATCCACAACCCTCAATCCTCGATCCTCAATCTTCATTCATCAATATTCAACCTTCAATCCTCAATCCTCAATCCTCAATCCTCAATCCTCAATGTTCAATCCTCAACACGCAGTCCTCAATCTTCAATTCTCAATCCTCAATCCACAATCCTCAGTCCTCAATCCTCAATCCTCTGTCCTCAAACCTCAATCCTGAATCCTCAATCCTGAATCCTCAAGCTTCAGCCCTCGGTCCTCAACAATCAGTTGTCAATACTCAATCCTCAATAGAATATCATCAATCCACAGTTTTCAATACTCAATGCTCAATCTGCAATCTTCAAATCTCTATCGGCAAACATCAATTCTCATCACTCAACCCTCAACGCTCACTCCCCAATCCTCAATATTCAATCCTCAATCCTCAATCCTCAATCCACAATCCTCAAACTTCAATCCTCAATACTCAATCTTCAATGCTCATTCCTCAATCCTCAATCCTCAATCCTCAATCCTCAATCGTCAGGCTTCAATCCTCAATAGTCAACTTTTATTCCTCAATCCTCAATCCTCATTCCTCAATCCTCATTCTTCAATCCTCAATCCTCAATCCTCAACTCTCAATCCTCAATCCTCAGTCCTCAGTCCTCAAACCTCAATCCTCAACCCTCTGCCCTCATCGTCAATCCTCAATCCTCAATCTTCAATCCTCAATCCTCAATCCACAAGCCTCAATCCTCAATCCTCAACCCTCAGTCCTCAAACCTATATCCTGAATCGTCAATCCTGAATCCTCAATCTTCAGACCTCAGACCTCAACAATCAGACGTCAATCCTCAATCCTCAATAGAATATCATCAATTCACAGCTTTCAATACTCAATACTCAATCTGCAATCTTCAAATCTCTATCCACAAACATCAATTCTCATCACTCAACCCTCAACGCTCACTCCCCAATCCTCAATATTCAATCCTCAATCCTCAATCCTCAATCCACAATCCTCAAACTTCAATCCTCAATACTCAATCTTCAATGCTCATTCCTCTATCCTCAATCCTCAATCCTCAATCCTCAATCGTCAGGCTTCAATCCTCAATACTCAATCTTGAATCCTCAATCCTCAATCCTCATTCCTAAATCCTCATTCTTCAACCCTCTATACCCAATCTTCAATCTTCAATCCTCAATCCTCAATCCTCAACTCTCAATCCTCAATCCTCAGTCCTCAGTCCTCAGACCTCAATCCTCAACCCTCAGCCCTCATCCTCAATCCTCAATCCTCAATCTTCAATCCTCAATACCCAATCCTCAATCTTCAATCCTCAATCCTCAATCCTCAATCTTCAATCCTCAATCCTCAATCCCCAATCTTCAATCCTCAGTCATCAATACTCAATCATCAATCATCAATACTCAATCTTCAATCCTCAACACTCAATCCTCAATCCTCAATCCTCAATCCTCAATATTCAACGCACAACCCTCAGTCATCAATCCTCAAGACTCAACCATCAATCCTCAATTCTCAATACTCAATAGAATATTCTGAATTCTCATGGTTCAATACACAATCCACAACATTCAATAATCAAATCTCAATCCTCAAACATCAATTCTCAACACTCAATCCTCAATCCTCAGTCCTCTCTCTTCAACCCTCCATCCTCAATCCTCAATCCTCAAGCGTCAATCCTCAATCCTCATTCTTCAATCCTCAATCCTCAGTCCTCAAACCTCAATTCTGAATCCTCAATCCTGAACCCTCAATCTTCAGCCTTCAGTCCTCAACAATCAGTTGTCATTCCTCAATCCTCAATAGAATATCCTCAATTCACAGCTTTCAATACTCAATACTCAATCTGCAATCTTCCAACCTGTATCCACAAACATCAATTTTCTTCACTCAACCCTAAGAACTCAGTCCTCGATGTTCAATCCTCAATCCTCAATTCTCAATCTTCGATCCTCAATACTGAATCTTCAATCCTCAATCCTCAATCCTCAAACCTCAATCCTCAATCCTCAATCTTCAATCCTCAATCCTCAATCCCCAATCCTCAATCATCAATCCTCAATCATCAATCCTCAATCTTCAATACTCAATCCTCAATCCTCAATCCTCAATCCTCAATACTCAACCATCAATCCTCAATCTTCAAAAGTCAATAGAATATCCTGAATTCTCTGAATTCTAAACTCATACCTCAATCCTCAACCCTCAGCCCTCATTCTCAATCCTCAATCCACAATCCTCAAACATAAATCCTCAACCGTCAGTCTTCGTCCTCAATCCTCAACACTCAATCCTCAATCCTCCCATCTTCAATCATCAATACTCAACCTTCAATCCTCAATCCTCAATCCTCAATCCTCAATGCTCAATCCTCAATCCTCAATCCTCAACCGTCAATCTTCAATTCTCAATACTCAATCTGCAATGCTCAATCCTCAATCCTCAATCCTCAATCCTCAATCCGCAATCCTCAACCCTCAATATTCAATCCTCAATACTCAATCTTGAACCCTCAACCCTGAATCCTCAATCTTCAGCCGTCAGTCCTCAACAATCAATTGTCAATCCTCAATCCTCAGTCTTCAATCCTCAATCCTCATTCCGCAATCCTCAATCCTCAATATTCAATCCTCAATACTCAATATTGAATCCTTAATCTTCAATCCTCAATGCTCAATCCTCAGTTCGCAATCATCAATCCTCAATCCTCAGACCTCAGGCATCAATACTCAATCCTCAGTCGTCGTCCTCAATCCACAACACTCAATCCTCAATCCTCAATCTTCATTCATCAGTATTCAACCTTCAATCCTCAATCCTCAATCCTCAATCCCCAATGTTCAATCCTCAACACCCAATCCTCAATCTTCAATCCTCAATCCTCAATCCTCAATCCTCAATCCTCAATCCTCAATCCTCTGTCCTCAAACCTCAATCCTGAATCCTCAATCCTCAGTCCTCAAACCTCAATTCTGATTCCTCAATACTCAATCTTCAATCCTCAATCCTCAGTCCTCAATACTCAACCATCAATCCTCAATTCTCAATACTCAATATAACATCCTGAACTCTCAGGATTCAATACTCAAACCTCAATCCTCAACCCTCAGCCCTCATCCTCCACCATCAATCCTCAATCCTCAATCCCCAATATTCAATCATCAATATTCAATCGTCAATCCTCAATACTCAATCCTCAATCCACAATACTCAATCTTCAATCCTCAATCCTCAATTCTCAATCCTCATTCTTCAATCCTCAATCCTCAATCCTCAATCCTAAATCCTCAACCTTCAATCCTCAATACTCAATCTTCAATCCTCAATCCTCAATCCTCAATCCTCAATGCTCAATCCTCAATCCTCAATCCTCAACCGTCAATCTTCAATTCTCAATACTCAATCTGCAATGCTCAATCCTCAATCCTCAATCCTCAATCCTCAATCCGCAATCCTCAACCCTCAATATTCAATCCTCAATACTCAATCTTGAAACCTCAATCTTCAATCCTCTATCCTCAATCCTCATCCTTCAATACTCAATACCCAATCCTAAATCTTCAACCCTCAATCCTCAATCCTCAATTCTCAATCATCAATCCTCAGGCCTCAGTCCTCAAACCTCAATCCTCAAACCTCAGCCCTCATCCTCGATCCTCAATCCACAATCCTCAATCTTCAACCCTCTATCCTCAATCCTCAATCCTCAATCCTCAATGTTCAATACTCAATCTTCAATCCTCAATCCTCAACCCTCAACCATCAATCCTCAATGCTCAATCCTCAATCCTCAATCTTCAATCATCAATACTCAATCTTCAATCCTCAATCCTCAATCCTCAACCCTCAGACCTCATCGTCAATCCTCAATTCTCAATTCTCAATCCTCAATCTTGAATACTCAATACTCAATATGCAATCCTCAATCCTCAGTACTCAAACCTCAATTCTGAATCCTCAATACTTAATCTTCAATCCTCAATCCTCAGTCCTCAATCCTCAATACTCAACCATCAATCCTCAATTCTCAGTACTCAATAGAATATCCTGAATTCTCATGGTTCAATACACAATCCACAACATTCAATAATCAAATCTCAATCCGAAAACATCAATTCTCAACACTCAATCCTCAATACTCAGTCCTCCCTCTTCAACCCTCCATCCACAATCCTCAATCCTCAAGCGTCAATCCTCTATCCTCATTCTTCAATCCTCAATCCTCAGTCCTCAAACCTCAATTCTGAATCCTCAATCCTGAACCCTCAATCTTCAGCCCTCAGTCCTCAACAATCAGTTGTCATTCCTCAATACTCAATAGAATATCCTCAATTCACAGCTTTCAATACTCAATACTCAATCTGCAATCTTCCAACCTGTATCCGCAAACATCAATTTTCATCACTCAACCCTCAGTACTCAGTCCTCGATGTTCAATCCTCAATCCCCAATTCTCAATCTTCGATCCTCAAGAATGAATCTTCAATCCTCAATCCTCAAACCTCAATTCACAATCCTCAATCCTCAATCCTCATTCTTCATTCCTCAATACCCAATCCTCAATCTTCAATCCTCAATACACAATCCTCAATTCTCGATCCTCAATCCTCAATCCTCAGACCTCAAACATCAACACTCAACCCTCAGTCTTCGTCCTCAATCCACAACCCTCAATCCTCAATCCTCAGTCCTCAATCCTCAATCCTCAATCCTCAAACCTCAATCCTCAACCGTCAGTCCTCGTCCTCAATCCTCAAACATCAATCCTCAATCCTTAATCTTCAATCATCAATACTCAATCTTCAATCCTCAATCCTCAATCCTCAATCCTCAATCCTCAATCCTCAATATTCAACACACAACTCTCAACCACCAATCCTCAATACTCAACCATCAATCCTCAATTCTCAATACTCAATAGAATATCCTGAATTCTCATGATTCAATACTCAATCCTCAATATTCAATAATCAAATCTCAATCCTCAAACATCAATTCTCAACACTCAATCCTCAATACTCAGTCCTCTCTCTTCAATCCTCCATCCTCAATCCCCAATCCTCAAGCGTCAATCCTCAATCCTCAGCCCTCAATCCTCGGTCCTCAAACCTCAATCCGGAATCCCCAACCCTGAATCCTCAATCTTCAGCCGTGAGTCCTCAACAATCAATTGTCAATCCTCAATCCTCAGTCTTCAATCCTCAATCCTCATTCCGCAATCCTCAATCCTCAATATTCAATCCTCAATACTCAATATTGAATCCTCAATCTTCAATCCTCAATCCTCAATCCTCAGTTCGCAATCATCAATCCTCAATCCTCAGTTCGCAATCATCAATCCTCAATCCTCAGACCTCAGGCATCAATACTCAATCCTCAGTCCTCGTCCTCAATCCACAACACTCAATCCTCAATCCTCAATCTTCATTCATCAGTATTCAACCTTCAATCCTCAATCCTCAATCCTCAATCCTCAATCCTCAATCCTCAATGTTCAATCCTCAACACCCAATCCTCAATCTTCAATCCTCAATCCTCAATCCTCAATCCTCAATCCTCAATCCTCTGTCCTCAAACCTCAATACTGAATCCTCAATCCTCAGTCCTCAAACCTCCATTCTGATTCCTCAATACTCAATCTTCAATCCTCAATCCTCAGTCCTCAATACTCAACCATCAATCCTCAATTCTCAATACTCAATAGAATATCCTGAACTCTCAGGATTCAATACTCAAACCTCAATCCTCAAACCTCAGCCCTCATCCTCCATCATCAATCCTCAATCCTCAATCCCCAATATTCAATCCTCAATACTCAATCTTCAATCCTCAATCCTCATTCCTCAACCCTCAATCCTCAATCCTCAGTCATCAATACTCAATCTTCAATACTCAATCCTCAATCCTCAATCCTCAATCCTCAATCCTCAATCCTCAACCCTCAATCCTCATTCCTCAAACCTCAATGCCCAACCCTCAGTCCTCGTCCTCAATTCTCAATTCTCAATCCTCAATCCTCAATCCTCAATCTTCAATCCTCAATAATCAATCTCCAATCCTAGATCCCCAACCCCCAATCTTCAATCCTTAATCCTCAATCTTCAATCCTGATTCCCCAGTCCTCAATCTTCAATCCTCAATGCTCAATCCTCAATCCGCAATCTTGAATCCTCAATACTCAATGTGCAATCCTCAATCCTCAGTCCTCAAACCTCAATTCTGAATCCTCAATACTCAATTTTCAATCCTCAATCCTCAGTCCTCAATACTCAACCATCAATCCTCAATTCTCAATACTCAATAGAATATCCTGAACTCTCAGGATTCAATACTCAAACCTCAATCCTCAACCCTCAGCCATCATCCTCCATCATCAATCCTCAATCCTCAATCCCCAATCTTCAATCCTCAGTCATCAATACTCAATCTTCAATCATCAATACTCAATCTTCAATCCTCAACACTCAATCCTCAATCCACAATCCTCAATCCTCAATATTCAGCGCACAACCCTCAGTCATCAATGCTCAAGACTCAACCATCAATCCTCAATTCTCAATACTCAATAGAATATCCTGAATTCTCATGGTTCAATACACAACCCACAACATTCAATAATCAAATCTCAATCCTCAAACATCAATTCTCAACACTCAATCCTCAATACTCAGTCCTCTCTCTTCAACCCTCCATCCTCAATCCTCAATCCTCAAGCGTCAATCCTCAATCCTCATTCTTCAATCCTCAATCCTCAGTCCTCAAACCTCAATCCCCAATCCTCAATCATCAATCCTCAATCATCAATCCTCAATCTTCAATACTGAAACCTCAATCCTCAATCCTCAATCCTCAATACTCAACCATCAATCCTCAGTCTTCAAAAGTCAATAGAATATCCTGAATTCTCTGGATTCTATACTCATACCTCAATCCTCAACCCTCAGCCCTCATTCTCAATCCTCAATCCACAATCCTCAAACCTAAATCCTCAACCGTCAGTCTTCGTCCTCAATCCTCAACACTCAATCCTCAATCCTCCCATCTTCAATCATCAATACTCAACCTTCAATCCTCAATACTCAATCTTCAATCCTCAATCCTCAATCCTCAATCCTCAATTCCCATTCTCGATCGTCAATCATCAATCCTCAATTCTCAATCCTCAATCCTCAATCCTCAATCCTCAATCCTCAGACCACAAACATAAATATTCAGCCCTCTGTCCTCGTCCACAATCCACAAACCTCAATCCTCAATCCTCAATCTTCAATCAACAATATCCGATATTCAGTCCTCAATACTCAGACCTCAATCCTCAATCCTCAATCCTCAATCTTCAATCCTCAATCCTCAATCCTCAATCCTCAATCCTCAATCTTCAATTCTCAATACTCAATCTTCAATCCTCAATCCTCAATACTCAATCCTCAATCCTCATTCTTCAATCCTCATTCTTCAATCCTCAATACCTAATCCTCAATCTTCAATACTCAACCTTCAATCCTCAATCCTCAATCCTCAACCCTCAGACCTCATCGTCAATCCTCAATTCTCAATCCTCAAACCTCAGACCTCATCGTTAATCCTCAATTCTCAATCCTCAATCCTCAATCTTGAATCCTCAATACTCAATGTGCAATCCTCAACCCTCAGTACTCAAACCTCAATTCTGAAACCTCAATACTCAATCTTCAATCCTCAATCCTCAGTCCTCAATACTCAACCATCAATCCTCAATTCTCAGTACTCAATAGAATATCCTGAACTCTCAGGATTCAATACTCAAACCTCAATGCTCAACCCTCAGCCCTCATCCTCCATCATCAATACTCAATCCTCAATCCCCAATCTTCAATCCTCAATACTCAATCTTCAATCTGCAATCCTCATTCCTAAATCCTCAATCCTCAATCCTCAGTCATCAATACTCAATCTTCAATACTCAATCCTCAATCCTCAATCCTCAATCCTCAATCCTCAATACTCAACCCTCAACCCTCATTCCCCAAACCTCAATGCCCAACCCTCAGTCCTCGTCCTCAATTCTCAATTCTCAATCCTCAATCCTCAATCCTCAATCCTCAATGTTCAATCCTCAATAATCAATCTCCAATCCTAGATCCTCAATCCCCAATCTTCTATCCTTAATCCTCAATCTTCAATCCTGATTCCCCAGTCCTCATTCTTCAATCCTCAATGCTCAATCCTCAATCCTCAACCCTCAACCCTCAATCCTCAATCCTCAATCCTCAATCTTCAATCCTCAATACTCAATCGTCAATCCTCAATCCTCAGTCCTCAATCTTCGATCCTCAATGCTCAATCCTCAATCCTCAATCCTCAGCCCTCAATCCTCAATCCTCAACCCTCAAACCTCAATCCTCAACCGTCAGTCCTCGTCCTCAAACCTCAACCCTCAATCCTCAATCCTCAATGTTCAATCATCAATACTCAATCTTCAATCCTCAACACTCAATCCTCAATCCTCAATCCTCAATCCTCAATATTCATCACACAACCCTCAACCACCAATCCTCAATACTCAGCCATCAATCCTCAATTCTCAATACTCAATAGAGTATCCTGAATTCTCATGATTCAATACTCAATCCTCAATATTCAATAATCAAATCTCAATCCTCAAACATCAATTCTCAACACTCAATCCTCAATACTCAGTCCTCTCTCTTCAATCCTCCATCCTCAATCCTCAATCCTCAAGCGTCAATCCTCAATCCTCAGCCCTCAATCCTCGGTCCTCAAACATCAATCCGGAATCCTCAACCCTGAATCCTCAATCTTCAGCCGTCAGTCCGCAACAATCAATTGCCAATCCTCAATCCTCAGTCTTCAATCCTCAATCCTCATTCCGCAATCCTCAGTCCTCAATATTCAATCCTCAATACTCAATATTGAATCCTTAATCTTCAATCCTCAATCCTCAATCCTCAGTTCGCAATCATCAATCCTCAATCCTCAGACCTCAGGCATCAATACTCAATCCTCAGTCGTCGTCCTCAATCCACAACACTCAATCCTCAATCCTCAATCTTCATTCATCAGTATTCAACCTTCAATCCTCAATCCTCAATCCTCAATCCCCAATGTTCAATCCTCAACACCCAATCCTCAATCTTCAATCCTCAATCCTCAATCCTCAATCCTCAATCCTCAATCCTCAATCCTCTGTCCTCAAACCTCAATCCTGAATCCTCAATCCTCAGCCCTCAAACCTCAATTCTGATTCCTCAATACTCAATCTTCAATCCTCAATCCTCAGTCCTCAATACTCAACCATCAATCCTCAATTCTCAATACTCAATATAATATCCTGAACTCTCAGGATTCAATACTCAAACCTCAATCCTCAACCCTCAGCCCTCATCCTCCATCATCAATCCTCAATCCTCAATCCACAATATTCAATCATCAATATTCAATCGTCAATCCTCAATACTCAATCCTCAATCCTCAATCCACAATACTCAATCTTCAATCCTCAATCCTCAATTCTCAATCCTCATTCTTCAATCCTCAATCCTCAATCCTCAATCCTCAATCCTAAATCCTCAATCTTCAATCCTCAATACTCAATCTTCAATCCTCAATCCTCTGTCCTCAATACTCAACCATCAATCCTCAATTCTCAATACTCAATAGAATATCCTGAGCTCTCAGGATTCAATACTCAAACCTCAATCCTCAACCCTCAGCCATCATCCTCCATCATCAATCCTCAATCCTCAATCCCCAATATTCAATCATCAATATTCAATCGTCAATCCTCAATACTCAATCCTCAATCCTCAATCCACAATACTCAATCTTCAATCCTCAATCCTCAATTCTCAATCCTCATTCTTCAATCCTCAATCCTCAATCCTCAATCCTCAATCCTAAATCCTCAATCTTCAATCCTCAATACTCAATCTTCAATCCTCAATCCTCAATCCTCAATCCTCAATGCTCAATCCTCAATCCTCAATCCTCAACCGTCAATCTTCAATTCTCAATACTCAATCTGCAATGCTCAACCCTCAATCCTCAATCCTCAATCCTCAATACTCAACCTTCAATCCTCAATCCTCAATCCTCAATCCTCAATCCTCAATCCTCTGTCCTCAAACCTCAATACTGAATCCTCAATCCTCAGTCCTCAAACCTCCATTCTGATTCCTCAATACTCAATCTTCAATCCTCAATCCTCAGTCCTCAATACTCAACCATCAATCCTCAATTCTCAATACTCAATAGAATATCCTGAACTCTCAGGATTCAATACTCAAACCTCAATCCTCAAACCTCAGCCCTCATCCTCCATCATCAATCCTCAATCCTCAATCCCCAATATTCAATCCTCAATACTCAATCTTCAATCCTCAATCCTCATTCCTCAACCCTCAATCCTCAATCCTCAGTCATCAATACTCAATCTTCAATACTCAATCCTCAATCCTCAATCCTCAATCCTCAATCCTCAATCCTCAACCCTCAATCCTCATTCCTCAAACCTCAATGCCCAACCCTCAGTCCTCGTCCTCAATTCTCAATTCTCAATCCTCAATCCTCAATCCTCAATCTTCAATCCTCAATAATCAATCTCCAATCCTAGATCCCCAACCCCCAATCTTCAATCCTTAATCCTCAATCTTCAATCCTGATTCCCCAGTCCTCAATCTTCAATCCTCAATGCTCAATCCTCAATCCGCAATCTTGAATCCTCAATACTCAATGTGCAATCCTCAATCCTCAGTCCTCAAACCTCAATTCTGAATCCTCAATACTCAATTTTCAATCCTCAATCCTCAGTCCTCAATACTCAACCATCAATCCTCAATTCTCAATACTCAATAGAATATCCTGAACTCTCAGGATTCAATACTCAAACCTCAATCCTCAACCCTCAGCCATCATCCTCCATCATCAATCCTCAATCCTCAATCCCCAATCTTCAATCCTCAGTCATCAATACTCAATCTTCAATCATCAATACTCAATCTTCAATCCTCAACACTCAATCCTCAATCCACAATCCTCAATCCTCAATATTCAGCGCACAACCCTCAGTCATCAATGCTCAAGACTCAACCATCAATCCTCAATTCTCAATACTCAATAGAATATCCTGAATTCTCATGGTTCAATACACAACCCACAACATTCAATAATCAAATCTCAATCCTCAAACATCAATTCTCAACACTCAATCCTCAATACTCAGTCCTCTCTCTTCAACCCTCCATCCTCAATCCTCAATCCTCAAGCGTCAATCCTCAATCCTCATTCTTCAATCCTCAATCCTCAGTCCTCAAACCTCAATCCCCAATCCTCAATCATCAATCCTCAATCATCAATCCTCAATCTTCAATACTGAAACCTCAATCCTCAATCCTCAATCCTCAATACTCAACCATCAATCCTCAGTCTTCAAAAGTCAATAGAATATCCTGAATTCTCTGGATTCTATACTCATACCTCAATCCTCAACCCTCAGCCCTCATTCTCAATCCTCAATCCACAATCCTCAAACCTAAATCCTCAACCGTCAGTCTTCGTCCTCAATCCTCAACACTCAATCCTCAACCCTCCCATCTTCAATCATCAATACTCAACCTTCAATCCTCAATACTCAATCTTCAATCCTCAATCCTCAATCCTCAATCCTCAATTCCCATTCTCGATCGTCAATCATCAATCCTCAATTCTCAATCCTCAATCCTCAATCCTCAATCCTCAATCCTCAGACCACAAACATAAATATTCAGCCCTCTGTCCTCGTCCACAATCCACAAACCTCAATCCTCAATCCTCAATCTTCAATCAACAATATCCGATATTCAGTCCTCAATACTCAGACCTCAATCCTCAATCCTCAATCCTCAATCTTCAATCCTCAATCCTCAATCCTCAATCCTCAATCCTCAATCTTCAATTCTCAATACTCAATCTTCAATCCTCAATCCTCAATACTCAATCCTCAATCCTCATTCTTCAATCCTCATTCTTCAATCCTCAATACCTAATCCTCAATCTTCAATACTCAACCTTCAATCCTCAATCCTCAATCCTCAACCCTCAGACCTCATCGTCAATCCTCAATTCTCAATCCTCAAACCTCAGACCTCATCGTTAATCCTCAATTCTCAATCCTCAATCCTCAATCTTGAATCCTCAATACTCAATGTGCAATCCTCAACCCTCAGTACTCAAACCTCAATTCTGAAACCTCAATACTCAATCTTCAATCCTCAATCCTCAGTCCTCAATACTCAACCATCAATCCTCAATTCTCAGTACTCAATAGAATATCCTGAACTCTCAGGATTCAATACTCAAACCTCAATGCTCAACCCTCAGCCCTCATCCTCCATCATCAATACTCAATCCTCAATCCCCAATCTTCAATCCTCAATACTCAATCTTCAATCTGCAATCCTCATTCCTAAATCCTCAATCCTCAATCCTCAGTCATCAATACTCAATCTTCAATACTCAATCCTCAATCCTCAATCCTCAATCCTCAATCCTCAATACTCAACCCTCAACCCTCATTCCCCAAACCTCAATGCCCAACCCTCAGTCCTCGTCCTCAATTCTCAATTCTCAATCCTCAATCCTCAATCCTCAATCCTCAATGTTCAATCCTCAATAATCAATCTCCAATCCTAGATCCTCAATCCCCAATCTTCTATCCTTAATCCTCAATCTTCAATCCTGATTCCCCAGTCCTCATTCTTCAATCCTCAATGCTCAATCCTCAATCCTCAACCCTCAACCCTCAATCCTCAATCCTCAATCCTCAATCTTCAATCCTCAATACTCAATCGTCAATCCTCAATCCTCAGTCCTCAATCTTCGATCCTCAATGCTCAATCCTCAATCCTCAATCCTCAGCCCTCAATCCTCAATCCTCAACCCTCAAACCTCAATCCTCAACCGTCAGTCCTCGTCCTCAAACCTCAACCCTCAATCCTCAATCCTCAATGTTCAATCATCAATACTCAATCTTCAATCCTCAACACTCAATCCTCAATCCTCAATCCTCAATCCTCAATATTCATCACACAACCCTCAACCACCAATCCTCAATACTCAGCCATCAATCCTCAATTCTCAATACTCAATAGAGTATCCTGAATTCTCATGATTCAATACTCAATCCTCAATATTCAATAATCAAATCTCAATCCTCAAACATCAATTCTCAACACTCAATCCTCAATACTCAGTCCTCTCTCTTCAATCCTCCATCCTCAATCCTCAATCCTCAAGCGTCAATCCTCAATCCTCAGCCCTCAATCCTCGGTCCTCAAACATCAATCCGGAATCCTCAACCCTGAATCCTCAATCTTCAGCCGTCAGTCCGCAACAATCAATTGCCAATCCTCAATCCTCAGTCTTCAATCCTCAATCCTCATTCCGCAATCCTCAATCCTCAATATTCAATCCTCAATACTCAATATTGAATCCTTAATCTTCAATCCTCAATCCTCAATCCTCAGTTCGCAATCATCAATCCTCAATCCTCAGACCTCAGGCATCAATACTCAATCCTCAGTCGTCGTCCTCAATCCACAACACTCAATCCTCAATCCTCAATCTTCATTCATCAGTATTCAACCTTCAATCCTCAATCCTCAATCCTCAATCCCCAATGTTCAATCCTCAACACCCAATCCTCAATCTTCAATCCTCAATCCTCAATCCTCAATCCTCAATCCTCAATCCTCAATCCTCTGTCCTCAAACCTCAATCCTGAATCCTCAATCCTCAGCCCTCAAACCTCAATTCTGATTCCTCAATACTCAATCTTCAATCCTCAATCCTCAGTCCTCAATACTCAACCATCAATCCTCAATTCTCAATACTCAATATAATATCCTGAACTCTCAGGATTCAATACTCAAACCTCAATCCTCAACCCTCAGCCCTCATCCTCCATCATCAATCCTCAATCCTCAATCCACAATATTCAATCATCAATATTCAATCGTCAATCCTCAATACTCAATCCTCAATCCTCAATCCACAATACTCAATCTTCAATCCTCAATCCTCAATTCTCAATCCTCATTCTTCAATCCTCAATCCTCAATCCTCAATCCTCAATCCTAAATCCTCAATCTTCAATCCTCAATACTCAATCTTCAATCCTCAATCCTCTGTCCTCAATACTCAACCATCAATCCTCAATTCTCAATACTCAATAGAATATCCTGAGCTCTCAGGATTCAATACTCAAACCTCAATCCTCAACCCTCAGCCATCATCCTCCATCATCAATCCTCAATCCTCAATCCCCAATATTCAATCATCAATATTCAATCGTCAATCCTCAATACTCAATCCTCAATCCTCAATCCACAATACTCAATCTTCAATCCTCAATCCTCAATTCTCAATCCTCATTCTTCAATCCTCAATCCTCAATCCTCAATCCTCAATCCTAAATCCTCAATCTTCAATCCTCAATACTCAATCTTCAATCCTCAATCCTCAATCCTCAATCCTCAATGCTCAATCCTCAATCCTCAATCCTCAACCGTCAATCTTCAATTCTCAATACTCAATCTGCAATGCTCAACCCTCAATCCTCAATCCTCAATCCTCAATACTCAACCTTCAATCCTCAATCCTCAATCCTCAATCCTCAATTCCCATTCTCGATGGTCAATCATCAATCCTCAATTCTCAATCCTCAATCCGCAATCCTCAATCCTCAATACTCAGACCACAAACATAAATATTCAACCCTCAGTCCTCGTCCACAATCCACAAACCTCAATCCTCAATCCTCAATCTTCAATCAACAATATTCGACATTCAGTCCTCAATTCTCAATCCTCAATCCTCAATCCTCAATCCTCAATCCTCAAACTTCAATCCTCAATGCTCAGCCCTCAATCCTCAGTCCCCAAACCTCAATCCGGAATCCTCAATCCTGAATCCTCAATCTTCAGCCGTCAGTACTCAACAATCAACTGTCAATCCTCAATCCTCAATCTTCAATCCTCAATCCTCAATCCGCAATCCTCAACCCTCAATATTCAATCCTCAATACTCAATCTTGAATCCTCAATCTTCAATCCTCAATGATCAATCCTCAGTTCGCAATCCTCAATCCTCAATCCTCAGACCTCAGGCATCAATACTCAACCCTCAGTCCTCGTCCTCAATCCACAACCCTCAATCCTCAATTCTCAACCTTCATTCATCAGTATTCAACCTTCAATCCTCAAGCCTCAACCCTCAATCCTCAATACCCAATCTTCAATCTTCAACCCTCAATCCTCAATCCTCAATTCTCAATCATCAATCCTCAGTCCTCAGTCCTCAAACCTCAATCCTCAACCCTCAGCCCTCATCCTCAATCCTCAATCCTCAATCCTCAATCTTCAATCCTCTATCCTCAATCCTCAATCCTCAATACTCAATCTTCAATACTCAATCTTCAATCCTCAAACCTCAACCATCAATCCTCAATCCTCAATGCTCAATCCTCAATCCTCAATCTTCAATCATCAATACTCAATCTTCAATCCTCAATCCTCAATCCTCAACCCTCAGACCTCATCGTCAATCCTCAATTCTCAATCCTCAATCCTCAATCTTGCATCCTCAATACTCAATGTGCAATCGTCAATCCTCAGTACTCAAACCTCAATTCTGAATCCTCAATACTCTATCTTCAATCCCCAATCCTCAGTCCTCAATACTCAGCCATCAATCCTCAATTCTCAATACTCAATAGAATATCCTGAACTCTCAGGATTCAGTACTCAAACCTCAAACCTCAACCCTCAGCCCTCATCCTCCATCATCAATCCTCAATCCTCAATCCCCAATCTTCAATCCTCAATACTCAATCTTCAATCCTCAATCCTCATTCCTCAATCCTGAATCCTCAATCCTCAGTCATCAATACTGAATCTTCAATACTCAATCCTCAATCCTCAGTCCTCAATCCTCAATCCTCAACCCTCAATCCTCATTCCTCAAACCTCAATGCGCAACCCTCAGTCCTCGTCCTCAATTCTCAATTCTCAATTCTCAATCCTCAATCCGCAATCCTCAATCCTCAATATTCAACACACAACCGTCAACCATCAATCCTCAATACTCAACCATCAATCCTCAACTCTCAATACTCAAGAGAATATCCTGAATTCTCATGGTTCAATACTCAATCCACAAAATTCTACAATCAAATCTCAATCCTCAAACATCAACTCTCAACACTCAATCCTCAATACTCAGTCCTCTCTCTTCAATCCGCCATCCTCAGTCCTCAATCCTCAAGCGTCAATCCTCAATCCTCAATCCTCAACCCTCAATCCTCAGTCCTCAAACCTCAATCCGGACTCCTCAATCCTGAATCCTCAATCTTCAGCCGTCAGTCCTCAACAATCAATTGTCAATCATCAATCCTCAATAGAATATCCTCAATTCACAGATTTCAATACTCAATGCCCATTCTTCAATCTTCAAATCTCAATCCACAAACATCAATTCTCATCACTCAACCCTCAACACTCAGTCCTCAATCTTCAATCCTCAATCCTCAATCCTCAATCTTCAATACTCAATACTCAATCTCCAATCCTCAATCCTCAATTCTCAATCCTCAATACTCAATCCTCAAACCTCAATCCTCAATCCTCAATCCTCAATCCTCATTCTTCAATCCTCAATACCCAATCCTCAATCTTCAATCCTCAATACTCAATCCTCAATTCTCGATCCTCAATCCTCAATCCTCAGACATCAAACATCAACACTCAACCCTCAGTCTTCGTCCTCAATCCACAACCCTCAATCCTCAATCCTCAGTCCTCAATCCTCAATCCTCAATACTCAAACCTCAATCCTCAACCGTCAGTCCTCGTCCTCAATCCTCAAACATCAATCCTCAATCCTTAATCTTCAATCATCAATACTCAATCTTCAATCCTCAATCCTCAATCCTCAATCCTCAATCCTCAATCCTCAATATTCAACACACAACTCTCAACCACCAATCCTCAATACTCAACCATCAATCCTCAATTCTCAATACTCAATAGAATATCCTGAATTCTCATGATTCAATACTCAATCCTCAATATTCAATAATCAAACCTCAATCCTCAAACATCAATTCTCAACACTCAATCCTCAATACTCAGTCCTCTCTCTTCAATCCTCCATCCTCAATCCCCAATCCTCAAGCGTCAATCCTCAATCCTCAGCCCTCAATCCTCGGTCCTCAAACCTCAATCCGGAATCCCCAACCCTGAATCCTCAATCTTCAGCCGTGAGTCCTCAACAATCAATTGTCAATCCTCAATCCTCAGTCTTCAATCCTCAATCCTCATTCCGCAATCCTCAATCCTCAATATTCAATCCTCAATACTCAATATTGAATCCTCAATGTTCAATCCTCAATCCTCAATCCTCAGTTCGCAATCATCAATCCTCAATCCTCAGTTCGCAATCATCAATCCTCAATCCTCAGACCTCAGGCATCAATACTCAATCCTCAGTCCTCGTCCTCAATTCACAACACTCAATCCTCAATCCTGAATCTTCATTCATCAGTATTCAACCTTCAATCCTCAATCCACAATCCTCAATCATCAATCCTCAATCCTCAATGTTCAATCCTCATCACCCAATCCTCAATCTTCAATCCTCAATCCTCAATCCTCAATCCTCAATCCTCAATCCTCTGTCATCAAACCTCAATCCTGAATCCTCAATCCTCAGTCCTCAAACCTCCATTCTGATTCCTCAATACTCAATCTTCAATCCTCAATCCTCAGTCCTCAATACTCAACCATCAATCCTCAATTCTCAATACTCAATAGAATATCCTGAACTCTCAGGATTCAATACTCAAACCTCAATCCTCAACCCTCAGCCCTCATCCTCCATCATCAATCCTCAATCCTCAATCCCCAATATTCAATCCTCAATACACAATCTTCAATCCTCAATCCTCATTCCTCAACACTCAATCCTCAATCCTCAGTCATCAATACTCAATCTTCAATACTCAATCCTCAATCCTCAATCCTCAATCCTCAATCCTCAATCCTCAATCCTCAACCCTCAATCCTCATTCCTCAAACCTCAATGCCCAACCCTCAGTCCTCGTCCTCAATTCTCAATTCTCAATCCTCAATCCTCAATCCTCAATCTTCAATCCTCAATAATCAATCTCCAATCCTAGATCCCCAATCCCCAATCTTCAATCCTTAATCCTCAATCTTCAATCCTGATTCCCCAGTCCTCAATCTTCAATCCTCAATGCTCAACCCTCAATCCTCAACCCTCAATCCTCAATCCTCAATCCTCAATCCTCAATCCTCAATCCTCTGTCCTCAAACCTCAATCCTGAATTCTCAATCCTGAATCCTCAAGCTTCAGCCCTCAGCCCTCAACAATCAGTTGTCAATCCTCAATCCTCAAAGGAATATCATCAATTCACAGCTTTCAATACTCAATACTCAATCTGCAATCCTCAAATCTCTATCCACAAACATCAATTCTCATCACTCAAACCTCAACACTCAGTCCCCAATCCTCAATATTCAATCCTCAATCCTCAATCCTCAATCTTCAATCCTCAATAATCAACCTCCAATCCTAGATCCTCAATCCCCAATCTTCTATCCTTAATCCTCAATCTCCAATCCTGATTCCCCAGTCCTCATTCTTCAATCCTCAATGCTCAATCCTCAATCATCAACCCTCAATCCTCAATCCTCAGTCCTCAATCCTCAATCTTCAATCCTCAATACTCAATCTTCAATCCTCAATCCTCAGTCCTCAATCTTCGATCCTCAATGCTCAATCCTCAATCCTCAATCCTCAGTCCTCAATTCTCAATCCTCAACCCTCAAACCTCAATCCTCAACCGTCAGTCCTCGTCCTCAAACCTCAACCCTCAATCCTCAATCCTCAATGTTCAATCATCAATACTCAATCTTCAATCCTCAACACTCAATCTTCAATCCTCAATCCTCAATCCTCAATATTCATCACACAACCCTCAACCACCAATCCTCAATACTCAACCATCAATCCTCAATTCTCAATACTCAATAGAATATCCTGAATTCTCATGATTCAATACTCAATCCTCAATATTCAATAATCAAATCTCAATCCTCAAACATCAATTCTCAACACTCAATCCTCAATACTCAGTCCTCTCTCTTCAATCCTCCATCCTCAATCCTCAATCCTCAAGCGTCAATCCTCAATCCTCAGCCCTCAATCCTCGGTCCTCAAACATCAATCCGGAATCCTCAACCCTGAATCCTCAATCTTCAGCCGTCAGTCCGCAACAATCAATTGCCAATCCTCAATCCTCAGTCTTCAATCCTCAATCCTCATTCCGCAATCCTCAATCCTCAATATTCAATCCTCAATACTCAATATTGAATCCTTAATCTTCAATCCTCAATCCTCAATCCTCAGTTCGCAATCATCAATCCTCAATCCTCAGACCTCAGGCATCAATACTCAATCCTCAGTCCTCGTCCTCAATCCACAACACTCAATACTCAATCCTCAATCTTCATTCATCAGTATTCAACCTTCAATCCTCAATCCTCAATCCTCAATCCCCAATGTTCAGTCCTCAACACCCAATCCTCAATCTTCAATCCTCAATCCTCAATCCTCAATCCTCAATCCTCAATCCTCTGTCCACAAACCTCAATCCTGAATCCTCAATCCTCAGTCCTCAAACCTCAATTCTGATTCCTCAATACTCAATCTTCAATCCTCAATCCTCAGTCCTCAATACTCAACCATCAATCCTCAATTCTCAATACTCAATATAATATCCTGAACTCTCAGGATTCAATACTCAAACCTCAATCCTCAACCCTCAGCCCTCATCCTCCATCATCAATCCTCAATCCTCAATCCCCAATATTCAATCATCAATATTCAATCGGCAATCCTCAATACTCAATCCTCAATCCTCAATCCACAATACTCAATCTTCAATCCTCAATCCTCAATTCTCAATCCTCATTCTTCAATCCTCAATCCTCAATCCTCAATCCTAAATCCTCAATCTTCAATCCTTAATACTCAATCTTCAATCCTCAATCCTCAATCCTCAATCCTCAATGCTCAATCCTCAATCCTCAACCGTCAATCTTCAATTCTCAATACTCAATCTGCAATGCTCAATCCTCAATCCTCAATCCTCAATCCTCAATACTCAATCTTCAATCCTCAATCCTCAATCCTCAATCCTCAATTCCCATTCTCGATCGTCAATCATCAATCCTCAATTCTCAATCCTCAATCCGCAATCCTCAATCCTCAATCCTCAGACCACAAACATAAATATTCAACCCTCAGTCCTCGTCCACAATCCACCAACCTCAATCCTCAATCCTCAATCTTCAATCAACAATATTCGACATTCAGTCCTCAATCCTCAATCCTCAATCCTCAATCCTCAATCCTCAAACTTCAATCCTCAATCCTCAGCCCTCAATCCTCAGTCCTCAAACCTCAATCCGGAATCCTCAATCCTGAATCCTCAATCTTCAGCCGTCAGTACTCAACAATCAACTGTCAATCCTCAATCCTCAATCTTCAATACTCAATCCTCAATCCGCAATCCTCAACCCTCAATATTCAATCCTCAATACTCAATCTTGAATCCTCAATCTTCAATCCTCAATGATCAATCCTCAGTTCGCAATCCTCAATCCTCAATCCTCAGACCTCAGGCATCAATACTCAACCCTCAGTCCTCGTCCTCAATCCACAACCCTCAATCCTCAATCCTCAATCCTCAATCCTCAATCCTCAATCTTCGATCCTCTATCCTCAATCCTCAATCTTCAATACTCAATCTTCAATACTCAATCTTCAATCCTCGAACCTCAACCCTCAATCCTCAATCCTCAATGCTCAATCCTCAATCCTCAATCGTCAATCATCAATACTCAATCTTCAATCCTCAATCCTCAATCCTCAACCCTCAGACCTCATCGTCAATCCTCAATTCTCAATCCTCAATCCTCAATCTTGCATCCTCAATACTCAATGTGCAATCGTCAATCCTCGGTACTCAAACCTCAATTCTGAATCCTCAATACTCAATCTTCAATCCCCAATCCTCAGTCCTCAATACTCAGCCATCAATCCTCAATTCTCAATACTCAATAGAATATCCTGAACTCTCAGGATTCAGTACTCAAACCTCAATCCTCAACCCTCAGCCCTCATCCTCCATCATCAATCCTCAATCCTCAATCGCCAATCTTCAATCCTCAATACTCAATCTTCAATCCTCAATCCTCATTCCTCAATCCTCAATCCTCAATCCTCAGTCATCAATACTGAATCTTCAATACTCAATCCTCTATTCTCAGTCCTCAATCCTCAATCCTCAATCCTCAACCCTCAATCCTCATTCCTCAAACCTCAATGCGCAACCCTCAGTCCTCGTCCTCAATTCTCAATTCTCAATTCTCAATCCTCAATCCGCAATCCTCAATCCTCAATATTCAACACACAACCGTCAACCATCAATCCTCAATACTCAACCATCAATCCTCAACTCTCAATACTCAAGAGAATATCCTGAATTCTCATGGTTCAATACTCAATCCACAAAATTCTACAATCAAACCTCAATCCTCAAACATCAACGCTCAACACTCAATCCTCAATACTCAGTCCCCTCTCTTCAATCCGCCATCCTCAGTCCTCAATCCTCAAGCGTCAATCCTCAATCCTCAATCCTCAACCCTCAATCCTCAGTCCTCAAACCTCAATCCGGACTCCTCAATCCTGAATCCTCAATCTTCAGCCGTCAGTCCTCAACAATCAATTGTCAATCATCAATCCTCAATAGAATATCCTCAATTCACAGATTTCAATACTCAATGCCCATTTTTCAATCTTCAAATCTCAATCCACAAACATCAATTCTCATCACTCAGCCCTCAACACTCAGTCCTCAATCTTCAATCCTCAATCCTCAATCCTCAATCTTCTATACTCAATACTCAATCTCCAATCCTCAATCCTCAATTCTCAATCCTCAATACTCAATCCTCAAACCTCAATCCACAATCCTCAATCCTCAATCCTCATTCTTCAATCCTCAATACCCAATCCTCAATCTTCAATCCTCAATACTCAATCCTCAATTCTCGATCCTCAATCCTCAATCCTCAGACCTCAAACATCAACACTCAACCCTCAGTCTTCGTCCTCAATCCACAACCCTCAATCCTCAATCCTCAGTCCTCAATCCTCAATCCTCAATACTCAAACCTCAATCCTCAACCGTCAGTCCTCGTCCTCAATCCTCAAACATCAATCCTCAATCCTTAATCTTCAATCATTAATACTCAATCTTCAATCCTCAATCCTCAATCCTCAATCCTCAATCCTCAATCCTCAATATTCAACACACAACTCTCAACCACCAATCCTCAATACTCAACCATCAATCCTCAATTCTCAATACTCAATAGAATATCCTGAATTCTCATGATTCAATACTCAATCCTCAATATTCAATAATCAAATCTCAATCATCAAACATCAATTCTCAATACTCAATCCTCAATACTCAGTCCTCTCTCTTCAATCCTCCATCCTCAATCCTCAATCCTCAAGCGTCAATCCTCAATCCTCAATCCTCAGCCCTCAATCCTCAGTCCTCAAACCTCAATCCGGAATCCTCAATCCTGAATCCTCAATCTTCAGCCGTCAGTACTTAACAATCAATTGTCAATCCTCAATCCTCAATGTTCAATCCTCAATCCTCAATCCGCAATCCTCAACCCTCAATATTCAATCCTCAATACTCAATCTTGAAACCTGAGTCTTCAATCCTCTATCCTCAATCCTCATTCTTCAATCCTCAATACCCAATCCTCAATCTTCAACCCTCAATCCTCAATCCTCAATTCTCAATCATCAATCCTCAGGCCTCAGTCCTCAAACCTCAATCCTCAAACCTCAGCCCTCATCCTCGATCCTCAATCCTCAATCCTCAATCTTCAATCCTCTATCCTCAATCCTCAATCCTCAAACCTCAATGTTCAATACTCAATCTTCAATCCTCAATCCTCAACCCTCAACCATCAATCCTCAATGCTCAATCCTCAATCCTCAATCTTCAATCATCAATACTCAACCTTCAATCCTCAATCCTCAATCCTCAACCCTCAGACCTCATCGTCAATCCTCAATTCTCAATCCTCAATCCTCAATCTTGAATACTCAATACTCAATGTGCAATCCTCAATCCTCAGTACTCAAACCTCAATTCTGAATCCTCAATACTTAATCTTCAATCCTCAATCCTCAGTCCTCAATCCTCAATACTCAACCCTCAATCCTCATTCCTCAAACCTCAATGCCCAACGCTCAGTCCTCGTCCTCATTTCTCAATTCTCAATTCTCAATCCTCAATCCTCAATCCTCAATCTTCAATCCTCAATAATCAATCTCCAATCCTAGATCCTCAATCCCCAATCTTCTATCCTTAATCCTCAATCTTCAATCCTGATTCCCCAGTCCTCAATCTTCAATACTCAATGCTCAATCCTCAATCCTCAACCCTGGATCCTCAATCCTCAATTCTCAATCCTCGATCGTCAATCTTCAATCCGCAACGCTCAATCTTCAATCCTCAACCGTCAATCCTCAATCCTCAATCCTCATTCTTCAATCCTCAATACCCAATCCTCAATCTTCAACACTTAATCCTCAATCCTCAATTCTCAACCATCAATCCTCAGTCCTCAGTCCTCAAACCTCAATCCTCAACCCTCAGCCCTCATCCTCAGTCCTCAATCCTCAATCCTCAATCCTCAATCCTCAATCCTCAGTCCTCAATCCTCAATCCTCAATCTTCAATCCTCAATACTCAATCTTCAATCCTCAATCCTCAACACTCAATCCTCGATCCACATTCTTCAATCCTCATTCTTCAATCCTCAATACCCAATCCTCAATTTTCAATCCTCAATCCTCAATCCTCAGTTCGCAATCCCCAATCCTCAATCCTCAGACGTCAGGCATCAATACTCAAGCCTCAGTCCTCGTCCTCAATCCACAACACTCAATCCTCAATCCTCAATCTTTATTCATCAATATTCAACCTTCAATCCTCAATCCTCAATCCTCAATCCTCAATCCTCAATCCTCAATGTTCAATCCTCGACACCCAATCCGCAATCTTCAATCATCAATCCTCAATCCTCAATCCTCAATCTTGAGTCCTCAATACTCAAAGTGCAATCCTCAATCCTCAGTCCTCAAACCTCAATTCTGAATCCTCAATACTCAACCTTCAATCCTCAATCCTCAGTCCTCAATACTCAACCATCAATCCTCAATTCTCAGTACTCAATAGAATATCCTGAATTCTCATGGTTCAATACACAATCCACAACATTCAATAATCAAATGTCAATCCTCAAACATCAATTCTCAACACTCAATCCTCAATACCCAGTCCTCTCTCTTCAACCCTCCATCCTCAATCCTCAATCCTCAAGCGTCAATCCTCTATCCTCATTCTTCAATCCTCAATCCTCAGTCCTCAAACCTCAATTCTGAATACTCAATCCTGAACCCTCAATCCTCAGCCCTCAGTCCTCAACAATCAGTTGTCATTCCTCAATCCTCAATAGAATATCCTCAATTCACAGCTTTCAATACTCAATACTCAATCTGCAATCTTCCAACCTGTATCCGCAAACATCAATTTTCATCACTCAACCCTCAGTACTCAGTCCTCGATGTTCAATCCTCAATCCCCAATTCTCAATCTTCGATCCTCAAGAATGAATCTTCAATCCTCAATCCTCAAACCTCAATCCACAATCCTCAATCCTCAATCCTCATTCTTCATTCCTCAATACCCAATCCTCAATCTTCAATCCTCAATACACAATCCTCAATTCTCGATCCTCAATCCTCAATCCTCAGACCTCAAACATCAACACTCAACGCTCAGTCTTCGTCGTCAATCCACAACCCACAATCCTCAATCCTCAGTCCTCAATCCTCTATCCTCAATCCTCAAACCTCAATCCTCAACCGTCAGTCCTCGTCCTCAATCCTCAAACATCAATCCTCAATCCTTAATCTTCAATCATCAATACTCAATCCTCAGTTCGCAATCATCAATCCTCAATCTTCAGACCTCAGGCATCAATACTCAATCGTCAGTCCTCGTCCTCAGTCCACAACACTCAATCCTCAATCCTCAATCTTCATTCATCAGTATTCAACCTTCAATCCTCAATCCTCAATCCTCAATCCTCAATCCTCAATCCTCAATCCTCAATGTTCAATCCTCAACACCCAATCCTCAATCTTCAATCCTCAATCCTCAATCCTCAATCCTCAATCCTCAATCCTCTGTCCTCAAACCTCAATCCTGAATCCTCAATCCTCAGTCCTCAAACCTCCATTCTGATTCCTCAATACTCAATCTTCAATCCTCAATCCTCAGTCCTCAATACTCAACCATCAATCCTCAATTCTCAATACTCAATAGAATATCCTGAACTCTCAGGATTCAATACTCAAACCTCAATCCTCAACCCTCAGCCCTCATCCTCCATCATCAATCCTCAATCCTCAATCCCCAATATTCAATCCTCAATACTCAATCTTCAATCCTCAATCCTCATTCCTCAACCCTCAATCCTCAATCCTCAGTCATCAGTACTCAATCTTCAATACTCAATCCTCAATCCTCAATCCTCAATCCTCAATCCTCAATCCTCAATCCTCAACCCTCAATCCTCATTCCTCAAACCTCAATGCCCAACCCTCAGTCCTGGTCCTCAATTCTCAATTCTCAAACCTCAATCCTCAATCCTCAATTTTCAATCCTCAATAATCAATCTCCAATCCTAGATCCCCAATCCCCAATCTTCAATCCTTAATCCTCAATCTTCAATCCTGATTCCCCATTCCTCAATCTTCAATCCTCAATGCTCAATCCTCAATCCTCAACCCTCAATCCTCAATCCTCAATCCTCAGTCCTCAAACCTCAATCCTCAACCCTCAGCCCACATCCTCAATCCTCAATCCTCAATCCTCAATCTTCAACCCTCAATCCTCAATCTTCAATCCTCAATAATCAATCTCCAATCCTAGATCCTCAATCCCCAATCTTCAATCCTTAATCCTCAAACTTCAATCCTCATTCCACAGTCCTCAATCTTCAATCCTCAATGCTCAATACTCAATCCTCAATCCTTAATCCTCAAACTTCAATCCTCATTCCCCAGTCCTCAATCTTCAATCCTCAATGCTCAATACTCAATCCTCAATCTTCAATCCCCAATCCTCAGTCCTCAATCCTCAATCCTCAATCCTCCAACCTCAATCCTCAACCGTGTGTCCTCGTCCTCAATACTCAAACCTCAATCCTCAATCCTCAATCCTCAATCCTCAATCCTCAATCCTCAATCGTCAATCATCAATACTCAATCTTCAATCCTCAATCCTCAATCCTCAACCCTCAGACCTCATCGTCAATCCTCAATTCTCAATCCTCAATCCTCAATCTTGCATCCTCAATACTCAATGTGCAATCGTCAATCCTCGGTACTCAAACCTCAATTCTGAATCCTCAATACTCAATCTTCAATCCCCAATCCTCAGTCCTCAATACTCAGCCATCAATCCTCAATTCTCAATACTCAATAGAATATCCTGAACTCTCAGGATTCAGTACTCAAACCTCAATCCTCAACCCTCAGCCCTCATCCTCCATCATCAATCCTCAATCCTCAATCGCCAATCTTCAATCCTCAATACTCAATCTTCAATCCTCAATCCTCATTCCTCAAT
Organism: Calliopsis andreniformis; assembly: GCF_051401765.1. Classification (NCBI taxonomy): domain Eukaryota; kingdom Metazoa; phylum Arthropoda; class Insecta; order Hymenoptera; family Andrenidae; genus Calliopsis; species Calliopsis andreniformis. The sequence continues at coordinate 1,786,518 of NW_027480497.1, forward strand.
CCTCAATCCTCAATCCTCAGTCATCAATACTGAATCTTCAATACTCAATCCTCTATTCTCAGTCCTCAATCCTCAATCCTCAATCCTCAACCCTCAATCCTCATTCCTCAAACCTCAATGCGCAACCCTCAGTCCTCGTCCTCAATTCTCAATTCTCAATTCTCAATCCTCAATCCGCAATCCTCAATCCTCAATATTCAACACACAACCGTCAACCATCAATCCTCAATACTCAACCATCAATCCTCAACTCTCAATACTCAAGAGAATATCCTGAATTCTCATGGTTCAATACTCAATCCACAAAATTCTACAATCAAACCTCAATCCTCAAACATCAACGCTCAACACTCAATCCTCAATACTCAGTCCCCTCTCTTCAATCCGCCATCCTCAGTCCTCAATCCTCAAGCGTCAATCCTCAATCCTCAATCCTCAACCCTCAATCCTCAGTCCTCAAACCTCAATCCGGACTCCTCAATCCTGAATCCTCAATCTTCAGCCGTCAGTCCTCAACAATCAATTGTCAATCATCAATCCTCAATAGAATATCCTCAATTCACAGATTTCAATACTCAATGCCCATTTTTCAATCTTCAAATCTCAATCCACAAACATCAATTCTCATCACTCAGCCCTCAACACTCAGTCCTCAATCTTCAATCCTCAATCCTCAATCCTCAATCTTCTATACTCAATACTCAATCTCCAATCCTCAATCCTCAATTCTCAATCCTCAATACTCAATCCTCAAACCTCAATCCACAATCCTCAATCCTCAATCCTCATTCTTCAATCCTCAATACCCAATCCTCAATCTTCAATCCTCAATACTCAATCCTCAATTCTCGATCCTCAATCCTCAATCCTCAGACCTCAAACATCAACACTCAACCCTCAGTCTTCGTCCTCAATCCACAACCCTCAATCCTCAATCCTCAGTCCTCAATCCTCAATCCTCAATACTCAAACCTCAATCCTCAACCGTCAGTCCTCGTCCTCAATCCTCAAACATCAATCCTCAATCCTTAATCTTCAATCATTAATACTCAATCTTCAATCCTCAATCCTCAATCCTCAATCCTCAATCCTCAATCCTCAATATTCAACACACAACTCTCAACCACCAATCCTCAATACTCAACCATCAATCCTCAATTCTCAATACTCAATAGAATATCCTGAATTCTCATGATTCAATACTCAATCCTCAATATTCAATAATCAAATCTCAATCATCAAACATCAATTCTCAATACTCAATCCTCAATACTCAGTCCTCTCTCTTCAATCCTCCATCCTCAATCCTCAATCCTCAAGCGTCAATCCTCAATCCTCAATCCTCAGCCCTCAATCCTCAGTCCTCAAACCTCAATCCGGAATCCTCAATCCTGAATCCTCAATCTTCAGCCGTCAGTACTTAACAATCAATTGTCAATCCTCAATCCTCAATGTTCAATCCTCAATCCTCAATCCGCAATCCTCAACCCTCAATATTCAATCCTCAATACTCAATCTTGAAACCTGAGTCTTCAATCCTCTATCCTCAATCCTCATTCTTCAATCCTCAATACCCAATCCTCAATCTTCAACCCTCAATCCTCAATCCTCAATTCTCAATCATCAATCCTCAGGCCTCAGTCCTCAAACCTCAATCCTCAAACCTCAGCCCTCATCCTCGATCCTCAATCCTCAATCCTCAATCTTCAATCCTCTATCCTCAATCCTCAATCCTCAAACCTCAATGTTCAATACTCAATCTTCAATCCTCAATCCTCAACCCTCAACCATCAATCCTCAATGCTCAATCCTCAATCCTCAATCTTCAATCATCAATACTCAACCTTCAATCCTCAATCCTCAATCCTCAACCCTCAGACCTCATCGTCAATCCTCAATTCTCAATCCTCAATCCTCAATCTTGAATACTCAATACTCAATGTGCAATCCTCAATCCTCAGTACTCAAACCTCAATTCTGAATCCTCAATACTTAATCTTCAATCCTCAATCCTCAGTCCTCAATCCTCAATACTCAACCCTCAATCCTCATTCCTCAAACCTCAATGCCCAACGCTCAGTCCTCGTCCTCATTTCTCAATTCTCAATTCTCAATCCTCAATCCTCAATCCTCAATCTTCAATCCTCAATAATCAATCTCCAATCCTAGATCCTCAATCCCCAATCTTCTATCCTTAATCCTCAATCTTCAATCCTGATTCCCCAGTCCTCAATCTTCAATACTCAATGCTCAATCCTCAATCCTCAACCCTGGATCCTCAATCCTCAATTCTCAATCCTCGATCGTCAATCTTCAATCCGCAACGCTCAATCTTCAATCCTCAACCGTCAATCCTCAATCCTCAATCCTCATTCTTCAATCCTCAATACCCAATCCTCAATCTTCAACACTTAATCCTCAATCCTCAATTCTCAACCATCAATCCTCAGTCCTCAGTCCTCAAACCTCAATCCTCAACCCTCAGCCCTCATCCTCAGTCCTCAATCCTCAATCCTCAATCCTCAATCCTCAATCCTCAGTCCTCAATCCTCAATCCTCAATCTTCAATCCTCAATACTCAATCTTCAATCCTCAATCCTCAACACTCAATCCTCGATCCACATTCTTCAATCCTCATTCTTCAATCCTCAATACCCAATCCTCAATTTTCAATCCTCAATCCTCAATCCTCAGTTCGCAATCCCCAATCCTCAATCCTCAGACGTCAGGCATCAATACTCAAGCCTCAGTCCTCGTCCTCAATCCACAACACTCAATCCTCAATCCTCAATCTTTATTCATCAATATTCAACCTTCAATCCTCAATCCTCAATCCTCAATCCTCAATCCTCAATCCTCAATGTTCAATCCTCGACACCCAATCCGCAATCTTCAATCATCAATCCTCAATCCTCAATCCTCAATCTTGAGTCCTCAATACTCAAAGTGCAATCCTCAATCCTCAGTCCTCAAACCTCAATTCTGAATCCTCAATACTCAACCTTCAATCCTCAATCCTCAGTCCTCAATACTCAACCATCAATCCTCAATTCTCAGTACTCAATAGAATATCCTGAATTCTCATGGTTCAATACACAATCCACAACATTCAATAATCAAATGTCAATCCTCAAACATCAATTCTCAACACTCAATCCTCAATACCCAGTCCTCTCTCTTCAACCCTCCATCCTCAATCCTCAATCCTCAAGCGTCAATCCTCTATCCTCATTCTTCAATCCTCAATCCTCAGTCCTCAAACCTCAATTCTGAATACTCAATCCTGAACCCTCAATCCTCAGCCCTCAGTCCTCAACAATCAGTTGTCATTCCTCAATCCTCAATAGAATATCCTCAATTCACAGCTTTCAATACTCAATACTCAATCTGCAATCTTCCAACCTGTATCCGCAAACATCAATTTTCATCACTCAACCCTCAGTACTCAGTCCTCGATGTTCAATCCTCAATCCCCAATTCTCAATCTTCGATCCTCAAGAATGAATCTTCAATCCTCAATCCTCAAACCTCAATCCACAATCCTCAATCCTCAATCCTCATTCTTCATTCCTCAATACCCAATCCTCAATCTTCAATCCTCAATACACAATCCTCAATTCTCGATCCTCAATCCTCAATCCTCAGACCTCAAACATCAACACTCAACGCTCAGTCTTCGTCGTCAATCCACAACCCACAATCCTCAATCCTCAGTCCTCAATCCTCTATCCTCAATCCTCAAACCTCAATCCTCAACCGTCAGTCCTCGTCCTCAATCCTCAAACATCAATCCTCAATCCTTAATCTTCAATCATCAATACTCAATCCTCAGTTCGCAATCATCAATCCTCAATCTTCAGACCTCAGGCATCAATACTCAATCGTCAGTCCTCGTCCTCAGTCCACAACACTCAATCCTCAATCCTCAATCTTCATTCATCAGTATTCAACCTTCAATCCTCAATCCTCAATCCTCAATCCTCAATCCTCAATCCTCAATCCTCAATGTTCAATCCTCAACACCCAATCCTCAATCTTCAATCCTCAATCCTCAATCCTCAATCCTCAATCCTCAATCCTCTGTCCTCAAACCTCAATCCTGAATCCTCAATCCTCAGTCCTCAAACCTCCATTCTGATTCCTCAATACTCAATCTTCAATCCTCAATCCTCAGTCCTCAATACTCAACCATCAATCCTCAATTCTCAATACTCAATAGAATATCCTGAACTCTCAGGATTCAATACTCAAACCTCAATCCTCAACCCTCAGCCCTCATCCTCCATCATCAATCCTCAATCCTCAATCCCCAATATTCAATCCTCAATACTCAATCTTCAATCCTCAATCCTCATCCCTCAACCCTCAATCCTCAATCCTCAGTCATCAGTACTCAATCTTCAATACTCAATCCTCAATCCTCAATCCTCAATCCTCAATCCTCAATCCTCAATCCTCAACCCTCAATCCTCATTCCTCAAACCTCAATGCCCAACCCTCAGTCCTGGTCCTCAATTCTCAATTCTCAAACCTCAATCCTCAATCCTCAATTTTCAATCCTCAATAATCAATCTCCAATCCTAGATCCCCAATCCCCAATCTTCAATCCTTAATCCTCAATCTTCAATCCTGATTCCCCATTCCTCAATCTTCAATCCTCAATGCTCAATCCTCAATCCTCAACCCTCAATCCTCAATCCTCAATCCTCAGTCCTCAAACCTCAATCCTCAACCCTCAGCCCACATCCTCAATCCTCAATCCTCAATCCTCAATCTTCAACCCTCAATCCTCAATCTTCAATCCTCAATAATCAATCTCCAATCCTAGATCCTCAATCCCCAATCTTCAATCCTTAATCCTCAAACTTCAATCCTCATTCCACAGTCCTCAATCTTCAATCCTCAATGCTCAATACTCAATCCTCAATCCTTAATCCTCAAACTTCAATCCTCATTCCCCAGTCCTCAATCTTCAATCCTCAATGCTCAATACTCAATCCTCAATCTTCAATCCCCAATCCTCAGTCCTCAATCCTCAATCCTCAATCCTCCAACCTCAATCCTCAACCGTGTGTCCTCGTCCTCAATACTCAAACCTCAATCCTCAATCCTCAATCCTCAATCCTCAACCCTCAATCCTCAATATTCAACACACAACTCTCAACCACCAATCCTCAATACTCAACCGTCAATCCTCAATTCTCAATACTCAATAGAATATCCTGAATTCTCATGATTCAATACTCAATCCTCAATATTCAATAATCAAATCTCAATCCTCAAACATCAATTCTCAACACTCAATCCTCAATACTCAGTCCTCTCTCTTCAATCCACCATCCTCAATCCTCAATCCTCAAGCGTCAATCCTCAATCCTCAATCCTCAGCCCTCAATCCTCAGTCCTCAAACCTCAATCCTCAAACATCAATCCTCAATCCTTAATCTTCAATCATCAATACTCAATCTTCAATCCTCAATCCTCAATCCTCAATCCTCAATCCTCAATCCTCAATATTCAACACACAACTCTCAACCACCAATCCTCAATACTCAACCATCAATCCTCAATTCTCAATACTCAATAGAATATCCTGAATTCTCATGATTCAATACTCAATCCTCAATATTCAATAATCAAATCTCAATCCTCAAACATCAATTCTCAACACTCAATCCTCAATACTCAGTCCTCTCTCTTCAATCCTCCATCCTCAATCCCCAATCCTCAAGCGTCAATCCTCAATCCTCAGCCCTCAATCCTCGGTCCTCAAGCCTCAATCCGGAATCCCCAACCCTGAATCCTCAATCTTCAGCCGTGAGTCCTCAACAATCAATTGTCAATCCTCAATACACAATCTTCAATCCTCAATCCTCATTCCTCAACACTCAATCCTCAATCCTCAGTCATCAATACTCAATCTTCAATACTCAATCCTCAATCCTCAATCCTCAATCCTCAATCCTCAATCTTCAATCCTCAATAATCAATCTCCAATCCTAGATCCCCAATCCCAAATCTTCAATCCTTAATCCTCAATCTTCAATCCTGATTCCCCAGTCCTCAATCTTCAATCCTCAATGCTCAATCCTCAATCCTCAACCCTCAATCCTCAATCCTCAATCCTCAATCCTCAATCCTCAATCCTCTGTCCTCAAACCTCAATCCTGAATTCTCAAACCTGAATCCTCAAGCTTCAGCCCTCAGCCCTCAACAATCAGTTGTCAATCCTCAATCCTCAAAGGAATATCATCAATTCACAGCTTTCAATACTCAATACTCAATCTGCAATCCTCAAATCTCTATCCACAAACATCAATTCTCATCACTCAAACCTCAACACTCAGTCCCCAATCCTCAATATTCAATCCTCAATACCTAATCCTCAATCTTCAATACTCAATCATCAATCCTCAATCCTCAATCCCCAACCTTCAATCCTCAATACTCAATCTTCAATCTGCAATCCTCATTCCTAAATCCTCAATCCTCAATCCTCAGTCATCAATACTCAATCTTCAATACTCAATCCTCAATCCTCAATCCTCAATCCTCAATCCTCAATACTCAACCCTCAATCCTCATTCCCCAAACCTCAATGCCCAACCCTCAGTCCTCGTCCTCAATTCTCAATTCTCAATTCTCAATTCTCAATCCTCAATCCTCAATCTTCAATCCTCAATAATCAACCTCCAATCCTAGATCCTCAATCCCCAATCTTCTATCCTTAATCCTCAATCTTCAATCCTGATTCCCCAGTCCTCATTCTTCAATCCTCAATGCTCAATCCTCAATCCTCAATCCTCAATCCTCAATCCTCAGTCCTCAATCCTCAATCTTCAATCCTCAATACTCAATCTTCAATCCTCAATCCTCAGTCCTCAATCTTCGATCCTCAATGCTCAATCCTCAATCCTCAATCCTCAGTCCTCAATTCTCAATCCTCAACCCTCAAACCTCAATCCTCAACCGTCAGTCCTCGTCCTCAAACCTCAACCCTCAATCCTCAATCCTCAATGTTCAATCATCAATACTCAATCTTCAATCCTCAACACTCAATCTTCAATCCTCAATCCTCAATCCTCAATATTCATCACACAACCCTCAACCACCAATCCTCAATACTCAACCATCAATCCTCAATTCTCAATACTCAATAGAATATCCTGAATTCTCATGATTCAATACTCAATCCTCAATATTCAATAATCAAATCTCAATCCTCAAACATCAATTCTCAACACTCAATCCTCAATACTCAGTCCTCTCTCTTCAATCCTCCATCCTCAATCCTCAATCCTCAAGCGTCAATCCTCAATCCTCAGCCCTCAATCCTCGGTCCTCAAACCTCAATCCGGAATCCTCAACCCTGAATCCTCAATCTTCAGCCGTCAGTCCTCAACAATCAATTGTCAATCCTCAATCCTCAGTCTTCAATCCTCAATCCTCATTCCGCAATCCTCAATCCTCAATATTCAATCCTCAATACCCAATATTGAATCCTTAATCTTCAATCCACAATCCTCAATCCTCAGTTCGCAATCATCAATCCTCAATCCTCAGACCTCAGGCATCAATACTCAATCCTCAGTCCTCGTCCTCAATCCACAACACTCAATCCTCAATCCTCAATCTTCATTCATCAGTATTCAACCTTCAATCCTCAATCCTCAATCCTCAATCCCCAATGTTCAGTCCTCAACACCCAATTCTCAATCTTCAATCCTCAATCCTCAATCCTCAATCCTCAATCCTCAATCCTCTGTCCACAAACCTCAATCCTGAATCCTCAATCCTCAGTCCTCAAACCTCAATTCTGATTCCTCAATACTCAATCTTCAATCCTCAATCCTCAGTCCTCAATACTCAACCATCAATCCTCATTTCTCAATACTCAATATAATATCCTGAACTCTCAGGATTCAATACTCAAACCTCAATCCTCAACCCTCAGCCCTCATCCTCCATCATCAATCCTCAATCCTCAATCCCCAATATTCAATCATCAATATTCAATCGTCAATCCTCAATACTCAATCCTCAATCCTCAATCCACAATACTCAATCTTCAATCCTCAATCCTCAATTCTCAATCCTCATTCTTCAATCCTCAATCCTCAATCCTCAATCCTAAATCCTCAATCTTCAATCCTTAATACTCAATCTTCAATCCTCAATCCTCAATCCTCAGTCCTCAATGCTCAATCCTCAATCCTCAACCGTCAATCTTCAATTCTCAATACTCAATCTGCAATGCTCAATCCTCAATCCTCAATCCTCAATCCTCAATACTCAATCTTCAATCCTCAATCCTCAATCCTCAATCCTCAATTCCCATTCTCGATCGTCAATCATCAATCCTCAATTCTCAATCCTCAATCCGCAATCCTCAATCCTCAATCCTCAGACCACAAACATAAATATTCAACCCTCAGTCTTCGTCCACAATCCACCAACCTCAATCCTCAATCCTCAATCTTCAATCAACAATATTCGACATTCAGTCCTCAATCCTCAATCCTCAATCCTAAATCCTCAATCCTCAAACTTGAATCCTCAATCCTCAGCCCTTAATCCTCAGTCCTCAAACCTCAATCCGGAATCCTCAATCCTGAATCCTCAATCTTCTGCCGTCAGTACTCAACAATCAACTGTCAATCCTCAATCCTCAATCTTCAATCCTCAATCCTCAATCCGCAATCCTCAACCCTCAATATTCAATCCTCAATACTCAATCTTGAATCCTCAATCTTCAATCCTCAATGATCAATCCTCAGTTCGCAATCCTCAATCCTCAATCCTCAGACCTCAGGCATCAATACTCAACCCTCAGTCCTCGTCCTCAATCCACAACCCTCAATCCTCAATCCTCAATCCTCAATCCTCAATCCTCAATCTTCGATCCTCTATCCTCAATCCTCAATCCTCAATACTCAATCTTCAATACTCAATCTTCAATCCTCGAACCTCAACCCTCAATCCTCAATCCTCAATGCTCAATCCTCAATCCTCAATCGTCAATCATCAATACTCAATCTTCAATCCTCAATCCTCAATCCTCAACCCTCAGACCTCATCGTCAATCCTCAATTCTCAATCCTCAATCCTCAATCTTGCATCCTCAATACTCAATGTGCAATCGTCAATCCTCAGTACTCAAACCTCAATTCTGAATCCTCAATACTCAATCTTCAATCCCCAATCCTCAGTCCTCAATACTCAGCCATCAATCCTCAATTCTCAATACTCAATAGAATATCCTGAACTCTCAGGATTCAGTACTCAAACCTCAATCCTCAACCCTCAGCCCTCATCCTCCATCATCAATCCTCAATCCTCAATCGCCAATCTTCAATCCTCAATACTCAATATTCAATCCTCAATCCTCATTCCTCAATCCTCAATCCTCAATCCTCAGTCATCAATACTGAATCTTCAATACTCAATCCTCTATTCTCAGTCCTCAATCCTCAATCCTCAATCCTCAATAATCAATCTCCAATCCTAGATCCTCAATCCCCAATCTTCAATCCTTAACCCTCGAACTTCAATCCTCATTCCCCAGTCCTCAATCTTCAATCCTCAATGCTCAATACTCAATCCTCAATCCTTAATCCTCAAACTTCAATCCTCATTCCCCAGTCCTCAATCTTCAATCATCAATGCTCAATACTCAATCCTCAATCTTCAATCCTCAATCCTCAGTCCTCAATCCTCAATCCTCAATCCTCCAACCTCAATCCTCAACCGTGAGTCCTCGTCCTCAATACTCAAACCTCAATCCTCAATCCTCAATGTTCAATCCTCAACACCCAATCCTCAATTCTCAATTCTCAATTCTCAATCCTCAATCCTCAATCCTCAATCTTCAATCCTCAATAATCAATCTCCAATCCTAGATCCTCAATCCCCAATCTTCAATCCTTAATCCTCAATCTTCAATCCTCAATCCCCAGTACTCAATCTTCAATCCTTAATGCTCAATCCTCAATCCTCAATCCTCAGTCCTCAATCCTCAATCCTCAATCTTCCAACCTCAATCCTCAACCGTCAGTCCTCGTCCTCAATACTCAAACCTCAATCCTCAATCCTCAATATTGAATCATCAATTCTCAATCTTCAATTCTCAATCCTCAATCCTCAATCCTCAACCCTCAATCCTTAATATTCAACACACAACCGTCAACCATCAATCCTCAATATTCAACCATAAATCCTCCATTCTCAATACTCAATAGAATATTCTGAATCCTCATGGTTCAATACTCAATCCACAAAATTCAATAATCAAATCTCAATCCTCAAACATCAATTCTCAACACTCAATCCTCAATACTCAGTCCTCTCTCATCAATCCTCCATCCTCAATCCTCAATCCTCAATCCTCATTCTTCAATCCTCAATCCACAATCCACAACCTTCAATCCTCAATACCCAATCTTGAATCCTCAATCCTCAATCCTCATTCTTCAATCCTCAATACCCAATCCTCAATCTTCAATCCTCAATTCTCAATCCTCAATCCTGAGACCTCAAACATAAATATTCAACACTCAGTCCACGTCCTCAATCCACAACCCTCAATCCTCATTCTTCAATCCTCAACATCCAATCCTCAATCTTCAATCCTCAATCCTCAATCCACAATTCTCAGTTCTCAATCCTCAATCCTCAATCCTCAATCTTCAATCATCAGTATTCAATCTTCAATCCTCAATCCTCAATCCTCAATACTCAATCCTCAATCCTCAATATTCTATCCTCAATAGCCAATCCTCAATCTTCAATCCTCAATCCTCAATCCTCAATCCTCAATCCTCAATACCCAATCCTCAATCCTCAGTCCTCAAACCTCAATTCTGAATCCTCAATCCTGAATCCTCAATCTTCAGCCCTCAGTCCTCAACAATCAGTTGTCAATCCTCAATCCTCAATAGAATATCCTCATTTAACAGGTTTCAATACCTAATAGTCAACCTGCAATCTTCAAATCTCTATCCACAAACATCAATTCTCATCACTCAACCTTCAACACTCAGTCCCCAATCCTCAATCTTCAATACTCGATCCTCAATCCTCAATCCTCAATCGTCAATCTCCAATCCTGAATACTCAATCTTCAATCCTCAATCCTCAATCCCCAATCCTCAATCCTCATTCTTCAATCCTCAATACCCAATCCTCAATCTTCAATCTTCAATCCTCAATACTCAATCTTCAATCATCAATCCTCAATTCTCAATCCTCAATACTCAATCCTCAAACCTCAATCCTCAATCCTCAATCCTCAATCCTCATACTTCAATCCTCAATTCTCAATCCTCAATCCTCAATCCTCAGACTTCAAACATCAATACTCAACCCTCAGTCCTCGTGCTCAATCCACAACCCTCAATCCTCAACCCTCAATCTTCAATCATTAATATTCAATCTTCAATCCTCAATCCTCAACCCTCAATCCCCAGCACCCAATCCTCAATGCTCAATCCTCAATACCCAATCCTCAGTCTTCAATCCTCAATCCTCAATCCTCAAAACTCAATCTTCAATCCTCAATCCTCAATACTCAGTACTCAACCATCAATCCTCAATTCTAAATACTCAATAGAATACCCTGAATTCTCAGGATACAATACACAAACCTCAACCCTCAACCCTCAGCCCTCATGCTCAATCATCAATCCTCAATCCTCAATCCTCCAACCTCAATCCTCAACCGTCAGACCTCGTCCTCAATACTCAAACCTCAATCCTCAATCCTCAATATTGAATCATCAATACTCAATCTTCAATCCTCAATCCTCAATCCTCAATCCTCAATCCTCACTCCTCAAATCTCAATCCTCAACCCTCAATCCCCAGACATCAAACATCAATTCTCAACCCTCAGTCCTCGTCCTCAATCCACAATCCTCAATCCTCAATCCTCAATCTTTAATCCTCAATCCTCAATCCTCAATCCTCAATCCTCAATCCTCAGTCCTCAAACCTCAATCCTGATTCCTCAATCCTGAATCCTCAATCTTCAGCCCTCAGTTCTCAACAATCAGTCGTCAATCCTCAATCCTCAATAGAATATCATGAATTCACAGTTTTCAATACTCAATACTCAATCTGCAATCTTCAAATCTCTATCCACAAACATCAATTCTCATCACTCAACTCTCAACACTCAGTCACCAATCCTCAATATTCAATCCTCAATCCTCAATCCTCAATCCACAATCCTCAACCTTCAATCCTCAATACCCAATCTTCCACCCTCAATCCTCAATCCTCAATCCTCAATCCTCAGTCCTCAATCCAAAATTCTCAATCCTCAAACCTCAATCCTCAGTCGTCAGTCCTCGTCCTCAATCCACAACACTCAATCCTCAATCCTCAATCTTCAATCATCAATACTCAATCTTCAGTCCTCAATCCTCAACCTTCAATCCTCAACCCTCAATCCTCAATAATCAATCTCCAATCCTAGATCCTCATACCCCAATCTTCAATCCTTAATCCTCAATCTTCAATCCTAATTCCCCAGTCCTCAATCTTCAATCCTCAATGCTCAATCCTCAATCCTCATCCCTCAATCCTCAATCCTCAAACCTCAATCTTCATTCCTCAATACTCAATCTTCAACCCTCAATCCTCAGTCCTCAATCTTCAATCCTCAATGCTCAATCCTCAATCCTCAACCTTCAATCCTCAATACCCAATCTTCCACCCTCAATCCTCAATCCTCAATCCTCAATCCTCAGTCCTCAATCCAAAATTCTCAATCCTCAAACCTCAATCCTCAGTCGTCAGTCCTCAATCCCCAATCCTCAATATTCAACACACAACCCTCAACCACCAATCCTCAATACTCAACCATCAACCGTCAATTCTCAATACTCAATAGAATATCCTGAATTCTCATGATTCAATACTCAATCCTCAATATTCGATCCCCAATACTCAATCTTGAATCCTCAATCTTCAATCCTCAACCCTCAATCCTCAGTTCTCAATCCTCAATCCTCAACCCTGAGACCTCAAACCTCAATCCTGAATCCTCAATCATGAATCCTCAAGCTTCAGCCCTCAGTCCTCAACAATCAGTTGTCAATCCTCAATCCTCAATGGAATATCATCAATTCGCAGCTTTCAATACTCAATACTCAATCTGCAATCCTCAAATCTCTATCCACAAACATCAATTCTCATCACTCAACCCTCAACACTCAGTCCCCAATCCTCAATATTCAAACCTCAATCCTCAATCCTCAATCCACAATCCTCAACCTTCAATCCTCAATACTCAATCTTCAATCCTCAATCCTCAATTCTCAATCCTCGGTCGTCAATCTTCAATCCTCAATACTCAATCATCAATTCTCAACCCTAAATCCTCAATCCTCAATCCTCATTCTTCAATCCTCAATACCCAATTATCAATCTTCAACCCTCAACCCTCAATCCTCAATTCTCAATCATCGGTCCTCATCCTCAA